>NC_053499.1:73207165-73565321 GCF_905171775.1 Rana temporaria
CAGATGATGTCAATGCGTTGGGAAGTGAGGCCAGGACCCCCAATGAGATCTTGAAAAAGATCAACGATCTGCGGCGCGTGGTCCGAGGTAAGCTGGCTAAGATGACCACTCATGCCAGGGGCACTGGAGGGGGACCAGCAACTACTTTGTCGCTCACTGCTGAGGAGCGGGTGGTTGCCCAGTGCCTCCACAGGCATCAAGTGGAGGGACTTCCTGGCTTTGACTCCATTGAGGAGGTCTTGAGGACAGTTAAGTGTGTTTTATTTCCTATCTGGTGTGTAGCATGTGTGGGGGTGTAAGGGAACATGTGACAAGTGTGTGGATCCTCCAACTTGTGAATGTGTTGTGTCATCCACAGATGTGCAGGAGGGTGCTGGGCCATCTGGCCAGTCCACACCATCCCCCGGACATGAGTCTGAGGCAGACCCCCTGGCAAGCCAGGAGTCCTCTGTGGAAGGGAGTGGCCACACCTCTGGAGGTTGAGGAGGAGGAGGTCACCAGTGGCAATGAGGTGAGGCTCCATTTGGAGGAGTCTTCCCCTGATACTGGCACCAGTAAGGCCTCCATCAGGGGTAGCCCCTCCCGCTCCTACCCCAACAGGGCTTCCCCCCCAAGGGGCTCCCCTTCTCCTAGGCCCCAAGCCTCTTCCGGACACAGGAAGGCAACCAGGAAGACAAGGGGGGTGGCAGACATTCTGCCCGAAAACCTCCGGAGGGACCAGGCCCGCCAGACCCGCCATCTGGGTGAGGTTGTAAAAAGTATGGAGCACATGGCAGACAGCATGGCCTCCATAAAGGAGTCTGTGCAGGATGTGGGATGCAACTCCACAGCTGTGATCACCTGCATGTATGATCTGCAGACCACCACAGCAGGCGTGGGTGAGGAGATCCACGCCCTGACAGAGGCTGTCAGGGCCAACACGGCAGCCATCCAGGCGGGGGTGAGGCTGCAGGAGGAAACCAATGTGGTCCTCACCCGCATCGCCCTGGCGTTGGAGGGCAGTCCGCCAGGTGTGCAGAGACCAGGGGATGCTTCTCCTCTTGATTCCCCCCCCAAGAGTCTCCCCTGAGGAGCCGTGATGTCTGTATCATGGGGGCAGACAGTCATGCATGACTCCCATGTCACTCACCAACCAGCCAGCTGTCCCCATACACGTTCTGTTCAAATTCTGTTGGGATGGGGCTTTGACGGTATATGTAGCTGTCGTGGCTGGACCCTGGGTGTTTGCCACGGACGTGCCATATGAGGCATTGGGCATTGGCTATCACCTGTACGTTGATGGAATGCCAGTGCTTACGATTACGATATATGTGCTCTGTGTCATGGGGGGCCGTAGTGCCACATGCGTGCAATCAATGGCCCCCACGGTGCATGGGAATCCTGCAATTCTGACGAAATCCCGCATTGCCTTCACCCGCAGATGCTCCTGGGTGGGTCTGATGATTTGGTTGGCCATGCGTCTGAGGATTGCGGGGACAACCTGGTGCACACATCTGCTAATGGAGGATTGTGCCATCCCAGCCAATACTCCACTTGTATGCTGAAAAGAGCCACTGGCAAGGAAATGGAGTGTTGCCAGTACCTTGACCAGTGGCTCCACTGCATGTGAGCGATGTGTCTGGCTGGTGATGTCATCTTTCAGGGTTGTGGTTAATTCCAGGATGGCAGTAGGGCTGAATCTGAAGATGCGATACACCTCAGAATCCACCATGCCAAAGACGTCTATGCGCGTGCGGTAAATCCTCTCCCAGGGTCCTCCTCCGTGCCCTCCTCCTTCTGCGCGCATATAAAGCCAGTAGTATAGCTATGACCATGGATGCCCCTGGCATGTTGGCATACAGATTGTTGTTCTGCAATTGTGGATGCTCAGCTCGTCCCTAACGGTGCTGCTGAAGCTTACCTGCACACGTCTGGTGCAAAGTTAAAGCTGCTTTTATGAGGGGTAACTTAAAACCGGACGTATGACCTATGCGCGGCGCGCGTAGCCCGCGTCGGGCGCGTAGATTCGTGGATCGCCGTATCTCCCTCATTTGCATATTTGCATAGCAAAACAATGGTGCGTCCAGCGTATATTTGCGCTCACGATGCGCCGGCGCAGAAAAATTACGTCGGTCGGAAAAACCTATTTTTCAGGCATATCTCGTTTTGTGGATATGGCGCATAGATACGACGGCGCATATTTACACTTACGCCGCGCATTTTGAGATACGCCAGCGTAAGTGCTTTGTGGATGTGCCCCCAAGGCTTTTAGGTGGTGGCTGGATAAGGGAATGTACTGCATTGGCAACTTTCTTCTAATTTCACTTAGCGATTGCACTAGCAGACTTGAAATTCCAGTTTTCTGAGAAATTTTGATTCCTCAAAATCTCGCATGTCTTGCATACATTATGGAAAAGCAAACCTGATCCCCCGAAATTTACGACACATGAACTATGGTTTGGCTAGGCCACGGAGCAAAAGGGGGGGTATTTCAATAATCTACTTGTCACTGGCACCAGATTCTGCTAAACTCCCATACACGTTGGCATGCGAGAATGATCTGCAAGAAAACTGGCATTTAGAGGATTGGGACAAATCCACAGATCCTTTAAAGGGATCTATAATTCCTCTTTAACGGAAGCAAATCTCAAGGCGCTCGCAAAATGGTAATTGGTTCTAACTAGGTTGGTTAACATGTTCCCCTCCTCCTCGCCCCTGTGTTTTAGAGGGTGTCATATGCTGGGCTCGATGGTGCATGTGTGGTGGGAAGACCCGAAAATTTGTCGTTTCTGGAACAAGATTTTTACCTAAGCCGTAAAGTCACTGGTAGGGTGGTCCCCAAATCCCCAGCCTCAGCTCCTCTTAGCTTCCCCATTCAAAAAGTACCCAAGCATACGCAGATGCTAACTTTGTTTTTTTTTTCCTGGGAGCCAAATTATCCATAGCTAGGGCATGGAAACAACCCAGAGTTTCAATCTTGGCAGCCAAGAGGAAGATCTCTTGGATAATGGCACAGGAGAAAATGAAACTCACGTCATGTGAGTGAAATACATTGGTGTTTCAACATCCTCTGACCTGGCCTCACCTGCATTTGCACAGCTCCTTTCATCTGCCTCCCCACCTGATCAATTGATCAACTCTCAGCACGTACAGCCATCTGCTGTCACAGCGCGCACCAAGCTGTCTGAGCTTTGTAGATTGGAGAAGTGCTATCAGCATCTTACACACCTCCACGTCTGCATCAGCCCTCATGCTGATCTGCTGATCTGGTGGTCCGTGGAACTTTAAAAGAGACTTCACTGGTGCCCACTACCTACATCAGATCTGTCAGTGAGGAAGGAACATCAGTGCGGCTTTGGGTGAGCTTGTTCCAGGGACTAAGTTCCCATTCTTTTAATCCTCCATTGCACTGCTGCTTCCACCGCAGAGTGGATGCCCCCTCACTTTCACATATCAGGCTGCAACATCAACAGTTAGTCCCATTTGCCTCTGTTCCCCTGTCAGACTTTGTACATGCTAGTTGATCTGATCCTTCCTCTTCTACTAAGCATCTGCAGGCATTTGTTTAATCAACAAGCAGTCCACACAAAATGGACGGATTGGTTCCCCTTTTTGTTTTCAAGGACTATTTTTGATGTGTCTAAACCATTGGTCTAGCTAGACTCATAATTGTTTCAGCAATCCCTTGGCCATCAGTGCTTTCACATTGCTTTCTAAGTGCCTTATCCCTACATACGGTTGACTGCTGGTATGATAGTGGGTAATGCATGTGAGCCCGACTCTTTTTCTTAGTTTTTAACACTATTGACAATCTTGTTACTGTGGTGTGGTGAATATTGACTTTTTGTCGAAATCTAATTAATATATTTTTTTTCTATTTTGTGACTATTGCACTGCTGAGTGTTTGCCTTCAGAGTTTTTCTCTCTTGGTATATTTCTATATCCAAGTCCTCCCCTCCTTTTCAGCTTGTTGCTGAACTCCAGGATTCCCCACCCCTCAATAGGGGTGAGCCAGTGAATTTTCACTTGACTTCTAATTCAATCAAGTGTTGATTTTCCCTATTTTAACCCATTCATAAGCACCTTATTAGACTCAGCCAAAAAGTTTGAGGCAATCTTGGAAACGTGGATGCACCATATGGGTATACATTTGATTCCAGGAACTACTGTATCTTGAGCGGATGGGGTGACTAAGTTGTTGGCAACCTCTTTCTACTCTCTTATCTACCCCTGTCTTTTTTCTGCAAAGATTTTTTTCCGTAGTACCTTCCTATTTCTAAAAGCTAGTACTGCAATATGGCCTTGACCCTAAGTCATTGAGAATCATTTATTCCAACCGACTCAGAACTCACTCTTTATGGCATACACATTACATGTAAGGATGAGCCGAACACCCCCCTGTTCGGTTCGCATCAGAACTTGCGAACACACCAAATGTTCGTGTGAACATTAGAACCCCGTTAAAGTCTATGGGACTCGAACATTTGAAATCTAAAGTGTTAATTTTAAAGGCTAATATGCAAGTTATTGTCCTAAAAAGTGTTTGGGGACCTGGGTCCTGTCCCAGGAAACATGTATCAATGCAAATTTTTTTTTTAAAACGGCCGTTTTTTCAGGAGCAGTGAATTTAATAATGCTAAAAGTGAAACAATAAAAGTGTAATATTACTTTAAATTTCGTACCTAGGGGGGGTGTAAAGTCAGCATGTGAAAAAGCGCATGTTTCCCGTACATAGAACTGTCCATGCACAAAGTGTCATTTCTGAAAGAAAAAAAGCCATTTAAAACCGGCTTTGCGGCTCTAATGAATTGTCGGCTCTTTCAATTACAGAGATGATTCATTCATAAAGAAAAAAAAAATGTGTGGGGGTTCCCCCAAATTAAATTACCAGGCCCTTCAGGTCTGGAATGAATATTAAGAGGAACCCCGCCGTAAAAAAAATGACGTAGGGTTCCCCGCAAATATCCATACCAGGCCCTTCAGGTCTGGTGTGAATTTTAAGGGTAACTCCACCCCAAATTAAAAAAAAATGGCGTGGAGTCCCCCTAAAAATCCACACCAGACCCTTATCCGAGCACGTTAACCTGGCCGGCCGCAGAAAAGAGGGGGGACAGAGTGCGGCCCCCCCTCTCCTGAACCGCACCAGGCCACATGCCCTCAACATGGGGAGGATGTCCCCATGTTGATGGGGACAAGGGCCTCATCCCCACAACCCTTGCCCGGTGGTTGTGGGGGTCTGCGGGCGGGGGGCTTATCAGAATCTGGAAGACCCCTTTAACAAAGGGGACCCCCAGATCCTGGCCCCCCCCTATGTGAAATGGGAATGGGGTACACTGTACCTCTACCATTTCACAAAGGAAGTGTAAATAGTTAAAAAAAAACACACAGACACCGTAGAAAAAAATCCTTTATTAATAAAAATAAAATAAAAATCCAGCGATGTGAATCCACTGTCTCCTATCCAGCGATGGATGATCTCTCCAGCGACGGATGATCAGCGGTCCGGTCCAGCGATGTAGAAGATCCATCCATCCAGAGCGCAGCAGGGGAGCTCCACTCTCTGCTGGACACAGCCCAGCGGAATGACACGCTGGAGCTGTGACATTACTTATATAGGGGAAGCGCCGGCCACCCGTTACGTGACCCCGCCCCCTCTGACGCACCCTCATACGTCACTGGGAAAGCCCTGTCTTTCAGAGTCTTTCCCAGTGACGTACGGGGGTCACGTGACGGGTGGCCGCTTCCCCTATATAAGTAATGTCACAGCTCCAGCGCATCATTCCGCTGGGCTGTGTCCAGCGGAGAGTGGAGCTCCCCTGCTGCGCTCTGAACGGATGGATCTTCTGCATCGCTGGACCGGACCGCTGATCATCCGTCGCTGGAGAGATCATCCATCGCTGGATAGGAGACAGTGGATTCACATCGCTGGATTTTTATTTATTTTTTATTAATAAAGGATTTTTTTCTACGGTGTCTGTGTGTGGTTTTTTTTAACTGTTTACACTTCCTTCGTGAAATGGTAGAGGTACAGTGTCCCCCATTACCAATTCACATAGGGGGGCCAGGATCTGGGGGTCCCCTTTGTTAAAGGGGTCTTCCAGATTCTGATAAGCCCCCCGCCCGCAGACCCCCACAACCACCGGGCAAGGGTTGTGGGGATGAGGTCCTTGTCCCCATCAACATGGGGACATCCTCCCCATGTTGAGGGCATGTGGCCTGGTGTGGTTCAGGAGAGGGGGGGGCCGCACTCTGTCCCCCCTCTTTTCTGCGGCAGGCCAGGTTAACATGCTCGGATAAGGGTGTGGATTTTTAGGGGGACTCCACGCCATTTTTTTTTAATTTGGGGTGGAGTTCCCCTTAAAATCCACACCAGACCTGAAGGGCCTGGTATGGATATTTGCGGGGAACCCTACGTCATTTTTTTTTTTTTACGGCGGGGTTCTTAATATCCATTCCAGACCTGAAGGGCTTGGTAATTTAATTTGGGGGAACCCCCACACATTTTTTTTTCTTTATGAATGAATCATCTCTGTAATTGAAAGAGCCGACAATTCATTAGAGCCGCAAAGCCGGTTTTAAATGCCTTTTTTTCTTTCAGAAAATGACACTTTGTGCAGGGACAGTTCTATGTACGGGAAACATGCGCTTTTTCACATGCTGACTTTACACCCCCCTAGGTATGAAATTTAAAGTAATATTACACTTTTATTGTTTCACTTTTAGCATTATTAAATTCACTGCTCCTGAAAAAACGGCCGTTTTTAAAACTTTTTTTTGCATTGATACATGTTTCCTGGGACAGGACCCAGGTCCCCAAACACTTTTTAGGACAATAAATTGCATATTAGCCTTTAAAATTAACACTTTAAATTTCTCCCATAGACTTTAAGAGGGTGTTCCGCTGCTTTTCGAATTTGCCGCGAACACCCCTAATTGTTCGTTGTTCGCCGAACAGGCGAACAGGCAATGTTCGAGTCGAACATGAATTCGACTCGAACTCGAAGCTCATCCCTAATTACATGTTAGTTTGGTTGACTTTCTACTATTATTACTACTTACTCAGGGATTGCTGGTTTCGGACCCTGGCAATTCTTTTTTCATACGGTCCTACAGCTCTTTGATTAGTGATTCCTGAACTGGTTCAGGCAATATGGTATGTATAGCAATACAACATACAATGCATTAACAACACATTACATATCAAGGCGGCGCTACCTAAAAACATATACCGTATTTATCGGAGTATTGCGCGCTCCGGCGTATAGCTCGCACCCCTAAAGTGGACCCGCAATTTCTGTAAAAAAAAGATTTTAGTGCTTACAGTTTTGGTATCTTGCGCAGCGTCCATCGGTGGCCTCGTCGGGTCCGTCGTCTGTCTGCGGCTTTGGTGGTGTCCTCCTCGTCAGGTCCGGCGTCGTTCTGCGGTGTCCTCCCTGCTCGATCCCCGCGTCCTGCGCTGAGTTTGAACTACTGCGCCGGCATATACCAAGCACAGTACACTCGTGTATAGTCGGGCAGGCTCGGCTCCTCTCGCGGTCACGTCCTGTATGTCCAGGACGTGACTGCGAGAGAAGCCGAGCCTGCCTGACTATACACCAGTGTACTGCGCTCGGTATATGCCGGCGCAGTAATTCAAACTCGGCGTGGGAAGCGGGTATCGGCGTATATCGCGCACCCACGATTTTGCCCTGAATTTCAGGGCAAAAAAGTGCGCGTATACGCCGATAAATACGGTATCTATATATATATATATATATATATATATATATATATATATATATATTTTCTAATAAATAAACACTATATCTGAAAAAGTGAAGATGGTAAAGATCATTAACAGGTAAGAAACAGTAGAAACAAGAGTCCGTGTTCAAAGAAAAGCAAACGAGATCTCAACAGCTTGAAATGCTCATCCTCTTCCACCACTCGTGAAGATAATTCAGGGTCTAAATACACCCCTGTTGTAATTGCTCTTACCAAAAGGTACTGTATATACAGCGTTGTATGAACTCAAAAATGCCTCTCCATTTCTTCAGATTCAAAAGGGTACATAAACGCATCCAGCGACTGGTGCTCAGATATAGAGGTAAAAAAAGCCATAATAGTGTAATACCGTATAAACTTTTGGACTAATGGACAAGCTGTATTATGACACCTAACTGTCCAATATGCTGTCTGATGAGACTACTTATGTTAAGAAAAAAACTAATCCTACTAATGCATACCATGCCGATTTACAGAAATCGGTTCATATGGGTAGAGATAAGAAATTTTTAAATAAAAAAGAACATAAGTACTTATCACCAAGTTTTTTGTAGAGTTTCTACTATATATACACTCCCTAAGGTGCATAAGGATTCAGTAAAACCTCCTGCTCGTCCCATTGTCAATAGTATAGGCTCAGTTACAGCCAGATTGGGCCAATATTTGGATACATTTCTTCAAGCTAGTATATTAAATGCTAGAGCCTATTTAAAAGACACTAACATTTTTTTGCAACTTATTAGTGAGATTTATTTGACTGGGAAGAACAGTGTATATTTAGTGACAGCAGATGTATCGTCATTGTACACTGTTATACAACATAACAACGCTTTGCTTGCCCTGAATTGGGCTTCGAGCCAGCGTGACGGTATCCCCCATGAACAGAAAGTATTTTTGGGCAAGGCACTGGATTTTTGCCTGGCCCATAACTACTTTTGGTATAATCATGAGTTCTTCTCCCAAAAGAAGGGAGTGACGATGGGCACTAGATTTGCGCCAAGTATTGCCAATCTGTTCATGGGGGAATGGGAGGATAAATCAGTTTTCGCTAATAAGAAGGATGGTCTCCTATTTTTTTTTTTTATATAATCTTTATTTATTCATAAAGAAAAAAATTTCCAGTATATAACAGCAGAAAAAAAAAAAAGTAAAAGGACGGAAGGGGAACATACAATGCCGCCCAGCCATATATTCAGGAAATGCAAAGGAACAAAGGGCCCACTTGGACACCTTGCAGACTAAGTAGTAAGGACGGAGGTTACAGTTTCAAAGTTAGACATACATATAAACCAAAACAACTTGAAGTTGTCCTTAGTCAGTCCGCTATGTGTAAGGGACCAACATAAGTGAATCATCTTGGTTCAGACAGGCAAACAAAACTAAAAACATAATAAGGGACAAGTAACAAGAAAAGAAAAAGAAAAAGAAAAAGAAAAAAAGGAGAGAAAAAAAAGGGTGTACTCAAAAGCATCAGGCCAGTCCATCAGCAGATATGGTCACATGTACGGAGGTTCCGTGAGGAAGACAAAAGGGAGGGAAGAGATGCCCCCGTCACTGCCCTCCATCCCCTTGGAGTTGAGGTGGGGAAGACATAGCTGCATCCCCCTCCTCCCCCACATTGCGTATCCAGGTAGCCCAGATCCCGTACCATTTGTCGTATTCATCCTTATGCTTCGCCATCCACTCCTACGCCGACCTGACATTATTTACCATCCGAATCCAGTCCGAACGGGACGGGACCCGGCTGGTTTTCCAAAAAATAGGAATCAGTCTTCTAGCCGCATTCAGGAGGTGCGGTAGCACTGATTTCCGGTACAGGCCAAGGGGGATGGCAGGAACATGTAATGGTCTCCTATTTTATAGGAGGTTTATAGATTACCTGTTTTTCATTTGGGAAGGAGATGGGTTATCATTACATGAATTCTTGAAGGAGTTAAATGATAATAAGAACAACAACATCAAATTAGAATATGAGTTCAGTAGTGAACATATTCACTTCCTAGATGTAGATGTAATATTACAGGGGATGTCATTGGTCACTACGATTTATTTTAAACCCACTGACAGAAACAGTTACTTACCTCTTATCAGTGGTCACCATCCCAATTGGCTTAAGAATATTCCTAAAGGCCAGTTGACGAGAGTAAAGCGGAACTGCACAACCAATGATGATTTTATTACACATTCAAGAGTAATTAAAGAGAGATTGACGCCGAAAGGTTATAAAGAACCAGATTTAGATCAGATTATAAGTGAGTTGGTTGACACCCCAAGGGATATGTGTCTGGCAGATAGAAGTCGCCCTACTAACCCTAGACAGGAATGGGGTTTTATATCCAATTTTCATATGCAATATAAGGATATTGAAAAAAATCTTTAAAAAGCATTGGCACATATTGTGTTTAGATAAAGTTTTACATAATTCATTGCCGACACTTCCACCATTTATCTACCGGAAAGCGCCCAATTTCGGAGATAAAGTGGTACAGAAGGTATTGGATCCTCCTGAGCGAAGGAGTATGTGTTGGCAATTGAAGGATTTTTAGTCATGTAGAAAGTGCAGCGCTTGTTTAGTGCTTAATAACCCCATTAGGGGGTTAACAGAATTTGTATCCTCAGACAATAATAACCCTTGTAACATCTCTGAGTTTATCACATGTAATTCCACTCATGTGGTATATGTGTTACAATGTCCGTGTAATCTTATGTATGTGGGCCGTACTAAAAGAAAGTAGAAAATTAGGATTGCTGAACACATACATAATATAGAAATCGGTTTTAGATACCACAATGTGTCCTTGCACTTTAAGAAATTTCATAATCAGGACCCCTCCTGTTTAATATTTTGGGGAGTTGACTGTGTACTTCCCAATTGGAGAGGTTGAAATCTGGTGCGTGAAATATCCAAGCGAGAGACACACTGAATATTTCACATGGATACATTAGTGCCCAGGGGTATGAACGTCGAATTAGACGTGAACTGTTTTATAAGTGATTACTAAAAATCACTAAAATTGCTGTAAGGTTGCTGATATTTGCTGCTACAATGTGATGTAATTGGTTGCTATGTTAAACTTATTGAGAGACGCACATGGTAAGGCAAGAGGGAGATGCATAAGCTATGGTGTTAATCTCACTTTTTTTAATTAGTCTGTATTTTATTGTAGTGTATTTTACTTTACTTTTATTATGTTATTGTTATGCACTCATTGTTGATTACCATATCATTTCTGGTCGTTGGTATTTATGTATCTCGTTAATATTCGATATCCCATTCAGTCAGTTTTGCATAATATGCAAATTAGATTAAAAGTTAGATTTTGCTGGGTTAACATTATGAGAATGTACTGACTACAGTTCTAAGTTGCTCCAATAGGGGGTATGTAAAGGTATAACCGTTGTTTAGCCATATATGAGTCAATAGGAGACAAAACTTGTCTGGGTTGGTTGTAGTAGCTGTCAGATAGGTGACGTCATCACGCAGATCGCGATACACGGAAGTGGTGGTTTGGCTGGACTACAGAGGCACGGAAACATCGCCCTGATATGCTCCCGCTGCACCAACGTGATGTGAAGTATTGCCTTTGTATTTTTTATATACTGTAAGTAGGGATGTCCGGATACCGATACTAGTATCGTATCGGTACCGATACCGAACATTTCCCCGAGTACTTGTATTCGGGGGAAATGCTCTGATGCCTCAGCTGATACCTGGGCAGGCAGGGGAGTTGCAAGTCTTCTCCCTGTGCTCCGTGCAGTCTTTCCTCCCCCCGTGCTCCGTGCAGTCTTTCCTCCCCCCGTGCTCCGTGCAGTCTTTCCTCCCCCGTACTCCGTGCAGTCTTTCCTCCCCCCGTGCTCCGTGCAGTCTCCCCCCCCTGTGCTCCGTGCAGTCTTTCCTCCCCCCGTGCTCCGTGCCGCTCTTCTCTCCCCCTGTCAGTGCCGCTTTTCTCCCACGTCCGTGCCGCTCTTCTCTCCCCCCTGTCTGTGCCGCTCTTCTCCCCCCCCATCCGTGTCGCTCTCCTCTCCGCCCCGTCCGTGTCGCTCTTCTCTCCCCCCTGTCCATGCCGCTCTTCTCTCACCCCATCCGTGCCGCTCTCCCCCCTCAATTTGTGAGGATGGAGAGCGGAGGTAGGAGCCGCTAAATCCGGCTCCTACCTTTTCCAAATGGATCACTGACTCTGTCCATTCACATAACTGAGCATCGTAACCTGTGTTTACGATGCTTCAGTTTATGAATGGAGAGGAGCTTCCCTCCATTCATTTCAGTTGAGGCTGCAGAGAAAGGAACTGGGGAATCTGTGTCCTTAGTCCCTTTCTCTGCCTTAAAGGGGCTCCATCCGTGATCATGCTGCCACCCGAACCCAAAGTCCCTATGCCCGAAAGGTTCTCGGGAGAACGTAGCAAATATCGGGCTTTTCACAACGCTTGCGAACTGTACTTTGCTCTTCAACCACGGACCTTTTCCCTAGAAGCCACTAAAGTGGGTTTCGTCATTTCGCTGCTGTCTGGCGAACCGCAAGCATGGGCTCATCGCCTCATGGAAAACAAGGACGTGTCACTTGATAATTTAACTACCTTCTTCCAGGCCATGTCCCTGCTGTATGAGGATCCTCATCAGACCGCCACCGCAGAAGCCGCTTTGCACGCCCTGCAACAGGGTCGCAGACCAGCAGAGGATTACGTGTCCGAAATTCGCAGATGGAGTTAGGACACAAATTGGAATGACTCGGCCCTCTGCTACCAGTTCCGCCTTGGCCTTTCTGAACCGCTTAAGGACGAACTGGCCCAGGTAGGGGTCCCAGGGACTTTGGATGCATTAATCAACCCGACCATCCAGATCGATCGGCGCCTGAGGGAGCGCAGAACTGAAAGGGCCACTTCCCCATCTCGTCCGGTCTGGATGATGCCACGGGTACCTCCCGTTTCAAATACAGCTCCACCTGTTCCCACAACTTCTTCTGTTCCTGACACCTCAGAACCCATGCAAATAGGCCTCCTCCGCCCTTCTCTTACGCCCAAGGAATGACAACGCCGCAGGGCCAACAACCTGTGCCTGTATTGCGGGGAGGCCGGGCACTACGTGAGGACCTGTCCTGCTAAACTTTGTAAGTGTCTGTCCATGTCATCTGTTCACCTACCTGTTCTTCCAAGCAATTCCTCTCACCTGGCTATTCCTGTTTTCTTCCAGCTTCCAGGAGGGACTATCCAAGTCAGCGCCATTATTGACTCAGGGGCCTGCAGCTGCTTTTTGGATCAGTCCTTTGCCATCAGACATCAGATCCCTCTTGGCCCTAGGACTATTGGACTCTCTGTTTATTTAGCGGATGGCTCGGTGTTAAGATCTGGACCAGTCACCCGAGAAACCCAGCCTCTTGCCACCACCATTGCTGATAACCACCATGAACTGTTATGCCTGGATGTGATTGACTCCCCCCTGTTTCCTGTCATATTAAGTGTACCGTGGCTTCAAGTCCACAATCCACAGATTGACTGGGCCACGGGCAAGGTCAGCTTCAATTCTCCTTTTTGCCGACAGCACTGCCTGCAGGTGTCATCTCCACCTCTGTCTTTACTCTGCATGGACTCTGACGTTGAGACCCATCAATCTGTTCCAGAAACCTACCACGACTATATGGATATTTTAAGCAAGAAAGGGGCTGAGACCCTTCCACCACACAGGGCCTACGATTGCCCCATCAAACTCCTTCCAGGAGCCGAAGTTCCCTTCGGTAGGATCTTCCCCTTGACAGGACTCAAACTTGAAACTTTAAAAACCTACATCGATGACAGCCTGAGGAAGGGGTTCATCTGTCCGTCCACGTCACCCACGGGAGAAGACATCTTTTTCGTTGAAAATAAAGACCATTCCCTTCGCCCCTGTGTGGACTACCGGGAACTCAATAAAATAACTAATAAGAACCGGTACCCTCTTCCCTTGGTACCCGAACTGTTTCAACGTCTTGGGTCCGCGGTCATCTTCACCAAATTAGACCTCCGTGGGGCCTACAACTTGGTCCGCATACGTGAAGGGGATGAGTGGAAGACCACTTTCCGTACCTGTTTCGGGCACTTTCAATATTTCGTCATGCCCTTCGGACTCTGCAATGCCCCGGCAACATTCCAACACTTCGTGAACGATATTTTTAGGGACTATCTTGACCTCTTTGTTATCGTCTATCTGGATGATATCCTAATCTTCTCCCCTTCATTGGAAAAACACCGGGTACGTCAGGAATGTGCTTGAGCGACTCCGAACTCACGGACTGTATGCCAAACCCAATAAATGCGAGTTCGAGCGCCCGAGTATACAGTTTCTGGGACTCATAATTTCTGTAAAAGGCGTTGAGATGGACCCCCAGAAGGTTTCCGCAATTCTTGACTGGTCAGCGCCTACAGACAAAAAGGGCGTTCAGCGCTTCGTCGGTTTTGCGAATTTTTATAGGAAATTCATCAGAGCCTTCTCCAACATCATTGCTCCTATAACAGATTTGACTAAACAGACTGCTCGGTTCCGTTGGACACCAGAAGCCCAAACAGCCTTTGAAACCCTGAAGGACTTGTTCACTTCTGCATCCATCCTCAGACATCCCGACGCGAGCTTGCCCTACATTCTAGAGGTGGATGCATCCGAAACAGCGGTTGGGGCAGTTCTCTCTCAAAGGCAGGGTCCCAAGGCTCTTTTACATCCCGTCGCTTACTTTTCCTGTAAGTTATCAGAGGCTGAAAAGAACTATGATGTAGGGGACCCAGAGCTGTTGGCAATAAAGGCCGCTCTGGAGGAGTGGCGGTACCTCCTGAAGGGCGCAGCGCACCGAATTTTGATTTACACGGACCACAAAAACCTTGAGTATTTGAAGGTGGCCAAGAGACTTAAACCACGCCAGGCCAGGTGGGCATTTTTTTTTTTACGAGATTCTCCTTTCATATCACGTACAGGCCAGGGTCAAAAAACACCAAGCCGGACGCTCTTTCCCGCATGTATGGCAGTTCGGAGTCTCTCAACCCCCCGGATACCATCTTGTCGTCAGGGAACTTTTTGTTATTGCAAAGGGACTTATTGCCCCAAATCAGGCAAGCCTCTGCTGGAATTCCTCCTTCATCAGGTCAGGAGCTACAGTCCAGGGACGGTTTGCTATGGCATCAAAACAAGATCTTTGTGCCTGAGGGCCTACAAATTAATGTCCTGGGCTCTTGTCACGACCACGAGCTGGCTGGTCACTTCGGGGTACAAAAAACTTCAGAACTTTTGCAACGCACCTTTTGGTGGCTCCAACTTCTGAAGGACTGTAAGGACTATGTGGAGTCATGCACCACGTGCATTCGAAACAAAGGGAGCAAGCTCAGAGCCTGGGGACTCCTTAAACCATTACCAGTACCAGAAAGACCATGGAGAATGATCTCCATGGACTTCATCGTGGAACTTCCCCCGTAAGAGGGCTTCACCACTATCTTTGTGGTAGTGGACAGGCTCTCAAAGATGGCACACTTCGGGGGGCGTGGCTACCGGGCTTTCTGCATGGACGTGTAGGCAGAGAGCTCCGCGCCAATCGTAGGGAAATCAACTTACCGAGGCTCCGTCTACGGCTCTATCCCCTCCAGATCGCTCCACCAGATCGCCCAGCATCCCGGGATGGCTCGCAAGAGGAAAACAGCTCCGCAGGTACAGAAGCTGTCCCACTTCTTCTCCCCGGCGTCCCGCGGCCTAGTCCAAGATGGCGCCGGCGGCGCCTCGCCGTCCTCCTCCAGCGGCTCCGGTTCGGCCCCAACGAGTCCTAACCCACTTCCAGGTGAGGCACATAGGTCCCCCGAGATCTCCTCACCCCTGGTGCGCAGCCCAGCGAAATCCAAGCCGCGGCTTTCCCCTGAAAGCTCCGGTGGGAGGGCGGACATACTGCAGGACTCATTGAATGACACCAGGGAGCTGGCGGCACCCATTAACTCTTTCCCCACTGCTGACAAGCCGCTCTCAGACACCATGTTGAAAGACATGCTGGTGTCCCTCCGCAGCTCCCTCCATGCGGACATGATGGAGTGCATGAGGGGTTTTAAAGCTGATGTGCAGGAGTTGGGGGGCAGAGTGGATCATGTGGAACAGAAGATGGGGGAATTTGCCTCATCTTTCAACTCACTGGTGGATGCCCATAACGACCAGGAGGATGAACTGGCTTGGCTCAAAACAAAGGTCTCGGACCTGGAGGACAGATCCAGGAGGAACAATGTTAAGATCCGTGGTGTCCCTGAATCTGTCCTCCCCCACCAACTGCAACAGTATGCACAGGACCTTATGAGGTTGCTGGTCCCCGACCTGTCAGACGCTGATCTGGCTATTGACAGAATACACCGCTTGCCTAAGCCGTCCTACCTCCCCGAGAACATACCCAGAGACGTCTTAATGCGGGTACATTTTTTCCAAATAAAGGAGCGCTTCATGATGTCCTTCAGGAAGAACAAAAACCCGCTTCCCCAATATGATTCTGTTCAATTGTTCGCCGACCTCTCACAATACACAATGCAAAGACGCAGGGCTCTTCTTCCGGTCACCAAAGCTCTACGCAACCATGACATCGTCTACAGATGGGGCTATCCAGCCAAACTCACCGTCACGAGAGACAACCACTCATCTGTGGTCAACAACCTCACAGAGGGCTTGGCCCTCCTACGCTCTTGGGATATCGTGCCGGCACAGGTTGATGGAGACCAGCCCTCTGCCTCAAAGGTTTCTACCCAGGACTCATGGCACAAGGTGACCCACAAGAAGAAGAACAAGAAACGTCTCTCTTAAGTGCCTCGGTTACTTCAACAGTTTGATACTACATGCTTCCCTACTAACTTTGTTATTTTCCCCCCCGTGTTAAATGAGCAGACCCCCTGCTCTCAGATTCTCAAAAGAATCTCCCTTTTTACCGTTTGACTTGGTTCTGATCGAACTTCTTTGCTGTTTAAAGACCACTAACCCATGTGGCATTGTTTTGTTTTTCTTTTCTCTTTTCTTTTTTGTTCTTCCCCACCCCCTACCTAGAGATGGACTTCACCCCATGGACCAGGACTTGTCGAGATCCTCGCCTCCGAAAACAACACCTTGGCTTTCATCCCTGCTACACCAGCTTCTTCAACCAGAGGTACTGTTACATCTTCACCCCACGTCGCTATGGTTCTTAACGTAATATCCTTTAATGTGCATGGGCTGAACCACCCTGCTAAAAGAACTGCTCTGTGGAAAGAGGCTCAGAAATTACAGGCGGACATCTTGTGCATACAAGAATCCCACTTTTTATCCTCCAACCCCCCTTGCCTCAAACACAAAAACTTTCCCCATGTGTTTTGCGCCTCAGCCCCCAATAAGAAGCATAGAGGAGTCGTCACGGCCATAAGGGACTCTGTTTTGTTTAAACTAGAAGAGGTGGTCTCCGACCCAGCGGGCCGGTTTGTGATTCTTGTGGGGGAGTTTAACAACCACATGTACACTATTGCTAACCTTTACGCCCCCAATGCCAATCAGGTCAGGTTTGTCAACAAGGTCTTTAAGAAAATAAGTGATGTTAAAAAAGGTAATGTTATTGTATGTGGTGACTATAATATGACGGTTGACTACAGTGTTGACACCACATCTAAATCCAAACGCCCTCTTCCCTCCCTACACCCTGCTCTTCTCAGAGAAGACTACTACGATGTTTGGAGGTGTCAGCACTCTAGTGAACGGGACTATTCCTTCCACTCGACCAGACACAATACCTACTCCCGTATTGACATGGTCCTCGTCGACAAAACTCTTCTCAGGGCGGTCACCTCCTCCGCCATCCACGACATCTCGTGGTCTGACCACGCACCTGTCTCCATTTCGCTGGCGGAGGGGATGACCCCTAGTCCTGCTTACATCTGGAGAGCAAACGCAGGGGTATTCCAAACTCAGGCCCAGGTGAATGCTATCACCAAGCAACTGAAAGAATTCTTTGAGGTGAATGAGGGGTCAGTATCTGACCCGTCAGTCTTGTGGTGCGCCCACAAGGCCTTCATCAGAGGGATTCTCCTCCAAATTAGCGCTAGACTAAAACGCCAGAGAAATCTGAAGATAGACCTTCTTTTGAAGGAAATCAGATCTTTGGAGGTGCAAAATAGGGCCTCGCCAACTCTAGCCCTGTCAAACAAACTGGTCGGCCTTAGGTGCGACCTTCGGCGATCACTCCTAGAATCTCATAACAAATTTGTTAACGCCCTGAAACTAACGTGCTACTCCTCTGGGAATAAGGCTGGCAAATTTCTGGCACGTCGCCTGAAGGACCAGAGAACTCGTACGAAAATTCCTTACATCCGCAGCCCACTTAACAATAGCAAACTGTATGACCCGAGAGACATTGCCAACTCTTTCGCAGACTACTACTCCGCCCTGTATAACATTAAAGAGGATAGCTCCACCCCACAACCCTCAGATCAAGACATACAGAACTTTCTAGCTGACATATCCCTCCCCGCCCTGTCACCTACACAACTCAATGCACTTAATGCTCCCATCACATCTGCAGAGATCCAGAAAATCATATCCAAGATGCCCCTAGGTAAATCCCCTGGCCCTGATGGCCTATCTAATGACTACTATAGAACGTTTGGTGAGATCCTGGCACCCTCACTGTGTTCAGTCTTTTCACAAGCCATGGTTTCTGCTAGTCTCCCTCCTGAGATGCTTTCCGCTTATATTGTCACAATCCCCAAACCTGGTAAGCCTCCCGATGTTCCCTCAAACTTCCGCCCCATTTCATTATTGAACACAGACGTTAAGCTATATGCCAAAATTCTAGCCCAGAGACTTCTGACTGTCATCCCTTCCCTAGTTAATCCTGACCAGTCTGGCTTTACTGCGGGAAGACAGGCTTCAGATGCCACCCGCAGGATCATAGGGGTTGTACAGTGTGCTTGGACCTCTCGGACGCCTTCTCTGCTCCTCTCTCTGGACGCGGAGAAGGCGTTCGACAGGGTCCATTGGAACTATATGTCCCATACCCTAACTAAATTCGGGTTCCAAGGCCCCATTATGTCTGCTATTCTGGCCCTCTACTCACACCCTTCAGCCCAGGTTTTCACATCCAATTGCCTCTCAAGACCCTTCCACATATCCAACGGGACGCGACAGGGATGCCCTCTTTCTCCCTCCATTTTTAACCTCCTAATCGAACCTTTAGCAGAAAAAATTAGGGCCCATCCCCATATCACTGGGTTCTCTATCCAAGGTATGTCCCATAAAATTAATTTGTTTGCTGATGATATCATCCTGTCCATAACATCTCCGTCATCATCACTCCCCCATGTTCAGGAGGTTTTGCACTCCTTCAGCAATATTTCTTACTATAAGGTGAACGCCTCCAAATCAACTATCTTACCTATGCACCTACCAACCCCCACCCAAGCGTATCTGGAAAAAACCTTCCCCTACTCGTGGGCCAAGAAGAGCATATCATACCTAGGTCTTCAGATCACAGCAGACCCCTACGGACTGGCAGATGCTAACTACCCAGCGCTAATAGCGAAACTCAATAGGGAGTCGATGCGCCTTTCCAAAATAGAACTCTCCTGGGTTGGGCGTCTTGCCTCCTTTAAGATGTTGCTACTTCCCCAGATCCTGTACATTTTTCGCACACTCCCTATTCCCTTAAAAGCCCACCATCTCCGTTCATTAAACTCTATCCTTAGGTCCCATGTCTGGGGTTCACATAAGCCCAGATGCTCTAAGACACTCTTAACCAGACACAGGTCAGTCGGGGGTATGGGCCTAACGGACATAAGAGACTACTACCGTGCCTCCCTTCTAAACCAGCTCAAGGTGTGGTTCACAAACCCCCAGGCGACCCCCTGGTGCAGTATTGAGAGATCCTTGAGTCCCACCAAGGACTTGGTCTCCTTGCTGTATCTGGACAGGTGGAAACCTTTTCCTCTACATAGGTTGCCCTTGTCTCTTCGGGCCTCACTGGAGGCCTGGAGGGACCTTGGGAACAGGACCGATCCCCGCGACGCGTTGGTGGAGGTTCCGGTCCCTATTGACGTCTTAGAAAGCGCAATCCCCAATGTTAGTCTTAGAGGGTGGAAAGACAAGGGTATCACGCAGATTTCTCACCTCTTCAGTGCTAACCGCATTTCCACATTTCAGTCCCTTCAGGCAACATACCACCTTACCCAATCAGATCTGTACAGGTTTCGCCAAGTATCACATTTCCTTAGCTCTCTCAGTGAACACAGAATACTCCTCCCAGATCAGATATGGAAGTTCTACGTATCCACATCCCCCTCCACCAAGGGGATTCCCCTCTTCTACGGTCTTCTCCAGCACAGGCACTCCTTTGTCAAGTCCCCCCCATTCCTGAAATGGGAGGAAGACTTGGGCACTGTCTTCACAGACCTTCAATGGCGAGTGGCCCTCAATTCGGTGTATAAAGCATCCAAATGCACTAACCACTGGGAACTTGCCCAAAAAATTGCCCTAAGGTGGTACCTTACGCCATACAGAATGTCTAAGTTCTCCCAAGACAACTCCCCCCTGTGCTGGAGAGATTGTGGAGAGGTGGGTAATATTATACATGTCTTTTGGAAATGTAAATATTTAACAAGCTTCTGGAGGAGTCTGTTTAAATGCATATCATCTATTACCGGGATTCTCACCCGACCAGGGCCTGCCCTGGCCCTACTTGGACTGAACATTGATTCCTTCCCCCCTCAGTTCCGTACAGTAGTGACACACCTGTTACTAGCTGCGAGATCGTTGATTACCCGGAACTGGAAGTCTTCCACAGTCCCAAATCTCTCAGATGTCATCAACTTCACTCGTAACAACTATATATACGAATCTCAAATAGCCTCTAGAATGGGCCAGAGGAGAAGCTTTGACAAAAAATGGCAGATCTGGAGAGAAGTGTTTGGTGAGTGAACTTACCTCTGGTACACGGCCTTCTTGATGACAATGTAAAGCGAGCGGTGGCTCTTGTCACGTCCTGGTACGACTACTTTTCCTTATCGTAACCAGACCTTGTGATCCATCTCACCCCTGTTCTTGTCCTCCCCCCATTTCATTTTGTCTCAGTTCATTTTATGTTATGTTTTTTTTATGCTTATGTTTACTATTGATATAATCATACTCACCTTTCTCGACTACATTCCATTCCGGTACTGGGTCCTTCCTCTCCCCCTCCAACGGGTGGTCGTTTGACATTGGTCCCTTTTATGACCTCGAGGGGGGGGAGTATGCTGGGCTGACTGCTGTGAGTGGTAGCACTTCCCCAATTTGCATAATATGTCTCTCAGATGTAACAGTTCCTGCTTGTACTGTACTGGAAATGTGCTCCTATGATTGTGATATTTGCCTTTATTGCGTCCCTATTCTCACTGTAGTCCGGTGTCTCATGTCTTTTTGACGCATTTGTTTATATGTTTGTAAACTGAAAAATTTTCCAATAAAAACCTAATTGAAAAAAAAAAAAAAAAAAGATGGCACACTTCATACCCTTGAAGGGCACACCCTCTGCCCCGGAAACGGACAAAGTTTTCATCAGGGAAATTGTTAGGCTCCACGGCATCCCTGCGGACATCGTGTCCGATCGAGGGGTGCAGTTCACTTCCAGGTTCTGGAGGGCACTCTGCAGTAGTCTCAAGATCGGCTTGTCTTTTTCATCAGCGTACCACCCACAGTCAAATGGGCAGATGGAGAGAACAAACCAGACGCTTGAACAGTATCTCCGCTGCTTCTCCTCCTTCTCTCAAGAAGATTGGGTGTCCCTTCTGCCCTTGGCGGAGTTCGCTTATAATAATTCCATTCACTCTGCCACCAAACAGTCTCCCTTTTATGCCAACTACGGTTTCCATCCATTGTTCCTGTCCAATTCTGTTCTGCAAAGTACGGTACCAGCCGTCCAGGAGACTTTTAATTTTTTCAACACAAATAACAGGATCCTGCAGGAGACAATGACTAAAACACAGGAACGTAATAAGGAGATCTTTGACAAGAGAAGAAGAGGGGAACTCAACCTAGAGCCCGGAACCAAAGTTTATTTGTCCACTCTAAATTTAAGGCTTGCATGCCCCAAGAAAAAACTAGGTCCTAAGTTCGTGGGTCCCTTTTCTGTTAAGAGGAAGATAAATGAGGTAGCCTACGAACTTGACTTACCGGAAACCTTCCGAATTCATCTGGTCTTCCATGTTGCATTGCTCAAGCCAGATGTTCCTGACCCCTTTCCTGAACGAGATACTGGTCCTCCTGAACCGGTCCTCGTCAATGGTGAGGAGGAATTCGAGGTGGAATCCATCCTGGACTGCAGGAAAAGACACAACCAAATTCAGTTCCTCGTTAAATGGAAGGGGTATGGGCCAGAGGAGAATTCATGGGAACCGGAGGACAACATACACGCTGAAAAGCTAATCCAGTTATTTAAAGACTCCCATCCACTGGAGATATCCCGGTTGGGCATCCGGAGGCTGCCCATTGGAGGGGGGAAATGTAATGAAATACTTCGGCCACAAGATGGCGCTAGCGGCGCATCGGCGCGCGCAATCGCGCTCGTGCACGCGCGTTCACGGTACCGCGGCGGGTGCGGGCTCGTGCTTCGGCGGTAACGGCGCGCGGGCACGTGAAAGCGTCAATCTGGTGCCAAAAAGGGGTACTTAAAGTGTTCTGGGAGCCTGGCCTCTTGCTGTCCGATCTACAGCGTTTCCTGAGACCACCTGTACCTGTTACCTCTGCTTGATCCAGATCCTGATACCCGGCTTGTTCCTGTTTATCCTGTCTTCCGCCTGCCATGACCTCGGCTCATTCTGACCATCCCTTTGCCTCATCCCTGGTACTCCTGCTGCCCGCCTGTTGCTGACCCGACTTGATGACCTCTCTATCATCTTGGCCTTACCTGTGCCGGATCGGCTGGTCCAGCCCCTCACCGACTTACTGGGACTTGTTTGCTGCCTGAACTACAGGACACCTTCCCCACCGGCTTGCTTCTTCCAGTGCTGCTACTTCCGGTCTGTTACCTGCCAGCCTGCACCTGCCATCCAGAGAATCTCTCGGACCTTGCAGAAGCACCATCCAGCCCCTGCATCAGCGTCACTCCTGGCGCTTGTGCGACTCTGCATTCCCGTTCCCCCTGTCCACTCTACCAGGGAGTAACGGCTGCCACTTCCTGCACGTCGGGCTCATCCTCCAGGTCCATGACAGAATCTCACACGTACAGATATGGAGGGAAAACTGCAAAAACTGGAGGAAACACTGCAAAATATTTTTTTTTGCCCTAAATGGGTGTTTTTTGAATAGAACAATAGAAGAACACCAGCTAAAGTGTGTATCTCACACGTACAGATATGGAGGAAAAACTGCAAACACTGGAGGAAACACTGCAAAATATTTTGTTTTGCCCTAAATGGGTGTTTTTTGAATAGAACAATAGAAAAACAGTAGCTAAAGTGTTTATCTCGCATGTACAGATATGGAGGAAACACTTCAAAAACTGGAGGAAACACTGCAAAATATATTTTTTTTGCCCTAAATGGGTGCTTTTTGAATAGAACAATAGAAAAACCGTAGCTAAAGTGTTTATTTCACAAGTACAGATATGGAGGAAAAACTGCAAACACTGGAGGAAACACTGCAAAATATATTTTTTTGCCCTAAATGGGTGTTTGTTGAATAAAACAATAGAAGAACACTAACTAAAGTGTGTATCTCGCACGTACAGATATGGAGGAAACACTTCAAAAACTGGAGGAAACACTGCAAATAATATTTTGTTGCCCTAAATGGGTGTTTTTTTAATATAACAATAGGAGAACACTAGCTAAAGTGTGTATCTCACACGTACAGATATGAAGGAAACACTGCAAACACTAGAGGAAACACTGCAAAATATATTGTTTGCCCTAAATGGGTGTTTTTTGAATAGAACAATAGAAAAACAGTAGCTAAAGTGTTTATCTCACACGTACAGATATGGAGGAAACACTGCAAACACTAGAGGAAACACTGCAAAATATATTTTTGCCCTAAATGGGTGTTTTTTGAATAGAACAATAGAAAAACAGTAGCTAAAGTGTTTATCTCACACGTACAGATATGGAGGAAAAACTGCAAACACTGGAGGGAACACTGCAATTTGTTTTTCCCCTAAATGGATGTTTTTAGAGTAGCACAAGAGAAGACAAGTATCTAAAGGGTGTATCTCACAGTAACATATGCAGTGCTGGTGTAATTTGATTTCTGAAGCAGGACTGACTCCTATATATTTCTGTCCCTATAAGCACAATCAGGAACCTTTCCCTAAAGTATCTAATGCAGAGTATCTCACAGGAACATATGCAGCGCTGGTGTAATTTGATTTCTGAAGCAGGACAGTCTGACTCCAATATATTTCTCTCCCTACAAGCAGCAGCAGCATCAGCCTTTACCTACCCTAACTTAAGCAGAGTGACGTTCTGTGCTATGTACCTCTAGCTTATATAGAGGCTGGGTCACATGCTGCACTGGCCAATCACAGCCATGCCATTAGTAGACATGGCTGTGATGGCTTCTAGGTCATACAATTATAACAAATGGTGATTGGCTGCCCTGCAGCGCGCCATTACATTGCCGAACACCGAACCCGAACTTACAGCAAATTGTTCGGGTACCAAAAACCCAAAAGTCCGTTACGAACCCGAACTTTACAGTTCGGGTTCGCTCAACCCTAGTTATAAAACCACCACATTTTTATCACATCTTAAAGTTCATAGGGATCCAAGCAATCCACCTGGTAGACTTAATATAGCTTCTATGGAGAGCTTATCGAATGGTCTCTTACAATATATTGACACGTTCATACAACCTTTGGTACAATCCCTACCAGCATACATAAGGGACTCCCTTCACCTTTTGGACACCCTCAAACACTATCTCTGGGCAGAAGACTACAGTTGGTTGTCATTAGATGTCAACTCACTACATACATCTATCCCTCTTGACTTAGGTTTGAGAGCATTAAAACACTTTCTTACTTCTGAGTGTGGAATTAATCATGCACAATTCATTTTAAATACAACTCAGTTTTGCTGAGAACATAACTTTTATCGGGAACTATTATATCCACATATGTGGCACAGCTATTGGCGTAAATGTTGTGCCTTATTAAACAAGCGTAACAATGGGATCCTGGGAACACTTTTTATATCTGGAACAACAACCCATTTGCTAGCCATGTTATTTTTTATGGTCGCTTATAGATGATATTATTGTCATTTGTCAAGGCTTCATGTCTATAGTATCATCATTTGTCAATTATTGTAATAACAACTTAGGTTTGTCTTTTAGCCATATACACAATTGTGATACATTTGTTTTTTGGATTTAGAATTAGGACTAGGGTTAAGCGAACCCGAACTGTAAAGTTCGGGTTCGGTACAGACTTTGGGTTTTTCCCGAACCCGGACCCGAACCCGAATAGTTGGAAAAAGTCCGGGCAGCCAATCGCCTTTCTTTTAACAACTGTGACTGTAAACTGATCACAGCCATGCCTACTTATGGCATGGCTGTGATTGGCCAGTGCAGCATGTGACCCATCATGTGACGTGCCTCTATATTAGATAGAGGCACACAGCACAGATCATCACTCTGCTGCACTCTAGATAGGGAAAGGCTGGTGGAATCTGCTGCATAGGGAAAGTTAGGTGATCTGGCTCTATTCTACTTATGTGAGGGAAAAGGTTCCTGATTGTTCTTTAGGGAGAGTGTTAGGTCTGTGCTGTGATACTGCTCCAGAAATTTCAAGAGGGACACTTAATTCATTTGATATCTGCATCATCTTATTGTATCTGGCTCGTTGTCACTGCTGTACTTATGTGAGGTGGAGGCTTCCTGATTCTCATAGGGACAGTTTTAGGTCTATTGCTGCAGGAATATCAAGAAACACTCATTCATGTGACATCTGCTGTGCTTCATATACTTTAGGAATTTTGTTCAACTATAGTGGCTGTTTGCAATCTATAGCTAACTGAATATTTCATCAACAGTACATCTACCACAGCACCTGTGCACCCGTGATATTCTGTGTTCTTGTCAAGTTCCATTAGCAGGCACAGTTTGCTGACATATTTCTTCTGTAGTGCCAGTCACAGTCATTACTGTATAGGTGAGGTGACAACAGTACATCTGCCACACCACCTGTGCACATCTGTGCTATTCTGTGTTCCTGTCAATTTCCTTATCAGGCACTGTTTGCTGACATATTAGTTCTGTAGTGCCAGTGACAGTCAGTACTGTATAGGTGAGGTGACAAGTATTTCATCAACATTACATCTGCCACACCACCTGTGCACATCTGTGCTATTCTGTGTTGCTGTCAAGTTCCTTATCAGGCACTGTTTGCTGACATATTAGTTCTGTAGTGCCAGTGACAGTCAGTACTGTATAGGTGAGGTGACAAGTATTTCATCAACATTACATCTGCCACACCACCTGTGCACATATGTGCTATTTTGTGTTGCTGTCAAGTTCCTTATCAGGCACTGTTTGCTGACATATTAGTTCGGTAGTGCCAGTGACAGTCAGTACTGTATAGGTGAGGTGACAAGTATTTCATCAACATTACATCTGCCACACCACCTGTGCACATCTGTGCTATTCTGTGTTGCTGTCAAGTTCCTTATCAGGCACTGTTTGCTGAAATATTAGTTCTGTAGTGCCAGTGACAGTCAGTACTGTATAGGTGAGGTGACAAGTATTTCATCAACATTACATTTGCCACACCACCTGTGCACATCTGTGCTATTCTGTGTTGCTGTCAAGTTCCTTATCAGGCACTGTTTGCTGACATATTAGTTCTGTAGTGCCAGTGACAGTCAGTACTGTATAGGTGAGGTGACAAGTATTTCATCAACATTACATCTGCCACACCACCTGTGCACATCTGTGCTATTCTGTGTTGCTGTCAAGTTCCTTATCAGGCACTGTTTGCTGACATATTAGTTCTGTAGTGCCAGTGACAGTCAGTACTGTATAGGTGAGGTGACAAGTATTTCATCAACATTACATCTGCCACACCACCTGTGCACATCTGTGCTATTCTGTGTTGCTGTCAAGTTCCTTATCAGGCACTGTTTGCTGACATATTAGTTCTGTAGTGCCAGTGACAGTCAGTACTGTATAGGTGAGGTGACAAGTATTTCATCAACATTACATCTGCCACACCACCTGTGCACATCTGTGCTATTCTGTGTTGCTGTCAAGTTCCTTATCAGGCACTGTTTGCTGACATATTAGTTCTGTAGTGCCAGTGACAGTCAGTATTGTATAGGTGAGGTGACAAGTATTTCATCAACATTACATCTGCCACACCACCTGTGCACATCTGTGCTATTCTGTGTTGCTGTCAAGTTCCTTATCAGGCACTGTTTGCTGACATATTAGTTCTGTAGTGCCAGTGACAGTCAGTACTGTATAGGTGAGGTGACAAGTATTTCATCAACATTACATCTGCCACACCACCTGTGCACATCTGTGCTATTCTGTGTTGCTGTCAAGTTCCTTATCAGGCACTGTTTGCTGAAATATTAGTTCTGTAGTGCCAGTGACAGTCAGTACTGTATAGGTGAGGTGACAAGTATTTCATCAACATTACATCTGCCACACCACCTGTGCACATCTGTGCTATTCTGTGTTGCTGTCAAGTTCCTCATCAGGCACTGTTTGCTGACATATTAGTTCTGTAGTGCCAGTGACAGTCAGTACTGTATAGGTGAGGTGACAAGTATTTCATCAACATTACATCTGCCACACCACCTGTGCACATCTGTGCTATTCTGTGTTGCTGTCAAGTTCCTTATCAGGCACTGTTTGCTGACATATTAGTTCTGTAGTGCCAGTGACAGTCAGTACTGTATAGGTGAGGTGACAAGTATTTCATCAACAGTACATCTGCCACACCACCTGTGCACATCTGTGCTATTCTGTGTTCCTGTCAAGTTCCATAGTCAGGGAGAGTTTCCTGAAATATATTTTCTGTAGGGGCAGTCAGCACTCTATAGGTGACTCTGTATATTTCACCAGCACAGTCTACCTGTCCCCTGTGATATACTGTCTGTGCAGTACATTGTTTAGTGCTGGCTTCCTGCTTCTTGCTATAGGTGGATAAATATATAGGTGAATCTCTGCCTATTTCACCAGCTTACACTTTTTTGTATTTAAAATTTCTCAAAATTAGGGCAAGACCCTAAATTTGAGAAATATGAGGAAACCGTCAAATAAGGGACGTGGCCGCGGGCGTGGTGCTGCTGGTGGAGCTCCTGTTAGAGGGGGAGGATGTGGTCGATCTGTGCCAGCTACAAGCACAAGTGAAACACCTTTCTCAGGTGCGAGTAGCCGACAGAGCCTGCAGCGGTATTTGGTCGGGCCTAATCCAGCTCTACGAATGTTGAGGCCAGGAGCAGAACAGGCGGTAGTAGATTGGGTTGCTGACAGTGCCTCCAGTTCCTTCACATTGTTTTCCAACCAGTCTTGTGCTGAAAGTTCAGAGTTGGCGCCTGCAGCCGATGTCCACCATCAGTCTTTCACCTCACCCCCTTGCAAATCAGCCAAGCAGTCTGAGCCCCAAAGCATGCAGCAGTCTCTTCTTCTTTTTGATGAGTCTGTTAGCATGTGTTCCCAGGGCCATCCAACTAGCCCAGGCCCAGAAGGGGAAGAGATTGAGTGCACTGATGCCCAACCACTTCTATTTCAGGATGAGTTCATGGGGGGGCCATCACAGCACGTCTTGCATGATGATGATGATGAAACACAGTTGCCAACTGCTGGTGCTTTTGCAATTGTGCAGAGCGACAAGGAGGGCAGTGGTGAAGACTGGGTGGAAGATGATGTGCAGGACGATGAGGTCCTCGACCCCACATGGAATCAACCTCGTGCAGGTGACCCATGTAGTTCGGAGGAAGAGGCGGTGGTCGCACAGAGCCACCAGCACAGCAAAAGAGGGAGCAGGGTGCCAAAGCAGAGCGTCCGTCCCCTAGACAGTACGCCTGCTACTGCCCAACCCAGCAAGGGTCCGAGCACACCAAAGCCAGGTCCAAGGAGTTCCCTAGCGTGGCAGTTCTTCACACAATGTGCTGATGACAAGACACGCATGGTTTGCACGTTGTGCAATCAGAGCCTGAAGCGAGGCATAAACGTTCTCAACCTGAGCACAACCTGCATGACCAGGCATCTAAGTGCAAAGCACGAGCTGCAGTGGAGTAGACACCGCAAAAACCAAGAAAGGTCTCTGGCTCTTCCTGCTTCCTCTTCTGCATCAGTCTCGGGCCTCTCTGCCTCTTCATCCACCTCCGTAGTGACAGTGCCACCTGCCACCCCTCAATTAGAGGACCGGCAAGCAACACTACCACCTGGGTCACCAAACATCTCCACAATGTCCCATGGAAGCATTCAGCTCTCCATCTCCCAAACACTGGAGCGCAACACTACCACCTGGGTCACCAAACATCTCCACAATGTCCCATGGAAGCATTCAGCTCTCCATCTCCCAAACACTGGAGCGTAAGAGGAAGTACCCCTCTACCCACCCCCGAGCCCTGGCCCTGAATGCCAGCATTTCAAAATTACTGGCCTTTGAAATGCTGTCATTCCGTCTGGTGGAGACGCAGAGTTTTAAAAGCCTGATGGCATTGGCTGTCCCACAGTACGTCGTGCCCAGCCGCCACTACTTTTCCAGGCGAGCCATCCCTTCCCTGCACAACCAAGTGGGGGACAAAATCAGGTGTGCACTGCACAACGCCATCTGTGCTAAGGTCCACCTAACTACGGATACGTGGACCAGTAAGCACGGTCAGGGACGTTATATCTCCCTAACAGCGCACTGGGTAAATGCAGTGGCGGCTGGGCCTGAGGCCGATAGCAGTTTGGCGCATGTCCTTCCACCACCGAGGATTGCAGGGCGCTTCAGTTTGCCTCCTGTTCCTAACTCCTTCTACTCCGCTTCCTCATCCTCTGCCGCCTCCTCATCCAGTCAGCTTAAGAAACTCACCACCAACTTCAGCACAGCAATGGGTAAACGCCAGCAGGCAGTTTTAAAACTTTCCTGTTTGGGGGAAAAACCACACACCGCGCAGGAGTTGTGGAGGGACATGGAACAACAGACCGATGAATGGTTGACGTCATTGAGCCTCAAGCCGGGCCTGGTGGTGTGCGATAACGGGCAAAATCTCGTAGCAGCTCTGGGCCTAGCCGGTTTGACGCACATTCCTTGCCTGGCGCATGTGCTGAATTTGGTGGTGCAGAGTTTCCTGAAAACTTACCCCGATATGCCACAGCTGCTGCAGAAAGTGCGGGCCGTCTGTGCGCACTTTCGGCGTTCTCACCCTGCTGCTGCTCGCCTGGCAGCGCGGCAGCGTAACTTCGGCCTTCCCGCTCACCGCCTCATATGTGATGTGCCCACAAGGTGGAACTCCACCTTGCACATGCTGGCCAGACTGTGCGAGCAGCAGCAGGCGATAGTGGAGTTCCAGCTGCAGCACGCACGCGTGAGTCGCTCTGCGGAACAGAACCACTTTACCACCAATAACTGGGCCTCCATGCGAGACCTGTGTGCCTTGCTGCGCTTTTTTGAGTACTCCACCAACATGGCCAGTGCCAATGACGCCGCTCTCAGCGTGACTATCCCACTTCTATGCCTCCTTGAAAAAACCCTACTGGCGATGATGGAACAGGATGTGGCACAGGAGGAGGAGGAGGAGGAGGAATCGGGATCATTTGAAAGGCTTTCAGGGCAGTCATTCACAAGTGGCTCCGAGGGTGGGTTTGTGCACCAACAAAGGCCAGGTAGACAATTGTCTAGCAAGGGCACAGTTCTGGAGGATGACGCGGTGGAGGATGAGGAGGAGGAAGACATGGAGGAGGAGGAACCATGTTCACAGCAGGATGGCATCCAGACCAGCTCATGGCCAGTACTGGTGCGTGGCTGGGGGGATACAGAGGAAACAGATGATACACCTCCCACAGAGGACAGCTTTTCGTTGCCTCTGGGCAGCCTGCCGCACATGAGCAATTACATGCTGCAGTGTCTCCGCAACGACCGGCGTGTTTCGCACATTATGACAGGTGCTGATTACTGGGTGGCCACGCTGCTGGATCCCCGTTACAAGGACAATGTACCGTCCTTAATCCCCTCACTGGAGCGTGAACGCAAGATGCGCGAGTACAAGCGCACGCTGGTAGACGCGCTGCTGGTGCAATTCCCACCTGGCAGCGGGGCCACAGTGGAAGCAGAAGGCGAAGGCAGAGTAGTAGGAGGAAGAGGTCGCCAACGCAGCAGGGGCACCGCCAGCACCTCAGAAGGCAGGGTTAGCATGGCTGAAATGTGGAAAAGCTTTGTCAGCACGCCACAACAAAAAGCACCACCAGCTGATATGGAACGTTTTAGCAGGAGGCAGTATTTCAGCAACATGGTGGAGCAGTATGTGAGCACACCCCTACACGTACTGAATGACGGCTGTGCCCCCTTAAACTTCTGGGTCTCCAAATTGGGCACATGGTCTGAGCTTGCCCTTTACGCCTTGGAGGTGCTGGCCTGCCCTGCGGCCAGTGTATTGTCTGAACGTGTATTTAGCACGGCAGGGGGCGTTATCACAGACAAGCGCAGCCGCCTGTCCAGATCCAACGTGGACAAGCTCACGTTCATTAAAATGAACCAGGCATGGATCCCAGAGGAGTTGTCCGTACCTTGTGCAGAATAGACACCGGGCCGGCCTTACCCATCTATTTTTTTTCTGAGCTTTCTAGGGTTGCCATATCATCGCTTTCAAAGCAAAAACATATTAATTACACAGGTTCTCTGGCTGATTAAGGTGCTGTTAATGAAACTCACTTGGTGCCTTATCGAGTCTATCGACATTAAATTAGCCCCAGAACCTGTGTAACTCTGTGTTCAGGTTTAAAGGGATGAGGTAGCAACCCTAGATCTGTCTAACTATTTTGGGGTTTACCCTAATTTAAAAAATAAATCAATTAAAAACCAAAACCTGCTGTGTTGGCTACCTCCTCCTCCTCCTCCTACACCGCCGCTTCCACCTTCAGTCACATTCTTAGGCTTGCGCACTGCAACTGCTTTCTTTAAGTCCCACCAGAGGTTCTCAATCGGATTTAAGTCTGGTGACTGCGATGGCCACTCCAAAATGTTCCAGCCTTTAATCAGCAACCATGCTCTAGTGGAGTTGGAGGTATGCTTGGGATCATTGTCCTGTTGAAAGGTCCAACATCTCCCAAGCCTCAGGTTTGTGTCGGACTGCATCACATTGTCATCCAATATCTCCTTGGTACTGAAGAGAATTCATGGAACCTTGCAGACGCTGAAGCTTCCCTGTACCTGCAGAAGCAAAACAGCCCCAAAGCATGATTGACCCCCCGCCATGCTTCACAGTAGGCAAGGTGTTCTTTTCATCATAGGCCTTGTTCTTCCTCCTCCAAACATAGCGTTGATCCATGGGCCCACACAGTTGTAATTTTGATTCATAAGTCCACACAACACAATCCCAAAACGTGTGTGGTTTGCCCACATGACTTTCGGCATACTGCAGTCGACTCTTCTTATTCTTTGGAGACAGCAAGGGGGTGCGCCTGGGAGTTCTGGCATGGAGGCCTTCATTACGCAGTGTGCGCCGTATTGTCTGAGCAGAAACTTTAGTACCCACATCTGACAAATCTTTTCTCAGTTCCTCAGCAGTCACACAGGGACTTTTCTCCACTCTACGCTTCAGGTAGCGCACAGCAGTCAAAGTCAGCATCTTCTTTCTGCCACGACCAGGTAGCGTTTCAACAGTGCCCATTCCCTTGAATTTTGCATTTACTACTGTATTACAAAACCAATTGATATCATTTTAGTTGCATATGGTTCTTTATGAAGTCCTTGTAGGATTTCATTCTGAATACAATTACAAATGTACACTAAATTCCCTAAAACCCTTTACAGCATTGGGGGGTTGAATAATTTTGAACAAAACTGTATGGACCTCGTCCTCCAAGGTCAAAATCATTATATTTTTTATTTTTATTTTTTTTAGGTTATTTTGAGTTATTTCCCTATCCACATTTATTTCCAGAGTACTTGCCATGCTCTTCCCGACATTTTGCTGCCATTTGCAGCCCTCCAGCACTTTCCCTTAGTTTTTTAGAGACATTTTTGTAGTCAAAAGTCCGGGTCCCCATTGACTTCAATGGGGTTCGAGTTCGGGTCAAAGTCCGGGTTCGGGTTCGGTCCCGAACCCAAACTTTTTTTTCAAAGTCCGGGTTCGGGTCCGAACCCGAACATCCAGGTGTCCGCTCAACTCTAATTAGGACACATAGAAATTACCATCACCTCCAAGAATCACCACATCAACTTGCCGCTTCATCACGGACTCACCTGCACTACGGGCCATTGACTGCATCACCTTCTGGAAATCCTTGACCAGCCGTCCATTGGAGGGATCGCCTTTAGAAGCAGATAGTACCCTTATGCTGTTTTGACTCACCACTGACGTGGGGGAGTCCACATCTCATGGTAAAGGTACCCATCTTCATCTTTTGTGGTGGCGGTTTTTTCCATTCATGCAAGTGATATTATCTGCTTAAACGTCAGGATTTATACCAGCTGTTTGGCCTAGTGGATTAATGCACTGTCTAGCCTGTCATGCATATGACACTGATTTGATGATTATTCACATTCCTGCATGTTTGTGAGATCTCTATTGAGACAGAATTCTTTCATCATTTGTTGCAAAGACATTTTTTCATTCATGCCCTATTTTGCGATTAGCACTTACTCGCATACATTGGTGATAATGTTATGTTTATTCACCGTTGAGACAGAGTTTTTATGTTTGCTGTAAAACACTTTTTTATGCTCTTTTTGGTATTAGCACTTACCCATATGCATTGGTGTTAATTTTATGTTTATTCACCATTTACATTCTATATTGCATTCAGCTTGCTTTATATTATATTATATTATTATTATTAGCGCTGCACTTGATCCATTTCCTGAATCATATAGAATGACTAGCCTCATAATTTATATGTGTACAGCATGGCATGCTCCTATTGAATGAGTTTCCTTGATTTGTTATATCAAGTTAATATTGCTCATAAATGTATGATGGAATTTGTACCATTTTTTTTTTATATGGGGTTATCCCCATATAAAAAGAGAGGATTTTTTCTATGTGTGTGTTTGTACCTGCACGTATGTAAATGTTTTTTTTCCTGTATGTGTGTGTATGTGTATATATATACGCATATACACCTTCCCTATATATCTGATTCACACATAACATAAACTAAGAGTTAACACAAACAAATTAATATATTATTCATTAATTTGGTTATCCGTTTATGTATTGTATTACAATGTTTGTGTATAATATCCCCCTTTTTTATAATTTAATATACTAATATTGATATTTTCTGTTATTGGATTTCTGCTTATATTTTGTATTATGGCTCAATTACTAATGATTATTTTAAACCCTTATTATGGTTAATAGTGTTGGGTGAAAGGTTTGGGCCAAGCAAATATTCGGCCCAAACATTGCCTGATCATCCGTTTGGAGGACACCCGCATTTATGGGGCGATCAGTGGGATTTTCGCATGCTGAGTGCGGCTGGTCAAGTGCAAGGTTTTGCCAATTAGGGCACAAAGCACTGTCAGAATCCTGATTGGACTAAGTGATGGCAACTTTGTCCGATCACGGCTCAGTGCTCATAGACCCACCCCACACTATGAAAGGTTCCTGTTGCTGTATGTTTTTTTGGGTATTCCAAATTAGATAGCTGTATATGTGTGTGTATGAGTATGTGTATATATATATATATATATATTACGTATACCCTGTTTCTCCAAAAATAAGCCCTACCCCGAAAATAAGACCTAGCGTGAGTTTCTGGGATGGCTGCAATATAAGCCCTACCCCAAAAATAATCCCCAGTTAAAGTCCTTGCAAAACATGTAATACGTTCTGTAAAAAGGTTATATGTGTGTCTCCTTGTGTAAATTTATTGTGGAAAATACCTTATTTACAGCACTGCCGGTCGCTCACGTGACCCGCCAAAGCTCTTCTCCTCTCCTCCCGGCTGATGTCAGCAGCCCCTCCCACTGCAGTACTCAGAGTGGGGCTGACGTCATTGGGGATCTTGGCCCCTCCCTCTGCAGTATTTGGAGTGGGGAAGAAGAGCTTCAGCGGGTCATGTGAGCGGCCAGCGGCACTGTAAATTAGGTATTTTCCACAATAATGTTACACAAGGAGACAAACTGCACATCATATCATCTTTTTACAGAACAAATTACATAATTTTATAGGGTCTTTAAACAAAGGTTTATTTTTGGGATTACAGAATTTCACAAGGCTGACAAGGGGAGAAACTTTTTTGTACATACCGTAAATAAATAGGACATCCCCTGAAAATAAGCCCTAGTGTGTTTTTTGTAGCCAGAATTAATATAAGACCCGGTCTTATTTTCGGGGAAACACTGTATATATATATGAATATATATATTGTAATTATGAATATATTTCATTTAGTAGGGGCTGAAGACATTTCATTCAGCGTTTGGATTATATTGTTCATTTAGCTTGCCAATATATGTCATTTAGCACATAGCAAAGCCCTTTGTTCTTACTAGACAAATCAGAGCCATTGAGTTAAAACCACTTTATGTGATTGACCCCATGCTGGGATGTTCAATGAAGATAGCCCCACCCTTTGACCCTGGGAAAATTCACTTTACTCTGCTGCCCGGATATAGTCACCAGGATTTGCATGAAAGGGGGCTGACTTATGGAGTGAGGCCTCCAATCCTGATCCTAGCTAGGCCAACCAATGGGACGTCAATATAGAGAGATATACTCAACAGTAGAGGAAAAGGCAGTTTTCTTTATGGAAGCATGGCCTGAAGGATGGGTCTTAAAGGGTAACTATGGTATAGGTATTTTATACTTACATGTAGCAACTGCACACGCTTGTTTTAGAGGAATATGCTCTATATTCCTCCATGTAAATGTTTGTATTTTAACCTACGCTTTCCTGCTTGTTTGGGACTGTAGATAAGTTATGTGTGTTAGATTAGACTTTGTATAAGCTCTAATAAATGTTTATTATATTGAAGCTTTCACTTCTGATCAAAAGAACTCTTATTTAAAGCGGGGGTTCACCCAAATGTTTTTTTTTAACATTACATTGAGCCAAGTTGTCCTAATGACAATCGGCTGTTTTTTTCCCATACATACCGTATTTTCACCGCCGCTTCCGGGTATGTCTTCTGCGGGACTGGGCGTTCCTATCTGATTGACAGGCTTCCAACCGTCGCATACAGCGCGTCACGAGTTGCCGAAAGAAGTCGAACGTCAGTGCGGCTCTATACGGCGCCTGCGCACCGACGTTCGACTTCTTTCAGCAAATCGTGATGCGCAGTATGCGACGGTCGGAAGCCTGTCAATCAATTAGGAACGCCCAGTCCCGCAGAAGACATACCTGGAAGCGGCGGTGAAAATACAGTATGTAGGGTAAAAAAAACAAAAAAAACAGCCGATTGTCATTAGGACAACTCGGCTGAATGTAATGTTAAACATTTATTTTTTGGGTGAACCTCCACTTTAACTCTTATCATATCTTTATGATATTAAATCTTAAAATATAGATTTATTTAGCTACAGTTCCTTTCCATAAGAAGCTTTTGCAGTGTGTTGTTGAAGTGGAGATAGATAGAGCAGGGCTCAGTTTGCTACTAGCATGTAAAGCCCTGTACACACGATTGGTTTGTCTGATGCAAACAGACCGATGGACTGTTTTCATCGGACATACCGATCGTGTGTGGGCCCCATCGGTTTGTTTTCCATCTGTGAAAAAAAAATAGAACATGTTTTAAATTTTTCCTATGGATAAAAAACGATAGAAAAAACGATCGTCTGTGTAGAAGTCCATTGGTCAAAAATCTATGCATGCTCAGAATCAAGTCGATGTATGCTCGGAAGCTCGGTGATTTACGTCACCGCATTTTGGCACGGTCAGATTTTTGACTGATGGTGTATAGGCAAAACTGATGAAAGTCAGCTTCATCGGATATCCGACGAAAAAATGCATCGGATTAGATTCCATCAGATATCCGATCGTGTGTACGTGGCTTTAGTGTTTTCACTTATTGTGACTCTGAGTGTAGAGTGTTAGTGTAGTGATAGTATAATGTAGTGTGAGTATAGTGTGTCAGTATAGCATGTGAGTATAATGTATCAGCATAGTCCAGTGTCAGTGTAGTGTGTTAGTGTAGTGCAGTGTTTAACAGAGCATTACATAACATAGGGCCGTATACAGTGCTGTATACCATTTTTTTTTAACGTACATGATCCCTTTTTTTTAAATTGTCAGACACAGTTTTTCTGACTGTGACATGGGTGTTCTCCCTTTTCTACTTTTTTGTTTATTTTCTATTTTTTACATTTCTGTCAGCCTCGGTCCTCAATTTAGAGCATACCAAACACCACTTTTGATTCAACAAAGTGCATCCAATTTCCCAGTAAATTTGGGCAATAAGCCTCCCCATCATGTCTGGAAGGCTAACAAGTAGAGACAGATGTTCCCATGCCACTATGAGGGAGCCAGCAGCATCTGTGTCCACAGGCAAGGGTGGACATGGTCGGTCCTCAGATAGGACATATTTGTCTCTGTTTAGTGATGTTGCCTATGCTATCCAGCCACAGCATGCAGAGGAGGTGGTGGACTGGCTTACTAAACCATCTTCATCCTCCTCATCCTCTATGATGCAAGTTGACACTAGTGTGCAGTGCACTGCAGCTGCCAGAGTGGCTTATTCTGCCTCCTTGTCCACAGGTAATCTTGCCATAGCCCCATAATCATGCATTAATGAGTCAGCTGAATTATTCAAACACAGCATGAGTCACTTGTGCCTTAATGATGCAGAGGTATTACATGATTCTGATGTTGGCTCTGAGGTAGAGGAAGGCAGTAACATGGGCCTACAGAGAGGGGAGAACACTGATAAATAACAAATTGGCAGTCATGTTCCCCCAGCCGCTGCGTATTGCCAAGTTGACTCCAGTGGTGAGGAAGATGGAGGGGATGATGATGAGTTCACTGATGAGACTTGGGTGCTGGATAAAACAGAGAAGGAAAGTGTGGGGAAGAAACAACTCCAACAAGGCTGAGTGTCCTACAGAGTCAGCCGTCATGAAAGAATAGAGAACTCTGTTTGACCCATAGAACGTACGTTCTCTCCGGTACAAACGCTCTGGTAAGCCTTCTACCTACCGGTGGTGGTTTTCTTCACTTCATCATTTCTTCACCTTCACCATTTGTTTTTGCTTGAAGTCATCACCAAGTTTTAAACCTTTATCACACATTGTAGTTTTGTCACATCAAAGACATTCAATTGTCTATCTGTGCACTACTATTGCTGGCTTTACAACTCCTGCCTTTCCATCTGGTGGATTCTACCCCCTTCAATGAATTTGCAGAATGTGCTGTACCACAATGGCAGGTTTCTTTGCACATAAGGCCATTCCAGCTCTGTACCATCACATGGAAGGCAATGTTTTGGCATCCCTGGGCAAGGCAGTCAATTGGCAATTAGGAATGCTGCAGCACAGGGATTAGTGCTGGAGCTTGTTTTGACGCACACATCTCCATACAGTTGGTGGTGATTATGCCAGATCTGTCAGCTCCACCCCCTCCTCTTCCTTATCCTCTTCTATGCCCTCCTCTGTTGGATTGTCCTATGAGAGTTTTTTTGCATTGATACATGTCCCATGGGGCAGGTCCCGGGTCCCCAAACACTTTTTAGGACAATAACTTGCATATTAGCCTTCAAAATACGCTCTTTAGATTTCAAGCGTTCGAGTCCCATAAACTTTAACGGGGTTCTAAAGTTCACACAAACATTTGGTGTGTTCGCAGGTTCTGGTGCAAACCGAACAGGGGTGTGTTCGGCTTATCCCTAATGAGGATGATGTCCCCATGTTGATGGGGACACGGGCCTCATACCCACAACCCTTGCCCGGTGGTTGTGGGGGTCTGCAGGTGGGGGGCTTTATCGGAATCTGGAAGCCCCCTTTAACAAAGGGGACCCCAGATGCCGCCCCCCATGTGAATTGGTATTTCACCCCAAAAAATCCTTTAATAAAAATAAAAAATATGAAAATTCCAGCGTCGTAATCTTTCTACGAGTCCAACACGCTGCTACGAACGATACCGTCTCCATAGGAGGCTCCTGGCCGAATGACGCGCGACCCGTCTGACAGCTGTTTTATAACCGTGGGTGGGGCCACCTGTGACGTGAACAGGTGACCCCGCCCCATTTGAAGCAATGGGGGTTTACTGTGATGTGTCAGAGGGGTCAAGGTCACGTGGAAACCGACGGAAACCCCTGGTTGCGTCAGAGGGGGCGGGGTCCCCCGTCCATGTCACGGGTGGCCCCGCCCTCAGTTATGAAACAGCTGTCAGATGGGTCTCGTGTTTTAAAGGGTTTTTTCCACGGCATTCGAATTTGCCACGAACACCCCCACATTGTTCTTTATTCGGCGAACGGGCGTACAGCATATGTTTGAGTCAAACTCATGTTCGACACAAACATAAAGCTCATCCCTAATCCCTAGGAGCACCATCAAATCTATCATAGCCAAATGGCAAGAACATGGCACAACAGCAAACCTGCAAAGAGACGGCCGCACACCAAAACTCATGGACCGGGCAAGGAGGGCATTAATCAGAGAGGCAGCACAGAGACTTAGGGTAACCCTGGAGGAGCTGCAGAGTTCCACAGCAGATACTGGAGTATCTGTACATAGGACAACAATAAGCCGTACACTCTATAGAGTTTGGCTTTATGGCAGAGTGACCAGAACAAAGTCATTACTTTCAGCAAAAAAAAACAAAATGGCCCATTTTGAGTTGGCGAAAAGGCATGTGGGAAACTCCCAAAATGTATGGAGGAAGGTGCTCTGGTCTAATGAGACTAATATTGAACTTTTTGGCCATCAAAGAAAATGCTATGTCTGGCACAAACCCAACACATCACATCACCCAAAGAACACCATCCCCACAGTGAAACATGGTGATGGCAGCATCATGCTGTGGGGATGTTTTTCAGCAGTCGGGACTGGGAAACTGGTCAGAATTGAGGGAAAGATGGATAGTGCTAAATACAGGGATATTCTTGAACAAAACCTGTACCACCTTCCAGCAGGATAATGACCCCAAACACATTGCTAAAGCAACACTTGAGTGGTTAAAGGGGAAACATGCAAATGTGTTGGAATGGCCTAGTCAAAGCCCAGACCTCAATCCAATAGAAAATTTGTGGTAAGACTTAAAGATTGCTGTTCACAAGCGCAAACCATTCAACTTGAAGGAGCTGAAACAGTTTTGCAAGGAGGAATTGACAAAAATCCCAGTGGTAAGATGTGGAAATAGCGAAAGGTGCAATCAGCGCAAAAATGTGTGTAAAAATAAATAAATGAATAAATAGATCCCCTCCTCAAATAAATGCAAGCTGAACACTTAAGGAAAATCACAAGATCCAGAAAAATACATAATAAACAGGTTAGTGCAGCGCATAGAATTCAAATGATGCGATAAAAGTGAAAAAAACAGCAAAAAAACCTGGGCCAATAAGTAAAAAAAAATCTAAATTCAACATTAGTGAAAGTCTAAGAAAATATGTGACGAACAAATTCCAGAGTCCGTTAAAAAAATTCACCAGTGACGTGGATACAAAAAACAATAAGTGATCCCTCCACCACTATAGGTTTGGCCACTCTGACCTTAAGGCATGGACTCCTGTGTTACCAGGTAGTCATGCAAGCAGAAATGCAGATACACCCGATAGCAAGTTGTCTTATCAGGTCCCTCAGTAATCCGCAGCAGGATATTAAACTATATATGGAAGAAAGAAAAATCTAAGTGCTCTCCGTTTCAAAATTGCTAAAATTTATTGGATAAGCATAAAACTACTCACAAAGATCCGATCGATCAGTAGCATAAAACAAACAAACGACAGGTTTGTTTCACAAAAGTACGGCAGCGGGCGAAGTCTGTGTGCTCCTACCCTGAATGCGTTACGTTTCCACGAACTTCCTCAGCGGGAATTTTGAATGTTTTTAACTTTTTGGCCTAGGTTTTTTTGCTGTTTTTTTTTTACTTTTATTGCATCATTTGAATTCTATGCGCTGCACTAACCTGTTTATTATGTAAGATGTGGAAAGCTCATAGAGACTTATCCAAGTGAATTGGAAGCTGTGATATCCACAAAAGGTGCCTCTACAAAGTATTGACTTTAGGGGGTGAATAGTTATGCACATTGACTTTTTCTGTTATTTTGTCCTGTTTGTTGTTTGCTTCACAATAAAAAAAAGTTGTGGGCATGTTCTGTAAATTGAATGATGCAAATCCTCAAACAATCCACGCTAATTACAGGTTGTGGGGCAACAAAACACGAGAAATGCCGAGGGTGGTGAATACTTTTGCAAGGCACTGTATATCTAGGGATACATTACAGATTTTGATACATTAAAGTTTAGCTCTAGTGGTTTGTATAAATATATATATATATATATATATATATATATATATATATATATATATACATACACTCTTGTTTGAGGTCTTGAGGAGACATTTTATCTTAGTTTTTTATTTAATGATAAGTGATGACCATCAGCAACCTATTACTAATGCCCAAGCAAATGTCATCTAAAAGTGGTAGGCCCCCCCTATGGCCTGCAATTACGTGAAATCAGGGCTCTGCAGTCTGCAGAGCCTGTCACCCTGCACCTAGACCTTTTATTTTGTCACTCACAGCCCATGGAATCCTTCTCCCATCCGTTTTCTCTTTCCATCCCCCTTCCTGATTCCCTAACCCACACACCCCTCCCTAGCCTTCCCAACGCATAAGATGCTCATTCCCTAACTCACCTGCTATCCTGTCTACATTTTCTATGTACAATATGACATGTACATTACGAAAAGGGAACATATTCAGCTGTTTTTCTTAGTAATCAAACTGCTATTAACATCAATTATGAGCATAATTGTTTAATTATACCAAAATTGTTTAGGTTGCCAATTTTTTTTAATCTCCAACCCTAAACTATTGAATTGTACATATTGTGAAAATGTTCTTTTGCTGTTCGAGATTATTCATCTGTTATTTGCTTCTGTTAAATAATTCTTACTGCAAGGTTATAAGATTTTATAGAAAATTCAAGTGACAGTTTTATTAATCAGAAACATTTTATAGACCATGAATCTATGACTATATGAATCTGCTTTGTTTTTTATGAGATACTTATTTTAGTCACCACTGTGTAAACATGACTGTTGGAGGTTTGTATATAACATAATAAATACAACATACTGTAATTGAGGGATTTTGCAGTGATCATATTGAGAACCCTTTTATATTTGTAGAAGGCAAATAACAACCTACTAAGTGAACTGTTAGTATATATATATTTTTTAGCACCTGTAAACTAGTAAAATGTATGTTCCAATTAGGGATGGGCCGAACAACCCCCTATTTGGTTTGCACCAGAACTTTCGAACATACAGATAACAAACCCCATTGAAGTCTATGGGACCTAGATGTGAAAAATCAAAAGTGCCCATTTTGAAAGCTTAAATGCAAGTAATTGGACATACAATGGTTATGGGGGTCCAAGTACTGCCCTATGGGACATGTATCATTGAAAAATGTTTGTAAAAAACGTAATTTTTAAATGAGAAATGATTTAGTCCACTTGTAAAATGGTACATCTGTACTGTGTATAAAAGCTGCTGCAACAATAATTACATTTCTAAAGCCCAAAAAATGAAATTGTCCCTACAATTTTTCATACAGAGCCAGTCTGTATGAAGAGGCCACAATGTAGTGCACAGGGAACAAGATTAGGGATGTATTGGATAAATTCTAGTGTCTCTACCACAGACTTTGGACTTTTACTTCTGTAACGGGTGCAGAAAGATTGTTCTTTGGGTGTCAGTGGCAATTTCACACTGTAACCCTATAGAAGTACTCTTGATGAAAGCAAGAATTGGCCTTGCTGTCAAAAAATGCAATGATATGCACCTGTCAAACATGTGCAGAAGGATTGTTCTATGGGTGTTGGTGGTGCCTTCACACCGTAACCCTATAGAGGTGAGTGAGTAACTTGTAGAGCGATACAAATGCAAACTAACTAAATGGCCTCAAGGCACTTTGTATCCAATGTCATCCAGATCCTTCAGAAGAGGTTGGTTTTTAATTTTTTTCCTGAAGGCCCGATGGTTTTTCTACCATGCGGATGTTCGTGGGTAGAGCATTCCATAGCCGTGGTCCTTGGACTGCAAATCTTCATTCTCCTTTAGATTTGTAGCGGGACTTGGGGACGTGGAGGAGGTTTTGGTTAGTATTGAGGTGCATTTCCTTGTGTGCATTTGTGGGTGAGGCAGAGGGTCTTGAATGTACTGTAACCCTATGCTTTACGGTTAGCCAATGAAGAGTCCTCAATGCCGGGGTGATTGATTCCCAGGGTTTTTTTCCCCGTTACCAGTCTGGCTGCTGTGTTATGGACGACTTGTAGACGAGAAATCTGGTATTTGGGTAGTCCTAGGTAGAGGGAGTTTGCGTAGTCGAGTCAGGAATTGATGATTGTTCCAACTACTACTGCTGTATCCTCTTCCAGGATGAAGGGGATGAGTCTACACAGCAAGCAGAGAAGATAGTGAGATCCGCTGACTATGATCCTATTTGTGTGTCTATAGTCATGTCTGAGTCAAAGATGACTCTGAGGCTTTTGACTTTGGTGCTTGGGGTGATGGTTTGTCCAAGGATGGTGTCCAAGTTGTCCTAGAGTTTGTCTTTCGGTTTGCGTGGAGAAAGAGAAGTTCTGTTTTGGATCCATTGAGTTTGAGGGAGCTCTCCGTTATCCAATTATCTATTAATGTCAGGCATTTTTCTTATCGGTGATATTGGTCTTTTTTGTTGGTGATGCGAAAATAAAGTTGAGTGTCATCAGCGTAGGAGTGGTAGAGCAGGTCCTGTTTGCTGATGATTTTGAAGAGTGGGCGGAGGTAGATGCTGAAGATCACGGACGACAGGGGTGATCCTTCAGGGACTCCGCATGTGATGGTGCATGCTTCCGAAGTGAAGGCTCCTAGTTTCACTGTCTGGGATCGATTTTTCTAGGAATGATGCGAACCAGGTAGATCTGAGTCTGCGACTCCAGCTACTTCTGTGAGATGAGTGAGCAGAATTTTGTGGTCTACTGTGTCAAAAGCTGCACTGAGGTCCAGCAGCACCAGGAGACACGATTCTCCGTCGTCTGCTCTTTCGAGGGCGTCATCCCATATTTGGCCTGGGCGGAAACCCGATTGTAGTGAGTCCGGGAGTTTGTGGGTGTCCAAATGGTGGTGTAGCTGTTGTACTACTGCTTTCTCAATGATCTTGGAGATGGTGCTAAAGCTTGTTACCGGTCTGCGGTAGTTGGGGCTTTTGGGTCGAGGGGGGCTTCTTTAGGAGGGGTTTGATTATGCCTTGCTTAAGGGAAGTCGGAACAATACCTTCTTCGAACGATTAATTTATGAGATGTGTTATGGTGGGCGCCACGATTTCGGTCATTCTTTCAGGAGTTTTGTAGAAATAATGTCGTTTGGTGATGTACTGTCTTGGAGACTTCTGATGATGCTCTTGGTAGTGTCGATGGTGATTGGGACCAGAGTAAATTTTGTTGATTGTAGAATATTTATATTGATATTTTCTTCTTGCTTTGTCTGAGTGAGGTCGGTTGTTTTTATTCTGCTGAATTATTTCACAAATGTTTTCGATTTTGTCAATAAAAAAATCAGATAGTTCATTGCAGAATTCTTGTGTTTCGTTTGCTGGGGGCTCTAGGCAGGTGGGGTTCATAGTCTGAGCGACTTGTTTGAAAAAATTGTGAGGACGGTTTAGGGCTTTTGAGATGGTGTTAGAGAAGTGTTCTTTTTTTGCTTTGAAGATTTCTTTGTGGTATTTGTGGTGAGTAATTTGTAGTTTGTGCGGTTTTCCTTTGTTGCGTTTCTTCTCTAGGCTCCTTCAGCTCGTCTGCATTCTTGCTTTAGTAATGTAAGAGCGTCATTGAACCAGCCCGAATTGTTTTTAGGGATGAGTGCTCTGCGTCTCGGAACGACTGTGTCTGCTGTCTGTAGTAATGCCTTGTTAAGGGAGTTGAGTATTTCTTCCATTGAATGGTTTTGATTTAGCATTGTTATTTTATTCGATTGTGTGGTTTGAAGAGTTCTGAGTGTAGTTTCTTCTGTGGACAGAAAAATCATACATAAATTAAATCTCTACTACATTGTTGCATATAAATATTTCACTGGTTTTTGAATGATAAATCACTGCACACAATGTAGTAGAGATTTAATTTATGTATGATTTTTCTGTCCACCGGAGTGTTTAATTTATTTTCCTAATTAATTTATTTCACCCATACCATTGGGATCCTCCCACCGAGGGTGTCCCAAATAATAGGTACTATTTACACTAGCGCCCTCTTCCCCATTTTTTAGTTTCTTCTGTGATCTTGTCCAGTGTGTTGTTGTTGTTGAATATGTCGGTTTTTGGAGGATGGTGTTGGTGTTAATTTTAAATTTGATAGTGTGGTGATCCGTCCATGGTAGAGGTGTGTTGTCGAGTGTGTTGATGTCTATATTCTGTTTGAAGATGAGGTTGAGAGTGTGACCCGAAACATGCATGTGAGCATTTATCAGTTGCTGCAGACCTAATTCTTCCAGTTTATCAATGCATAAGGTGGCTATGGGGTCCTGGGTTGAGTTAGCCCAGAGGTTGAAGTCCCCGAGTAGCAGGAGGTGTTTGGTTTTTAAGGTGTATGTTGAGATGAATTCGGTGAGAGGTATGAGGAGGTGTGTCCTTGGTTCCGGTGGTCTGTAGCATAGCAGAATGTAGACGGTGTCCTGGGGTGTTGTTTGGAGTTGCAGAGTGAGTGTTTCCATGAAAGGCAATGAGCTCTGTAGAGTTGGTTTGATCAGAGAGGTGGGATTTGTAGATCACTGCTAGGCCTCCTCCTCTGCCCTATTCTATGCTCGGTTAGGATGCAATAGTTCTCCAGCACTAGTTCTGCTAGGATGGTGTTACAATCCGGTGTTAGCCAGCTTTCCGTGATAAAGAGGCAATTTGTGTTGTGTTGGGTGAAGTTGTGAATTTCCTGACTGTGCTTGACTGCAGATCTGGTGTTGATCAGGGCGCATGATAGGTGTTGTAGTTGAAGTGATGCCATCCAGTTTTTGGCGGTCGTTTGTCGATCGATTTTTAGCAGGTGTTCTTTCCTTAGTATTTTTTGGATGGAGGCTGGTAGTCTTGCGGCAGTATTCATTAGACTACGCAGGGTGTCCGCTGAGTATTTAATGTTGAACCTGGCGATGATGATGCAGGATGATAGGATGGTGATGATGGTAAGATGGTGGTGGTGTTGATGAGGATGGTGGAACCCCAATCTACCCCCCCCCCAGTTGATCTAATGGAAGGCAAAAAAACCCTGCTACAGCAGAGGAAAAAAAATCCTTCCTGAACACCCGAAAGGCGATCGGGTTGACCCTGGATCTTTTGATGAAAGCAATAATTGGCCTCGCTGTCAAAAAATTTAATGATATGCACCTGTCAAACAGGTGCTGAAAAATTGGTGTTTATTGTGCCCATGTGTTCTGTGTAGGGATGAGCTTCGAGTTCGAGTCAAACTCATGTTCGACTCAAACATTGCCTGTTCGGCGAACAACGAACAATTAGGGGTGTTCGCAAAGCCGCGGAACACCCTCTTAAAGTCTATGGGAGAAATCTAAAGTGCTAATTTTAAAGGCTAATATGCAAGTTATTGTCCAAAAAAGTGTTTGGGGACCTGGGTCCTGTCCCAGGGGACATGTATCAATGCAAAAAAACTTTTTAAAAACTAAAGTTTTTTCGGGAGCAGTGAATTTAATAATGCTAAAAGTGAAACAATAAAAGTGAAATATTCCTTTAAATTTCATACCTAGGGGGGGGGGGGGTGTAAAGTTAGCATGTGAAATAGTGCATGTTTCCAGTACATATAACTGTCTCTGCACAAAGTGTCATTTCTGAAAGGAAAACAAGTCTTTTAAAACTGGACTTGCGGCTATAATGAATTGTCGGCTCTGGCAATTCAGAGAGAATTCATTCATAAAAAAAATAAATAAATAGCGTGGGGGTCCCCCCAAATTCCATTACCAGGCCATTCAGGTCTGGAATGGATATTAAGGGGAACCCAGTCGTCAATTTAAAAAAAAATTATGTGGGGTTCCCCCCAAATATCCATTCCAGACCCTTCAGGTCTGGTGTGGATTTTAAGGGGAACTCCACCCCAAATTTAAAAAAAAAATGGTGTGGAGTTCCCCCAAAAATTCACACCAGACCCCTTATCCGAGAACGTTAACCTGGCCGGCCGCAGTAAAATGGGGGAACAGAGTGCGGCCCCCCTCTCCTGAACCGTACCAGGCCACATACCCTCAACATGGGGAGGATGTCCCCATGTTGATGGGGACAAGGGCCTCATCCCCACAACCCTTGCCCGGTGGTTGTGGGGGTCTGCGGGCGGGGGGCTTATCAGAATCTGGAATACCCCTTTAACAAAGGGGACCCCCAGATCCTGCCCCCCCTATGTGAATTGGTAATGGGGTACCCCTACCATTTCACAAAGGAAGTGTAAATAGTTGGAAAAAAGGCACACACACACCGTAGAAAAAAGTCCTTTATTAATAAGAAAAAAAATACAGCGGTGGTAATCTACTCGGTCCCAGCTCCCTGCTCCAACGTTGTCTGTATCCAGCGACGGTGATCTCCGGTCCAGCGATGAGAAGATCCATCCATCCAGTGCGCAGCACTGCCAACCTCCTCTCTCCGCTGGACACAGTCCAGCGAATGACACGGGTGAAGCTGTGACATTTCTTATATAGGGGAGGCACCCGTCCCTTGCTGGGCTTCCCCAGTGACATAGCAGAGGGTGCATCAGATGGGGCAGGGTCACGTTACGGGTGGCCCCGCCTCCCCTATATAAGAAATGTCACAGCTTCACCCGCGTCATTTGCTGGACTGTGTCTAGCGGAGAGAGGAGGTCGGCGATGCTGCACTCTGGATGGATAGATCTTCTCATCGCTAGACCGGAGATCACCCGCACCCGTCGCTGGAAACAGACAATGTTGGAGCAGGAAGCCGGGACCGAGAGTGGATTACCACCGCTGGATTTTTTTTCTTTTTTTTAATTAATAAAGGACTTTTTTCTACGGTGTGTGTGTGTTTTTTCCAACTATTTACACTTCCTTCGTGAAATGGTAGTGGTACCATTACCAATTCACATATGGGGGGCAGGATATGGGGGTCCCCTTAGTTAAAGGGGTCTTCCAGATTCTGATAAGCCCCCCGCCCGCAGACCCCCACAACCACTGGGCAAGGGTTGTGGGGATGAGGCCCTTGTCCCCATCAATATGGGATGGGGACATCCTCCCCATGTTGAGGGCATGTGGCCTGGTACGGTTCAGGAGAGGGGGGGGGCGCACTCTGTCCCCCCTCTTTTCTGCGGCCGGCCAGGTTAACGTGCTCGGATAAGGGGTCTGGTGTAACTTTTTGGGGAAACTCCACGCCATTTTTTTTAATTTGGGGTGGAGTTCCCCTTAATATCCACACCAGACCTGAAGGGTCTGGAATGGATACTTGGGGGGAACCCCACGTAATTTTTTTTTAAATTGACGGCGGGGTTCCCCTTAATATCCATTCCAGACCTGAAGGGCCTGGTAATGGAATTTGGGGGGACCCCCACGCTATTTTTTTTTTTATGAATGAATCCTCTCTGAATGGCCAGAGCCGACAATTCATTATAGCTGCAAGTCTGGTTTTAAAATACTTTTTTTCCTTTCAAAAATGACACTTTGTGCAGGGACAGTTCTATGTACTGGAAACATGCGCTATTTCACATGCTAACTTCACCCCCCCCCCCTATGTGCGAAATTTAAAGTAATATTTCACTTTTATTGTTTCACTTTTAGCATTATTAAATTCACTGCTCCCGAAAAAACGTCAGTTTTTCAAACTTTTTTTGCATTGATACATGTCCCCTGGGACAGGACCCAGGTCCCCAAACACTTTTTAGGACAATAACTTGCATATTAGCCTTTAAAATGAGCACTTTAGATTTCAAATGTTCGAGTCCCATAGACTTTAACGGGGTTCTAAAGTTCACACGAACATTTGGTGTGTTCGCAAGTTCTGGTGCGAACCGAACAGGGGGGTGTTCGGCTCATCCCAGGTTTTGTGGCATAGGGACAATGGTGTCTGCATAAAGTGGGCCTTGAGAAGAAAGGAAATACTCTTCTTCCACCCACTGCTCTGCCTAGTGTGTCCTGTCCATAATGCCATTCATGTTCTGCTCCAGCAGGAACACAACAGGGATTGTGTCACTGATGCATGCATTGTCAGGGCTCACCATCCTTGTCGCCTCCTCAAATGGTGACAGTAAAGTGCTTGCATCCTTTATGAGCAGCCATTGGCATGGGGAAAAAAACAACTGGGAACCTGCCATTGCAGTAAAGCACAATTTCCAAATACATGTAAGGAGGCAGAATCCACAAGGCGAGGCGGAAAGGCAGAAGTTGTAGAGCCAGCAGCCTTGACAAGCTTGAAATTAGACGCCGGGCATGTGGGTGGTAGGGACTGTAATTTGTTTTCTGCTGGAGCAGATGGGGCAGAGAAATTTGCCAGCTATAGTCCACAGCTGGTGGTGTGCTGCTGGCTTATGTGCTGCAAGGACCTGGGACACCCTGCGCTAAACCATCATCCCTGTCAGTGGAGGCTGCTGAGAGTTCATGAGGTATAACAAGGACAGACTGAGGTGAGTAAGATTTAGGGACAGGTTTGTATGGCCTTTAGGTGCTCTTGCCAATGGGAGGTTAAATGCCTTGTCAAGCATTTGGTGCCCAAATGGTTGGTGTTTTTACCACGCTTGATGCGCTTGAGACAACATTTTCAAATAGCAACAGTGCGATTGGATGCAAATGTACTAAAAAAGGCCCAGACAGCTCAGCTGTGGGAAGTGGGACGGGAGATAACAGCTCCGCAATGTGATGGAATATGGTGGCTGCTTTCTACTCTTCCATGTTGGCTGCCTTGTTGGGGTTGTGTCTCACCCTCACTTTCCTCCTCTGCTTTATCCGGCACCCAAGTCGAGTCAGCGACCTCATCATCCCCTCCATCCTCATTACCACTGGAGACAACTTGGCAATATGCTGTGACTGGGGGAACATGACTGCCAATTTGTGTACCAGTGTTCTTCACTCTCTGTAGGCTCATGTTCCTGCTGTCCTCAACCTCAGACTCAGAACCAACATCTGAATCAAGTAATGGCTGTGCATCGTCAAGGAGCAAGTGGCTGATGCTGTGTTCAAATAAATCTGTTGACTCCTCCATACCTGATGCTAGGGCTATGGCAGGAATAGCTGTGGACAACCCAGCAGGTTTTGCCACTCTGGCAGCTGCAGGGGTCTGTGCACTAGTCTCTGCTTGGAAGACGGAGAATGAGGAGGATGAAGACAGTTTAGTAAGCCAGTCCACCACCTCCTCTGCATGCTGCGGCTGGATTGCACGGTCAACATCACTAAACAGAGGGAATGATGCCCTGCCTAACTACTGACCACGTCCATATTTGCTTGTGGACACATACATTTCTGGCCCCCTTACAGTGCCATGAAAACTTCTGCCTGTACTTGCTGTCCTCCCAGACATGATGGGGGGAGTGGGGGGGGGGGGCTTATTAACAAAATGTAATAAATTAGTTTAAATGTGTATGTGAATGCACTTGAAAACAATGGAAAGTGGTGTTTGATGCACTTTAATTTGAGCATTCACGACACAGACACACTCCACGGATATACTATAATATTGCAGAAATGCACATACCTATACGGCGTGAAACTTGCAGTAATGCACAGAACTATATGGTGTTAAACTTGCAGTAACGCACATAACTATATGGCGTTAAACGTGCAGTAACGCAATGAAATATACAGTGTTAAACTTGCAGTAACGCACAGAACTATATGGCGTTAAACTTGCAGTAACAAAATGAAATATATGGCGTTAAACGTGCAGTAACGGAATGAAATATATGCCGTTAAATGTGCAGTAACTCAATGAAATATATGGCATTAAACTTGCAGTACACAATAAAATATACAGTGTTAAACTTGCAGGAACGCACAGAACACTATGGAGTTAAAGTTGCAGTAACGCAATGAAATATATGGCGTTAAACTTGCAGTAATGCACAGAACTATATGGCATTAAACTTGCAGTAACGCAATGAAATATACAGCGCTAAACTTGCAGGAATGCACAGAACGATATGGCGTTAAACTTGCAGCAACGCAATGAAATATATGGCGTTTTAACGTGCGGTAATGCAATGAAATGTATGGCAATAAACATGCAGCAACGCAATGAAATATACAGCGTTAAACTTGCAGTAACACACAGAACTATTTGGCGTTGAACCTGCAGAAATGCAATGAAAGATTCCTATGGAACTAGTTCACATCTGTGTGTTTTGAGCTGATGTGTTTTTTGGCAAGGGTCGGGGACTTTTACACTGCAGCATATTTTGCATGTAATAGACTTCAATGGACCTGCATTGCATTTTTGGTGTGTTTTGCATTTTTGGGGGGGGGGGGGCTAATAGGAAGCTGTGACAGTTCTGTTCATGGACTGCAGCCTTAATGTAATCAATGCAGGAACCTATATGTATCCAAAGTCGCATGTTAGGGTTAGGGTGAAAGGCTATAGTTAAAATAAGGAAATGTAGCTTGGGGTCCCCCAAAACCATACCAGACTTTTATCCTAGATAATATAGATTTTAATAGGAGACTCCATGCAAATAACAAGAAACAAATCCCCCCAAAATCCATACCAGATTTGTATCTGAGCATGCAGCCTGGCTGGCTAGAAAAAAGAAAGGTGTGGGTCCTCTCCTGGTACATACCAGGCCATATGCCCCCAACTTAAGGAGGGTACTTTGATAGGGATGCCTCCTGACAAAACAGCTTAACCCTCCTCTTCTCCACATTTTTGGCCCGATAAATGTAGGGGGTCTTTGGGAGGGACTTATCAAAATCTGGAAGACCCTTTAAAATATGGAGGTTACGAGTTATTCATTTACACAGAGTAAATAAACACACAACACCATCACAAATCCCTTTATTGAAAAATAGCCTGCCAAAAAATATTTCCCACAATGTAAATCCTTCAGTAATCGTATCATTCAGAGATGTAGGTCCTTGTCATTCATTGTGAATGATGCCTGCCAACCGAATGTAAACAAGGTCATGGGGGACGCTGGATAAAATTATTGACCAAATATGGTTATGATAATAGTCACATGACCCAAAACCACCCCCTTTTTTTTACACTCTTCTGCTTGCTGGGGAAATGTTATTCGCAGCAAGAGTTTGTGAGAATGTATCCTCTGAGTGTCGATGTGGTTTGTTGTTTCAGCTTTTCGGAATCATTGTTCACCATAAATGACGTGGATCTATTTGGACTGTCACAGTTGCTAATTTATGGAGAGGTGCTGAATATAAATTTTTACACACAATACCTTCGTCCCATCAAAATTTGATATATGTGGCTAATCACTGGCGGCTGTTAGAAGGACATCGGTCCCAGGAGATGACGTGGTGCACGTGAAGCACGCACGTCGGAGGGAGGAGCGGCCCACGATACGGATCTGACCCGGAGGAGGATGGAGGGACCTAGACCCGGCGGCGCTCCAGAGGCAGCGATCGCGCTGCAGCGAGGGATCTCACCGCGGGGCTAGCTCCCCCATTGCGGAAAAAGACCAGCATCCGCCGCCTTCCGATGGCCCCGCACTCTCCGGCCCCCCCTCGTGCCGCTCTGGGAGTCAGCTGTTAAGGTACAGGACGAATTGAACAGAAGGAGGCTCCCACTTGCGGCGCTCCTGCCTGCCTCCCACCCCCCCCTACTGTTTGGTGGTGAGCCCAGGACATCCCATTAGATCAGGTAATATGGACCCTTTTTTCTTTCTTCCTCTCTCCATAAGACTACACCATGGTAACCTTTGGAGCATGGATCAATGCACTGACAGCAGGGGACAGGTAATGATAAGTTGCATCTCCTATGGCAAACGGCCACTCTGCATGTGTGTAAATTAACTGTATTCTTAGAGACCCTGCATTGGTAAAGCATAAATCAGAGGAAGAAATCAATAATAAGGACGATTTGAGGAACCGCTTATGCCCTATAAAGATTATAGGGATCTTTGCAGGGTCGCTATAGCTTCCTGGCGTTTTCCTTGTTTTTTTTCTCTTTCCCCCTCAAAGCTATTCACATGTGAACTCAAGTATCCAAAGCGCATGGGTCTATACTTTAAACACTGTGGATATTGATGCAGGTTAGAGTGTGGAAGCATATTGACATTTCAGAGACACTATCTCTCCCCGCAAACCATAATTAATTTGGTGAGGAGTGACGCCCCGGAGTATGGGTCCGAGTCAGGGAATTCCATACAAATTGCATTAACTCTAAATAATAAGGCTGGCTATCAACCCAAAAAAAAAAAAAGGAGAAATACACGGATACCAAAAGTAATCGGGTTAGTTTCTTAAAAGACTTTCGCTCCCACCCTTATAAAGGGCAGCTAAATTACGGGGAGGCTGAACGGAAACCTCAGCAGAAAAATCCACGAAGTTTTACTCCCCAGGTTTAACCTGGCTCATAGGACAGGTTTATTATACCGGCCCAAGGTATCAAAAATCTGAGAAGCGGAGCGCAACCCCAGGGGGATTGCGTCTAATACGCCCCACTATACTCAGGAGGAGCACTAACCCCCCAAAAAAAAAAACAACAAAAAAAAAAAGAGGGGAAGAAGGGGACACAAACTTAACCCCCCTCCCCCTTTTTGGGAGGACGGCGGCTCAAAAACCACTAGGTGTTTCTAAGTGGAGAATCCCTAAAGAAAAAGTCCCCAATCGGACGGGGGTGCAACACTTCCTAAAATAGAGAGAGGCTGATCCGCCTCCCCCAGGTATATCTTAGGGTATCGGGTTAATCCCCGGAACCCCTAAAAAACTTTCGGAAATGTCAGGTGGCAACTTCTGATTAGGGGGAGGAAAAAAAAGGGAGAAGAAAAACCTTCAACCTCTCCCCCCTTTTAGGAAATCACGCCATAGCGAGATACAAAAATTGTGCGGTTTCGGCAAAAAAAAAAAAAAAAGGGGGGGGGTGTTAGGCCCCTCATTTAATGCTCAAACTGGGGAAGCGCATCAGAGCGACAAAAAAACACAAAATGAACAGATCAACAAGGGGGGCTGCTTCGAAAGCCCCAAAGGATATTCCCTCTCCAACTACGATTAGACACTACATGACCCCGGGCACAAAGAGCCCAGGCACGATTAAAAAAACAGAAAAAACGGGGGTAAACAAAAAGGGAGGAGTGGGGGCAGCAAATCTGACATCTGATACTTTAACAGAACTGGACCAGGTAGCTAGCCAAGTAGAAGAACAGAGCTCGGACTCTCACATCCCAACCACGGGAGAAATGGCGGCAATGTTAATGAGATTGGAGAACGTTATAAAAGAGGAAATCAGTACATTAAGAACGGACTTATTCCACATGCTGGAACGGGTAGAGGAAGCGGAGAAAAAAATAGAAAAGCAGGACCAGGATTTAAATGAACTGAGGACTCAGCACCTGACTATGAAACAAAATCAGAGATGGCTGCAATATCGTCTCGAAGATCAAGAGAACCGCAATAGAAGGCAAAATTTAAGATTACGATCTGTAAAGGAGGAGAAGGGCGAAGACCTGAGGAAAATCCTCGAAGATTTGTTCCTCCCCCTCCTCGATAATGGCTCGGAGGGCCCTCTTAGAATAGAACGGGTCCATCGTGTGGGGAAGACGAGGGAGGGAGGAGGGAATTGGCATAGGGACATAATTGTGAGGTTCAGACATTTTGAAGATAAAGAGACAATTTGGTTAAAACTGAGAAGAAAACCTCCCTTATCTTACGACGGCAGGGAGATTCAGATCTTCACGGATCTGGCCTGGGAAACCCTAGCCAGAAGAAGACACCTAAAACCCCTCCTGGAACAGATGCGTCAACTCAATATAAGCTACCAATGGGGCTTTCCGGCCTGTTTGATAGGCCATAAAGAGGGAGTGTCAGCGAAATTAATATTTCCCGAAGAACTCTCAGGGTTCTGCCGTAAACTGGACATGCCGGTCATAGAAATACCAGGATGGGTGGAATAGCGGTCAGATAACAGCCCGCCCTTTGGGGCGGTTGTGGGTGGGGCGGCCGGACAGGATGGGGAGAGGGAGGGAGGAAGGGCTGGGGGGCGATTAGAGAAGGGCATAAGGAGGGCAGATCCGTAACTCCTCCCATATAAGAACTAGTCCTGTGAGAACAGGAGGGAGGGGCGTGGGGTGTAACACCTCATCCACAAGAACCGATGGGTAGGGGATACCAAAGATCCCTACGGTTCAGGGGTGAAGATCTGGCTTGGGTAGGGGTGGGTGAGGGGGGAGGGGGAGGGGGGTGGGAAGGGTATCATGGCTCCCAGGAATCTTCCGGAAAAGTCCCGTGCATTTAAGGAGGCGACTTGGTTATCGGAAATGACAGAAGTAAAATTTTTATCCTATAACGTAAAGGGATTAAACTCAGTAGGTAAAAGATTAAAGGTCCTAGCAGAGATTGAACAACTTAGAGCTGATGTAGTGTTTATTCAAGAAACGCACTTGACCATGGAAGCTAATATCAAGCTCTACTCCCCGGCGTACCCTACTTGGGTTTACGGCGATTCCATCTCAAAACGCGCAAGGGGAGTAGCGATTGGGTTTACAAGAGGGTTTGGGTTTACCTTGGAGGCAAGGATGACTGACCCAGAAGGGAGATTCCTGTTCCTTAAAATAAGGATTGAAAATATTATTTACACCTTAGCCAACATTTATGCCCCTAACGTGCATCCAACCCAATATTTAAATAAAATTCTGGGAAAATTGAACAACTTTGCCGAGGGATTTATAATCCTGATGGGCGATTTAAATTTTGTTTTAAATCCAACGGAAGATCGCACGTTCTGTGGGAGGGAGACAAAAAATGTGCATCTACAGAGAATTAAACATAAGCTCCATGAATGCCAACTAGTGGATGTCTGGCGGACTAAACATCCAAATGAGCATGATTACACATTTTTCTCCCCCCCCCACGGAACGTACTCCAGGATCGACTACATCCTAGCGGACCACAGGTTGATCGACGCTATTACTGAGACAGAAATTGGAATTATGACTGTATCGGACCATGCCCCGGTCTCGATGAAAATTATACTAGCTGTACAAAGGAGACAGCGGCCGACGTGGCGCCTGGATGATAGCCTGATCCACGATGAGGGAGGGGGAAGCAGGGTAGAGGCAGAATTAAAACAATTTTTCCTCACAAATGACACAGAGGGGATTACCAGTGCAACCCTGTGGGAGACGCACAAAGCTTTTATCAGAGGGATCCTAATTGCAGAGGGCGCAAAAAAAAAAAAAGAGAGAAAAAGTAATGCTTCCACCCTGAGGAAAGAGATAGAGACGCTAGAACGGGAACACAAAGTGCTGAGAGCAAAAGTGACTTATCATAACTTAATTTTAAAAAGAGACGCACTCAAGGAGATCTTGGAACAAGAAGCAAGGTACAAATTAAACTGCATTTCCAAAGAGAGGTATATATGGGGAAACAAACCAAGCAAACTTCTAGCTAAAATGGCCCAAAAAAAGAAAGCCAGGAACTATATTGAGAAAATTAAAGGTAAAGACGGGAAACTGGTTTATGCAACCTCCGAAATCGCGGATACATTCAAAAAATACTACGAGGACCTATACACAATAAAACACACAGGTTGGCAGGTAGGGGAAAGGGAGGAGGAGACCCGAGAGTTTCTCGATAACGCAGGACTTTCTAGACTGGAGGAGATGGAAAGCTTGACCATGGATCGACCCATAACTGAGGAAGAAATAAAAAGGGCCATAAATTCCACCACTGGTGGAAAGAGTCCGGGGCCAGATGGGTTTTCCACCTTTTATTATAAAAGATTTAGTAACATCCTGATACCGAGACTCTGTAAATATTTCAATGGATTGGGGTCGGAATTTGAAACTAGTAGCGGGGCCATAGCGGCTGTGGTGGCAATAATCTTGAAGGAAGGCAAGGATAGCTCTCTATGCTCGGGATACAGACCTATCTCTCTGTTAAATACAGACATCAAACTTTTCGCGAAAATTCTGGCGTGCCGCCTGAAAGGGGTCATGCATTTATTGGTGCACCCCGACCAGGTAGGCTTTGTGCCCAATAGAGAGGGTAAAGACAACAGCCTAAGGGCAATTCTTCTGCTTCAGACCATAAGGCAGAACGAGCCCCCAGGTCTATTCCTGTCAGTCGATGCTGAAAAAGCATTCGACAGGGTAGACTGGGGGCTCATGATGGAAACTCTCACCGTCATGGGAATAGGAAACAGGATGTCCCGCTGGATCAAAACACTATATCACCACCCCACCGCGCAAATAAAAATCAATGGCACACTATCGGAACCCTTCGAGATGAAAAACGGGACGAGACAGGGGTGCCCATTGTCGCCCCTCCTCTTTATTCTATCCCTTGAGCCGCTGCTGGCCACTATTCGTAATGACCCAGACATCAACGGAGTGAGAGTAGAAGGGGAAGAACACAAACTATCGGCTTTTGCCGATGACATCTTATTTTACGTAACTAACCCAGTCAAATCTATCCCCAAGCTTTCTAGAGTCATGCAACAATATGGCGCTATCTCCAACTTTAAAATTAACGTAACCAAATCTGAGATCCTGAACATTAATTTAAATAAAAGAGAGGTATATTCAGTTAAGGAAGTATGCGCGTTCCCATGGACTAAAGAACTTAAGTACCTAGGAATAAAACTTGCCAATACAACACAGAAGATGTATAAAATAAACTATATTCCTTTATTAAATGAGATCAAGAATGAATTAAAAAGAACGATCAATAAACCTATATCATGGATAGGACGCATAAACATGTTGAAGATGGTGGTAGTTCCTAAAATTCTCTATAAATTCTTATTAGTCCCAATTGCTCTTCCCCAGCAATATCTGAGAATCCTTAACACTTTATTATTAAATTACGTTTGGAAAAATAAAAAGCATAGAATATCCCTCTCCATAATAAAACAGGGCAAGCCACTCGGCGGTCTGGCAGCCCCGGATATCAAAAGTTACTACAAGGCGGCGGTCTTATCGCGTGCGGTAGAGTGGGCTAGGGACAGGACAGATAAAAGGTGGGTGCAAATTGAGAAAGCGTTAACTAATAAATATTTGAATAATATTATTTGGATCCCTGCACAACACAGAGCACTAGATCACAAAACACATGACATAACACGGGACACTTTAAGAATGTGGGATAGGATGCAGGCACAATTAGAAGGGAAATTTAACTCCCCTTTAATGAATCTAAAAGAAAACCCTTATTTCCCACCTGGGGAAAAAAAAATAGGAGGGAACTGGATAAGGAGAGACACAGTGCACTTGGGGGATATTATTAAAAACGGTGAGATAATGACCTACGAAGATTTGAAAGCCAAAACGGACTTTTGGAATCTTGATAGGTGGCATTACTACCAGTTGATCCACTTTGTACGGCACCTCCCCCGCCCATTACGGACGGAGGCGGAGCTGACTTCACTCGAGAAAATTTGTAAATCTAAGAATTCTAAGGGCACAATCACTAAACTGTACGGGTTATTGGTTAAGTTAGGAACACGGGATGAAGCACCTTTTATAGATAAATGGGAAAGAGAGTTAGGGATCACGAGGGGGATAAATACTGTTCAGAGGATTATGAAATTAACCCACTCATCGGCAATAGATATACGTACAGCTGAAGCAAATTATAAGTGCCTCTCAGGATGGTATATCACCCCGGACAAAGCAAATAAATTTAAAGCAGGTCAGTCCGCAGACTGCTGGAGGGGCTGCCAGGAAAGAGGTACGATGGCACATCTATGGTGGCTATGCCCCAAGATCCAAACATATTGGGACATAATATTGAGACAAATAAAGATTATCACGGGAGAGGAGATCAAGAAAGACCCATGGGTCGTCCTCTTTCATGGCAGTCAAGAGGGCGTAAAAAAATACAAGCAGTCCCTAATCCCCCACCTCCTAAATGCAGCCAAGAGACTTATACCTAAGAAGTGGCAGGAGACGGAAAGCCCACATATTTGGAGTTGGATAGACGCAGTGGAGGAAACGTATAGATTAGAAGAACTTAAGGATAGTTATTTGGAGAGGAACAGTGAACATAGGGAGAAATGGGGTAAATGGAAGGAATACAAAAAAACATGGAGTTATGCAGAGAGAGTTAGGGTCTGATCGACGTTAGATATATGCAATGGATATCGCAAAAATCCCTATCCCCTGTCATTCTAAAGTGAGACTTATGTACCTCCGTCCCCTTCCGGCTTTCTTCTACTCTTAGTATACCTCTTCTCTTCCTTTTCCCTAGTTATCTCTAGCCGAACAGCTGACGCCAAGTCTCTTTCGAAGCCTTCTTCTTCTTCTTTTTACCACTTCTTTTTTTTTATATCTTTTACCAGGGACAAACGGGAGATCCCTGGGAGCCATGAGGGGAGGGAGGGTGGGTGTTAATCAATTAAATAAAAAAAAAAAAAAAAAAAAAATATATAGATAAGTGTATATGTAGGTATGTGTATGTGTATGTATATGTATGTATATATATATATATGTATATATATATATATATGAGTGTCTTTCTTGTTCGAGATTAATTTAGTCTCGACCAGCCAATACGGTGCGCTGGGGGAAAAACAGCTGGGTCGTGATCTGGTCGCCCCTATAGAGGGTCGGCATTTATACTGCATGTACACAGATATATACATTTAAGGAATACTTAAAAAGAGAAAGACAGCATACAGGAAAGATACCACTCATGATGCAAACTCAAATAGAGACGAAAGAAGCAACAAATCATGAGCGAGTCTCTAGAATTTGGTAAAAAGCTGAGGTGGAAAAAGACAAAAAAAAAAAAAAAAATTTGATATATGTATTTGGGGGGAGGCTGGGGTTTGGACTTTGATGGTACCATATATCAACTGATTACCAGTCAAAATTCGAAAAGTATAAAGAAGGTTCAAAAAACATATACATCATTTACATATTCATAAAATAAACTTCTTTAGTCATAACAACTATAAAGTGCCTAAAAGACATTCTGTCATTGTAGATAGAATGTCAACATCATTTAGTTTATATTGAAAAGAGCTCAACATGTTTTGCGGTTTCTTATATCGCTCGCTTCTTCGGGAGCATTACTCATAGATACAATTTGTCAGATGATGTATAAAAGGTTGTCATGATGAGACTATAAATAAAGAAAAACAACATTAACAAAAATATTGCAGTGTGAATACAATCATAACATATCAGAACAAATAGGAGAGGCGTTCATCCCACAAAAACCCCCCTAGAAAAAGGACCACCCATGAAAGTCTCACCAAGGCTCCTGGTAAGTAGGGGTGAATTGCCAACCCACCACGGCGGAAATCCTGAAACAGTATCCACATCCGGTGTGAACCTAGTTGATAAATATAGGTAGCAGGTTGTGAATATATTAATCAAACCCAAGGCCAGCATATGCGTTCATAGCAGAAGATAGTAGTAGTAATAATAATGATTATTACTTGGTAAACCTTTGAATGGGTGCAGTTCCCTTACACACTGTTGTGGCTGTCAACGGTAATAGCAAAGCAGGCCAGGAGGCATGCAGATGATCTAAAAGAGGGGGATTTGGATGTATATACATATGTAAATGAGCCCACCCATTAGGGAGATTTATAAGACATTTTGCTATATGTTCAGGGTATTTACCTAAAAATTTCTCAGACACACATGTGTATCCAAAGGAGATGATAGTATTTGCATATATAGAATCCAGGACACCCCTGAATCACCAATGAAGGGGGCAGGGGATTCCTTAAAGGAGAAGAGACAATTAGAATTGACATGGCCTCAAAAGCTTAACCAGGCAAGGCTATGTATACCAAACCAAGGACTTTTTACCTATATAAAAACCACTCCTGTATGAGCAGTATACAATAGATAGGTGTGCAATAGATAGCCTTCCACTCTCCTATAGACTGGTGTCTCCAAATTCAGATAAAATTTGTCACCTATATAAGGATATTAACTAGATTAAATCTAGTCATTAGGGGCCAGATTCACAGAACAGATACGACGGCGTATCTCCTGATACACCATCGTATCTCTTGTCGTATCTATGCGGCTGATTCATAGAATCAGTGCTGCATAGATAGCCCTAAGATCCGACAGGTGTAATTGACTTACACCGTCGGATCTTAGGATGCAATACTTCGGCCGCCGCTGGGGGGAGTTCGCGTCGTATTCCAGCGTCAGGTATGCAAATGAGGATTTACGGCGATCCACAAAGGTTTTTCCCGTCGTTACGTCGGCGCAAGTCTTTTTTTCCCATCGCAAAGTTAGGTGTGCTATTAACATGGTGTAAAATTACTCCACCATGTTAAAGTATGCCCGTCGTTCCCGCGTCGCTTTTGAATTTTTTTTCCCCGGCGTAAGTACGTTACGCACGTCGCGATTCACAAACACGTCGGGCCGCCATAAGTTCGCACAAAGCACGTCGGGAAAATTACTAATGGAGCGGGAGCACGCCTAATTTAAATGGTGCCCGCCCCATTTGAATTGGGCGGGCTTGCGCCGGACGACTTTACGTTACACCGCCGCAAGTTTCCAGGTAAGTGCTTTGAGGATCAGTCACTTACACTGAAAACTTGCGGCAGTGTAACCTAAACGGGTTACTTTACACGGCCGCAATTATTCGTGAATCTGGCCCTAAGTCACTGGATCACTCATAGTTCCTTATGCCCCGTACACACCATCACTTTATGTGATGAAAAAAAATGACGTTTTTAAAAACGTCACTTTAATTGACCGTGTGTGGGGGAAAACTTCGTTTTATGTCTTCTAAAAAACGACCAAAAAAAATTGAAGCATGCTTCAATTTTATGTGTCGTTTTTCAAAACGTCAACTTTTACTTCACAGAAATTGACCGTGTGTCGCAAAAAACGTCGTTTAAAACAACGTTTTTACACCCGCGCATGCCCAGAAGCTACTTATGAAGCGAGCTTCAATGGAAAAACGTGGTGGAACGTAACCTCGCTTTGCTAGAACATTGTGAGAAAAACGATGGTGTGTAGGCAACTTCGTCTTTGAAAATTGAAGTTTCAAAAACGTCATTTTTTACTTCACAGAAAATGTCGTTTTTTTTCATCACATAAAGTGATGGTGTGTACGGGGCATAAGAGTATGGCCAGTATTATCAGTATTCAAAAAGAAAAAAAAACTTACCATTGACAGCAACAGTCCACACTAGATCCACACTATTTAACACACAGCAGTGGATATCTCATCCACATGCTGTCTATGGGAAGTGGTTGTTTTGTCCTCACTGTTGCTGTCAATAGTAAGTTTTTTTTTTTCTTTTTGAATACTGATAATACTGGCCATACTCTAAGGAACTATGAGTGATCCAGTGACTTAATGACTAGATTTAATCTAGTTAATATCCTTTTATAGGTGACAAATTTTATCTGAATTTGGAGATACCAGTCCATAGGAGAGTGGAAGGCTATCTATTGCACCTCCACCCGTATACTGCTCATACAGGAGTGGTTCTTATACAGGCAAAAGGGCCTTGGTTTGTTATACATATCCTTGCCTGGTTAAGCTTTTGAGGCCATGTCAATTCTAATTGTCTCTTCTGCTTTAGGGAATCCCCTGCCCCCTTTATTGGTGATTTAGGGGTGTTCTGGATTCTATATATGCAAATACTATCATCTCCTTTGGATACCCTGAACATATAGCAAAATGTCTTATAAATCTCCCTAATGGGTGGGCTAATTTACATATGTATATACATCCAAATCCCACTCTTTTAGATCATCTGCATGCCTCCTGGCCTGCTTCGCTATTACCATTGACAGCCACAACAGTGTGTAAGGGAACTGCACCCATTCAAAGGTATACCAAGTAATAATCATTATTATTATTATTAATTATTATTATTATTACTACTATCTTCTTCTGTGAACACATATGCTGGCCTTGGATTTGATTAATATATTCACAACCTGCAACCTATATTTATCAACTAGATTCACACCGGATGTGGATACTATTTCAGGATTTCCTATGTCCTCCGGGGTGGGTTGGCAATTCACCCCTACTTACCAGGAGCCTTGGTGAGACTTTCATGGGTGGTCCTTTTTCTAGGGGGGTTTTTGTGGGATGAACGCCTCTCCTATTTTATCTGATATGTTATGATTGTATTCACACTGTAATATTTTTGTTAATGTTGTTTTTCTTTATTCATAGTCTCATGACAACCTTTTATACATCATCTGACAAATTGTATGTATGAGTAATGCTCCCGAAGAAGCGGGCGATATAAGAAACCACAAAACATGTCGAGCTCTTCTCAATATAAACTAGATGATGTTGACATTCTATCTACAATGACAGAATGTCTTTTAGGCACTTTATAGTTATGACTAAAGAAGTTTATTTTATGAATATGTAAATGATGTATATGTTTTTTGTAATAAAACCTTCTTTTATACTTTTCTAATTTTGACTGGTAATCAGTTGATATATGGTACCAAACCCCAGCCTCCCCCCAAATACATATTTCAACAGTTGCTTATTTACAATTTAACTTTTTCTAAATGAAGACCCAGGGGAGTCTCATGCCACGTTGTTTATAAACACAATTAAGTCATCCAGGAAATGTAAGTAAGTGACAATTTAAGTGATATTTATTAATCTTTGCAAATATCACTAGGCATGTGCAAAAGGGGAAAAAAATAGTTTTGTTTCATTTTAATTCGTTATTTAATTAATTTCGTTAAGTTAGATTCGTTACATGTGTTAAATTAGTTTTTGGAATTCGTTCGTTTTCGACCGAATTTCGAAAAGTCCGGTCAAATTCGATAATATTTTGACCGGATTCGATAATATTTTGACCGCATTCGATAATATTTCAATCGGATTCGAAAACAAATTCTATTCGAATCGAATTCGAAAACAATTCGATTCGAAAACAAATTCGAATGAAAATTGAAAGCAAATTTGAATCAAAATCTAAAAAATATAAATTGATTTCTGAAAAAAGAATACAATAAAATAGAATATAAAATAATAAAACAATAGAATGAAAATCAAAGAATAGTAAAGAACAGGGGCGTGGCTTGCGCGCGCACGCGAATGGACGCCTGAGCTGTGAGCTCCGCCGACCGGACCGGACACCGAGCAATTTTCGGGCACTCACACCGCTCTAATCAGCGCCACGGACACGACTCCAACTCCCCCGGGTCCCGCCGACACAATGACCCGCAAGCGGTCGCAAGAACACGGCCCTAAAAAGCTGGAATCCTTCTCCTTCCAGCCCCGCCGGAAGAGCCAAGATGGCACAGACGGGGGCACAGCGCGGCAGATGCTGGACTACACAGCTCTCCCTGCAGCACGTCCACAGGATCTGAAGCTACCGCAACAGCTCTCCTACCCTCCTGATACCTCACCTGCCACGCCGGGGACGCAGAGCCCAGCCAAATCGAAAATGAGGATGGACCATCCAGCACAGGCCTCGGTCGCAGTGAGTACGGGCCTACACAATGACTCTGCCATATCCTCCCTACAGTCCTCCATTGCCCAGTTCCCCACCACAGGCCAACCGGTGTTAGACACCACGATGAAAGACATGCTCATGACCTTGCAGTCCTCCCTCATGACTAATCTATCCTCATTGATCAACACATTTTCTCTAGAAATTAAGCATATGGACAATAGAATGCAATTCATAGAGAACAAAATGGTGGACTGTACTGACACAGTGAATGAGCTAGTAGATGCTTATGCTGAGCAAAAGGATGACAACATATGGATCAAAGCGAAGCTCGCGGACCTCGAGGACCGATCCAGACGCAACAATCTTAAAATCCGCGGGGTCCCTGAGAGCGTCCCGCCAAAAGAGCTGCATGCCTATGCCAGCACCATGTTCTCTAGCATGCTCCCTGAGCTCACCCCTATTGAACTCACTATAGACCGTATACACAGACTCCCCAAGCCCCGTCATTTGGAGGCAGATGTGCCCAGAGATGTTCTACTAAGAATCCATTTCTTTCAGGCTAAAGTACAGATTCTGATGAAAGCAAGGGAAATCTCCCGCTCCCGGCGCCATACTCAGACATCCAGCTTTACGCTGATCTGTCTCAGTACACACTCCAGATGAGAAGACAGCTTAAAACCATCACGAAGACCTTGCATAACCACAAGATCATTTATAAATGGTGACACCCGGCGACCATTTTGGTCACTCATAATGGCATACCTCATGCCATCTCTACCCTAGAAGGCGGTATGAAGCTTCTGCACTCCTGGGGAATCCTGCCGGAACCCTCCCACAACCAGCCAGAACACAACGGTGTCCCTAATCCGTTTACCTTTGGAGCCGACAAGGGGAAGTTCAAAATGCATAACCCGAGACCGCCACGTTGAGCAACGTTTATGTCCGGTCTGGTCATGCGACCCACCACCTGCTCACTAAACTCTCCCCTGCACTTAGTCAGCCGCTCGTGTAGAGATATTTGTTGCTGATTTACCTGTTGCTCCCTTGCAAAGGGGATTTATTGTTCTGTTGTTCTCTGCAGTTTATTTTTCCATTTTTTGTTTTTCTTATTTTGATTTTTTCCACCTCGGGGATCACCTAACTGTGCTGATTCTACATAAACTGAAACCTGTGAACCTCTCATCTAAGCCAACGGCACAAACTGTTTTCATTACCTTGCTGTGCCTACTCACCTCTACTTTTGTCTCCTGCCTCCTAGCGCCTCGATACTGCCCTATTTCCTGATACGCCAGAAGTCACACCTCCCCGCCCTTCCTGCCTACTTTCCTGGGTCCCGAGCGGTTCCCGCCGGCAACTGTAAGTACTCTTTCATTCTCTTGACGCCACCTCACACCAGCCATGGGGATCAAAATACTCTCCCTTAATGCCAAGGGCCTAAACCACCCCGCAAAAAGGACATCCTTGTGGTCGTCAGCACTTGCCCACAATTGTGACGTTTTGTGCGTCCAAGAGACCCACTTTGCACTACACGCCGCTCCCAAGTGCTCCCATAAACAGTTCCCGCATGTGTTTCAAGCCCACTTCTCCAAGAAACAACGTGGAGTGATGATGGCCATCAGAGACTCGGCCACTTTCCAACTGCACCAATGTGTCGCTGACCAGGATGGTCGGTACGTATTTCTAAACTGTGACATCAACAAAGTACCGTACACCCTGGTTTCCCTCTATGTCCCGAATCAGGGTCAAATGACATTCCTCAGGAAAATGATGAAAGCAATCCGTAAATTCCAAACTGGTCACTTGCTTATCTGTGGGGATTTCAATAAGGTCCCTAATAATGCCATGGATTCTACCGCTGGGCCTCCCAGGCGTGCTTCCTCCTTGGATTCCTTCATCTCTTCTCATAGCATGTATGATGTGTGGAGGTGTTGTCATGCGAGCGAGAGGGACTTTACATTCTTGTCGCCCCGTCACAACACCTACTCGCGTATTGACTTGTTTTTAGCTGATAGCTGGTTATTACAAAGGGTTTTGGGTTCTGATATCCACACCACCACCTGGTCAGATCATGCCCCCATTAGTCTCACCATCTCTGACAATTCCTCCCATCCCACTACCTACATATGGAGAGCCAGCAACTACCTCCTCAATACTCCCTACTACTCCGACAACATCAAACAAAATCTTGAAGAGTACTTTTCACTCAACCACACCTCTGCCTCTGACCCGCTGGTGGTGTGGAATGCCCACAAGGCTGTGATACGGGGGGTTTTCCTCCAAATGGGAGCTAGAGCTAAGAGAAATAGAACCCGTAAGATAGATGAACTCACACAAGCCCTGACCTCTGCGGAGGTCCTTAACAAGACCAACCCTTCCCCGCCCCTACAGTCAAAAATCTTTACTTTAAGGCACGAACTCCGAGCCATCCTTCTTGAAAAACACGAGAAATCGTATAAACTCCTTAAAGCCACTTCCTACTCCACGGGCAACAAAGCTGGGAAAGCAATGTCCCTCAGAATCAAGGGTTATAGGACAAAAACGAAAATCCCATATTTGATCCACCCCCATTCTGGGGAAAAGCTCCTTAAACCTCAATTGATAGCAGATGCATTTAGTGAGTACTATGCGGAACTGTACAATCTTAAAAATGACCCCTCTACTGCCCAACCCTCTCCTACCTTGATCCAAAAATTCCTGGACAGTGTTAATCTCCCGTCGGTTACGCCCACACAACTCTCTACACTGACTAACCCCTTCACAATCGATGAGATCCTTAAAGTGATAAATGGCCTCCCCTCCTCTAAGTCCCCGGGCCCAGATGGCTTCACTGGGGAATACTACCGGAAATTCCAACACATTTTAGCTCCCACCATGCAGCGCACCTTCAAACTGACCGCTAGCACAGCATCCTTCCCGGCTGAAATGCTTGCGGCTACAGTAGTGACCTTACCCAAACCAGGCAAAGACCCCGTCTCCCCGAAGAACTTTCGCCCCATTTCCTTACTAAATGTAGACCTAAAAATGTATGCCAAACTCATAGCCAACAGACTGGAATACATTCTCCCATCTTTGATTTCCCCGGACCAATCAGGATTCACCAAAGGCCGTCAGGCCTCAGACGCCACTCGACGGATGGTAAACATCATACACCAGGTCGAAACCTCTGAAGCGCCTTCTTTGCTTCTTTCCTTAGACGCAGAGAAGGCGTTTGACAGGGTCCACTGGGGATACGTATCGGCAGTATTGACCAAATTTGGTTTAGTTGGTGGCATACATGATGCCATTATGGCTTTGTACTCCAACCCATCAGCTCGAGTACTCTCGGCGGGTGCCCTCTCCACGCCCTTTCAGATCACCAACGGCACAAGACAGGGGTGTCCCCTATCACCCCTAATATTCAACCTTGTCATGGAACCCCTAGCAGAAGCTATAAGATCTAACAAAAACATCTCCGGCATGAAGATCGCAGAAGAGGAACACAAAATCAGCTTATTTGCGGATGATGTGATCCTTATAGTTACTGACCCTGAGCGCTCCCTACCTGAGATCCAGAGAATGCTTGCCTGGTTCAGCGAAGTATCCTTCTACAAAGCTAATGAGGCCAAATCCTACATGCTTAACCTAGGTCTAGACAAAGCCACTAAGACTCAGATCACGCTTAAATTCCCATACGTCTGGGCGGACAGTAGCATAACATATTTAGGGATCCAGCTCACTCCCTCTACGAAAGCTTTATTTGCCTCTAATTATCTACCGATTCGCTCTAAATTACAGGCGGATCTCACCAGGCTGGCATCCTTTGAGCTCTCATGGTCGGGTTGTTTAGCAGCATTCAAAATGCTCCATCTCCCCCAAATACTATATCTATTTCGGACACTTCCCATCCCTATCCCCCTCAAGTATTTCTCATCACTGCAATCGATACTATCGAGATATGTCTGGAAAGATAAAAAAGCCAGATGTAGTCACACACAACTGGCAAAACACCGCTTAGCAGGAGGCATGGGGTATGTCAACTTCCGAGACTATTACATGGCCTCAATTTTAACGCAAACTAAGGAATGGCTTTCCCCTAGCCCTCCTCTTACACTATGGGGTAAAATAGAAAAATCCTTGGTTCCGCATCATAATCTACCTGCCTGGTTGTTCGCTACCACAATGGGAGCAAAGGCTCCCCCCCGCCTCTCCCCGCCAATCCTTGTGACCCTTAAGGTCTGGTCCCGACTTACACGACTGCCCATGACTCCCGACATACGCTCTACAATGCCTGTCCCCCTAGAGACTTTGCAAATCTTGATGGTCTCCACCTCATATTCCTGTTGGAAAGCCAAAGGGTTGACCCACGTGTCCGACCTGTTAATGGGAAACACCATTAAATCCTTCCCGGACCTCCAGGAACAATTCAACATCCCAGACTCTGACCTGTTCCTTTACCTCCATACCCGTACACATGGGTGTACTATAGGTCCCCAACAACCCATCGAAAGGGAATAACGACATTCTATAACCTGCTTGGCTCCAAGACTATGTTCACTAGCTGCACTGCACTGACCAAATGGGAAAGGGATCTGGGGCAAAAATTCACACTGACTCAATGGGAAAGGGCTGGCCACTCCACCTATAAAGCTACATGCTGCTCCACTTTGTGGGAATTAGCGTTTAAGATAACCCACCGCTGGTACTTAACTCCTGACAGGATCTCCAAATTTGACGCTTCGCTTGACAACACATGTTGGAGGAACTGTGGTGAGAAAGGGGACTTGCTACATACGCTTTGGAGCTGCCCGAAACTTACCCACTATTGGAACTTAGTGTTTCAACTTCTTCTTGACGTCACAAAGGTGACCATAGACAAGCAACCGTCCTTGGCATTACTGTCCCTAAATATTGACCGCTTCTCTAACCCTTCGAGGATGATTATAATTCATATCCTCTTAGCCGCACGCCTTAGTATCACTAGGAAATGGAAAGATCCTGACCCTCCTACTCTCCGTGACGTTGTACACACCACACATACCCACTTTATCTATGAAACTACCCTGGCATTACGCCACAGTAACAAGACACAACTTCTCAGGAAATGGCAACAATGGACTGAATGGATAAGCTCATCAGGACTAGCAGACACACTCTCTTCTTCTCTTTGACTGACATTTATATATATAACCATCTTCTGAAATTTGTTCGAAATTCATATAGAATGAACTCAAATTCGAATAGAAAAATATTAGAATAGAGTAGAATAAAATATATTTATATATTTATTTTATTATCCTACTCTTCTAATATTTTTCTATTCGAATTTGAGTTCATTCTATATGAATTTCGAATTTCAGAAAATGGAAGATAGATAGAAGATAGATAGAAGAAGCCAGGTCATATTCTATTGTATTTGATTATATTCTATTAAATTCCATTCTGTTCTTTACTATTCTTTGATTTTCATTCTATTGTTTTATTATTTTATATTCTTTTTTATTGTATTCTTTTTTAGAAATCAATTTATATTTTTTATATTTTGATTCAAATTTCCTTTCAATTTTTATTTGAAATTTGTTTTCGAATCGAATTGTTTTCAAATTCGATTCAAATAGAATTTGTTATCGAATTCGATTCAAATAGAATTTGTTTTCAAATTCGATTCGAATAGAATTTGTTTTCGAATTCGATTCAAATAGAATTTGTTTTTGAATTTGATTCGAATACAATTTGTTTTCGATGTTCGATCAAATTTCGTCCGCGGGTTTTCGATTTGAAAACGTTTGTTTGGATTCGGTTAAATTCGTTAATATTACAATTTGGGAATTGGTATGCATCCGAATGTCCGAATAATGAAAAATTTGTCCGAATTTCGATTCGGAACGACACAAAATGCACATGCCTAAATATCACCTTTGCTTTAGTACATCATAGAGGTGCGCTGCTTGAAGTGCAGGTTTAAGGCATCACCCAAGCATGTGTATTTTTATTGCTGATCTTTATGACTTCCTGAATACCCTCAATAATTTGCAGCTTCTCCTCTGCTGTTTTCTTTAAAAAAAAAATTCAACTACTCAGTTTCAAGGACTACATATGCCATGATATCTTGCTGCAAACAGTGATTCCTGTACTGACTGTACTGACTATCTCCTTAAATTCCTCCTCTCAGCACCTATATAGTTCAGAAGGATGTTCCATTAAGAACTGCAAGTGCATCTGTTGTGGTGGCAGTTCATTCATTCAAGATCTCTGTGAATGAATTACTCAGCTGTGTGAGTGGAGCCATATTTACTAGACATGTTTAATTTTTTTTCGGTCTGAATACAAATTCGGATGTACCCAAAGTAATTTTCTATCCAAATTTTTTTTTAACTTGTAAACAACAAAAACAACAAAAAAGACAACCTCTATGAGTCTCGGTCCTTCAGTGGTTAACCCTCCTGGCGGTGTTCCCGAGTCTGACTCGGGGTTAGATTTCTGTGCTGCGATCGGTAACCCCGAGTCAGACTCGGGCTTGCCTCGCTGGATCCACAGACTGTGTTTACTTACCTTGTCCCTGGATCCAGCGATGCCACCGCGCTGTGTGAGCGAGCAGGACCTCGCTCGATTCACACAGCATCCTCCTGTGCCGCCGATCTCCGTTCCCTGCGACGTTACGACGCACGGGAGCGGAGAACGGCGCCAAATTCAAAAACGTAAACAAACACAATACATACAGTATACTGTAATCTTATAGATTACAGTACTGTATGTAAAAAATACACACCCCCCTTGTCCCTAGTGGTCTGCCCTGTGTCCTACATGTACTTTTATATAATAAAAACCTTTCTTTCTCCCTGCAAACTGTAGATTGTCCATAGCAACCAAAAGTGTCCCTTTATGTCAAAAATGGTTTTAGAACAGCTAGAAAACAGCGATAATAAATTATAATCACTTGCAGTATTGTGATTTGTGGGGAAATTCGTCATAAAAAAATAAAAGTAATGACAGCGACAATTCTGCAACTGAGCAAATTTCAGTGATTTTGAGTTGATTACATTATTGAATAATTTTTATTATAATTATATTATTATTTGTTATAATTATTTATAATTATTTATTATATTATAATTTATAATTTTGTTTTAAAAAAAATGTCATACCCGGGATCCCTACAATACTCTTGTTTGGTCAGATTTAAGTGAGTTATTCCTAAGAATTACAGGCCTACAGTATAAAACGCCAAATTTCCTTGCAAATAATGGTACCGCTTTCAGCACCTTTTTTCTGAAAGAATCATACCGCCAGGGAGGTTAAGGAAGCAGGAGCCCGGCCGGCGCCTGAATTCTAATCATTATGAAAAGTTGGAAATCGCTAGAAAATTAATAAAGGAAACACATTTTAACAAAAACAAAACAACATTTTACGAAAATAAAATGAAACAAAACGAATTCCGAAAGCAAACTAAACTAATTCCATAACGAAGCGAAGTTAGTAACATACCAATTCTATCCAAAATGAAATGCAACAAATTTTTCTGTTCTGCATATGTATAGTATTTACCACAAATGGGGATTATTTATTGAAGGAAAATAGGTTGTTTAATTTGGTAGGAATTTTCCCATAGCTTAGTGAATGAGGGGTAGCGCGGCTGACTTTTATCATTCAATCACATTAAAATACTTTTTTTTGCATGTGTTTGGGTATTTTTTCCAAAGTGAATTTTTACCACATCCACAATGCTAATGCCGCATACACACGATCAGAAATTCCGACAAGAAAACCGTGGATTTTTTCCGACTGAATCTTGGCTCAAACTTGTCTTGCATACACACGGTCACACCAAATTCCGACCGTCAAGAACGCAGTGACGTTCAACACGTATGAAAGCATTATAAAATGGAAATTTAATTTCCAGTTTGCCACCCTCTGGGCTTACTTTCCTCACAATCACGATTCACGCTTTTCAGCCTTCGAGCTTTTCGGTCCGTTACTGCTGTTTAGTTTGTGCTTGTGGGTTCCTATCTGTTTTCAGTGCGTGTAGTCAGTTCGTATCTGGTTTTCAGTGCGTTCTTGTCTGCTCGTTTCTGTTTTTCAGCTCGTTCTTTGCAGGCCTTTCTGTTCTTCAGTGCGTTCTGCTAGTTTTTTCTGACCAGCTGACCATTTTCTAGCCATGTTGCGGCTATGTTCTCCTCGTAGGCCCCGTACACACGACCAAACATGTATGCTGAAACTGGTCCGCGGACCAGTTTCAGCATACATGTTTGGTCATGTGTAGGCACGAGCAGGCAGAATTCCAGCAAACATTTGCCCGCCGGGCCTTTTCCCAGCGGGCAAATATTCCTGGACTTGTTTTAAAACCGTCCGCTGGAATCCTGCCCGCTCGGACATGTATGGTCGTCAGTACAGACCTACCGTACATGTCCGAGCGCCCGCCGTCCCTCGCATGCGTCGAATGACTTCGACGCATGCGTGGAAGCATTTAAAAGGCAGGCCCGCCCACGTCACCGCGTCATCGTCACGGCGATGGCGCGGACACGCCCCGCGTATTGTTTACGCTCTGACTTCTGTACGATGGTTAGTACAGCCATCGTACAGAAGTCCCCGGGCAGACATGTACGGTGAAAACGGTCCGACGGACCGGTTTCATCGTACATGTTTGCCCGTGTGTACCCGGCCTTAGAGTTTGTGCTGTACGGAGCTTGGTGTTGGTGTTCTTACTTTGACCCAAGCCCAGTCCATGAACAGGGTGGGGAGGAGTTCATGGACGAAGAATTGGTTGCTCCAGCGTGACCAATTCTCGCATATGCCTATGCTGCGGGAGATCCAGGAGAATGCTCCTGATGAATTTAGGTATTATCTCCGGTTGACGGACTCTGTTTTTCACTGTCTATTGGCTTTGCTGTCCCCTTATATTACGAAGCAGGACACCTGCATGCGGCAAGCCATTACTCCTGAGCAAAGGCTAGTCACCACATTGCATTACTTGGCGACAGGGAGAAGTCTGCAGGACATCAAGTTCACAATGTATTTTGTTAGCTCCATTGTAGTGCTTTACCCTAAACACACCCTAAAATGTGTACAAATTTTACTGTTAAATTCAGGTAGAGTGCCAGAGGCTTTTTCTTGGGGTCCCAAACTTATTTAGAACCCTCCGCCCGTAATTTTTTTACAATGGGCCATCAGAGGGGGTGAGGAATCTGATAAGTGGACCTTCTATTTTTGTCTTTAAATACTCCTTAACCACTTCACCCGGACCATTATGCAGGTTAAGGACCTTGTCCCTTTTTGCGATTCGGCACTGCGTCGCTTGAACTGACAATTGCGCGGTCGTGCGACGTGGCTCCCAAACAGAATTGGCGTCCTTTTTTCCCACAAATAGAGCTTTCTTTTGGTGGTATTTGATAACCTCTGCGTTTTTTTGTTTTTGCACTATAAACAAAAATAGAGCAACAATTTTGAAAAAAATATCAATATTTTTTACTTTTTGCTATAATAAATATCCCCCCCCCCCAAAAAAAAAAAAAAATATATATATATATATATATATATATATATATATATACAAATATATATATATATATATATATATATATATATATATATATATATATATATATATATATATATATATATAAAACATTTTTTTTTTTCCCCCTCAGTTTAGGCCGATATGTATTCTTCTACCTATTTTTGCTAAAAAATCGCAATAAGCATTTATCAATTGGTTTGCGCAAAATGTATAGCGTTTACAAAATAGGGGATAGTTTTATTGCATTTTTATTAATACTTTTTTTTTACTACTAATGGCGGCGATTGGAGATTATTTCCGTGACTGTGACATTATGGCGGACACATCAGACAATTTTAGGGGTTAAGTGTGACCTCATATGTGTTTCTAACCGTAGGGGGGCGGGGCTGGATGTGTGACGTCAGTGATCGTCTTTCCCTATATCAGGGAGCAGACAATCACTGAGACTGCCACAATGAAGAACGGGGAAGGTGTGTTTACACACACCTCTCCCCGTTCTTCAGCTCCGGTGACCGATCGCAGGACACCGGCGGCGATCGGGTCCACGGGTCCCGCGTACGCGGTCACAGAGCTTCAGACCATGACTGGGCTTAAAGAGACACGTGCAGGTATGTGATTGTGCCCAGTCGTGCCATTCTGCTGACGTATATCGGCGTGAATGGGTCCTTAAGTGGTTAAAATAAATGTTATACTGATGTTGGCCAAGAATGTTTGTGTCTAATCTGCTTGCAATGTTGTGTGCAAAAGTACTATTTTTTTTCTGGTTTGACTCCACAGTTTCCTTCAGTGCCACAGGAATGGCAGACTGTGGCTTCCCAATTTGCTGAGGGGTGGGAATTTCCCAACTGCGGAGGGCCAATCGATGGGAAACACGTCCACATCGTCCCACCCCCCCCACTCTGGGTCATACTATTTTAACTATAAGGGGTTTTATAGTATTGTGATGATGGCGGTGGTGTCGGCGACATATGAGTTTTTATACTTGGACGTGGGGAAGAATGGCCGGATGTCGGATGGTCGAATATTCGCCCAGTTTGTTTTTGTCACTGATGAAGTGTTTGGGCTGGGTGATCACCTGATGAGGCCATTCTCTATGAGGACCTTCACCCCGGAGAAGAGGGTTTTTAACTACCAACTGGCCAGAGCCAGAAGAGTTGTGGAGAATGCGTTTGGGATAATGGCCAGCCGGTTCCACCTATTCCTTACGGCAATCAACATGGCAGAGTATAAACCTAATCACATAGTGCTCTCATGCTGTATACTGCATAACTTTCTACAGAAAAATTCTACAAATTATGTGGCCTCGGTTGGGCCTGAGGCCAAACTTCCAGACCACAATTATCTCACAGCCCTGGAAGCTGGCCGTCCTGGCTTGCCCCCTCCCCCCCAAAGCGCCCCTGAAGTGCAGCAAAAATATTTGGAATATTTTACACGTAGGGGGGGCATTAATATGCCAGTAAATTTATGACTCCTTTTTAAAAGAAAAAAAATTGGGATCTGAAATAATCTTGAATTTAAATAATTGCTTGTGTTTCTTTTAGCTGTCTCCTAGATTCTCCTAGTGCACTTGTAGTGCCAAGTGGTTTTTCCTTTATTAAATAACCCCTATTGTCATTGTAAACACCAACTTAAAGCGGGGGTTCACCCTATAAAAAAAAAAAAAAATCTTCTAGCATAAAATTCGGCATAGTAGCGCGAGCTACAGTATGCCTGTCTTAATTTTTTTATCCCCGTACTCACAGTGTAATCGTACATAGAAGATTCCGACTGCCCACGGGGAATGGGCGTTCCAATCCAGATGGAAGGTGATTGACGGCCGGCTCTGGCGCGTCACGCTTCTCCGGAAATAGCCGAAATAGGCTTGGCTCTTCACGGCGCCTGCGCATAGTCTGTGCGCAGGCGCCGTGAAGAGCCGAGACCTACTCCGGCTGTCTTCGGGGAGCGTGACGTGCCAGAGCCGGCCATCAATCACCCTCCCTCTTGAAAGGAACGCCCATTCCCCGCGGGCAGTCGGAATCTTCTATGTACGATTACACTGTGAGTACGGGGATAAAAAAATTAAGACAGGCATACTGTAGCTCGCGCTACTATGCCGAATTTTATGCTAAAAAGTTGTTCTGCAGGGTGAAACACCGCTTTAATACAAAAACTGATATTGAGCATTGAAAGAAGAAGCCACACATTGTTGAGTATAAAAACTTTTACTCCGTGCACATTCACATGTGCGTTCTAAAATTTTGGGGTAAAAAACAACGGGCCAGATTCACATATACTTGCGGCGGTGTAACGTATCGTCTATACGTTACACCGCCGCAAGTTTACAGCGCAAGTGCCTGATTCACCAAGCGCTTGCGTGTAAACTTACGGCGGTGTAACATAAAGGCGTCTGGCACAAGCCTGCCTAATTTGAATGGGGCGTGTACCATTTAAATTAGGCGCGCTCCCGCGCCGGACGTACTGCGCATGCTCCGTTTTGAAATTTCCGCCGTGCTTTGCGCAAAGTGATGTAATTTTTTTGAACGGCGACGTGCATAACGTACTTTCGTATTCCCGTATACGCAAAAAAAAAAAAATGGAAATTGGACCCGGGAACGACGGCCATACTTTAACATGGCTCATCTAAAGTTAAGCCATGTTAAAGCAGCCGTAACTTTGCGACGGGAAAAAACTACTAGCGACGACGTAACGAATGCGAAAACCGTCATGGATCGCCGTAAAACCTCATTTGCATACCCGACGCTGGAAAACGATGCAAACTCCACCCAGCGGAGTGAAGTCAGGCAATCACTTTCAATACTTCCTTCCCCCCTTCCTTTCACCCTTCCTTCCACCCTTCCATTAACCCCAGCTGAGGCTTCAAGGCTGAGGAACAACCTGGGTCTTCCACCCAGGAAGAAGTGGAGGAGCCCAGCTTGAGCCAGGTATAGTATTTTTCTACATATTTATTGTCTTAAAATTAATGATGTTAACTATATGTTATCATTGATAACAAATTTAGGATTTAACAAAAAAGTGTTTTACAAATCAATAGACAGTAGTGGCCAAACAAGATTGGGACAAGAATGAAAAATAGTCTTTTATATTTATTAGCATTCAATTTGCAACAGTCATGAGCTGAAAATTGTGTGTGATTGAGAACCAAACACTAAAACTATGGGCCAGATTCACAGAAGAGATACGACGGCGTATCTCCTGATACGCTGTTGTATCTCTGAGTGTATCTATGCGACTGATTCATAGAATCAGTTACGCATAGATAGCCCTAAGATCCGACAGGTGTAATTGACTTACACCGTCGGATCTTAGGATGCAATACTTCGGCCGCTGCTGGGTGGAGTTTGCGTAGTTTTCCAGCGTCGGGTATGCAAATGAGGTTTTACGGCGATCCACAACGGTTTTCGCGTTCGTTACGTCGTCGCTAGTAATTTTTTCCCGTCGCAAAGTTACTGCTGCTTTAACATGGCTTAAGTTTAGATGAGCCATGTTAAAGTATGGCCGTCGTTCCCGGGTCGAATTTCAATTATTTTTTTTTTGCCTCGGACGTCCGGGAATACGAAAGTACGTTACGCACGTCGCCGTTCAAAAAAATGACGTCACTTCGCGCAAAGCACGGCGGGAATTTCAAAATGGAGCATGCGCAGTACGTCCGGCGCGATAGCGCTCCTAATTTAAATGGTACACGCCCCATTTGACCCCGGACGCCTTTACGTTACACCGCCATAAGTTTACACGCAAGTGCTTGGTGAATCAGGCACTTGCGCTGAAAACATGCGGCAGTGTAACGTATAGACGATACGTTACGCCGCCGCAAGTTTACGTGAATCTGGCCCTATGTTCCTTTTTTCTACATAGTAGAAAAATGGGCTAGGAGTGCACTCACATTGCCACATCCGCATATAATAGAGGGGAAACAAAAAAAAAAAAAACGGTGCTCAAATGAGTCACCAATTTGGTCGGACTTTAGAGGCAAGAATAACAGTGTGGAAGTTTGTAAGAAAAATAATATAATCATTTTTTATGAAAAATACATGGTATGATTACAAAAAATGTTCAAGAGTTAAAAATCATATAAAATGATACAGTGAGCCCTTGCATATCAACGCATTTCACCGTGTGGTTTCTTCAGGTTATGGTCAGGGTCCAGAGAGATAACACATAGAAAAAAGGCAGGTCTCGCTGTCTTGGAGTGGACTCGTATGTAAAAATTATTTGCACAGAATATTGTGACTGCTTTAAACCGTTGACGTTCCCATATAGAGAGGACATTTGCAGATCATTTGCATGGTATGCGGCTGATTCTATTCAATGCCAAAATATCGAATTAATAGAATTGCGACAGAGGCATATGAGTGTGATATAAGATGGCAGGTAAACGATCAATATATAAATATCCCAAGCATAGAGGGAGAGACCAGCATATAACTCCTATTTGTAGGGTATATAGTAACTCAGCTGGACAGAAGAGCCAAAGGCTAGATATATCACTTGTCTGGTATGTATATATGTCCCTGGGAGACAGTCTTATACTGTGAACCGTATATAAGACTGTCTCACTGGGACATATATACATACCAGACGAGTGTTATATCTCGCCTTTTGATCTTATAAAAATAAATTCTAAACATTATTATGGAGATCTGGCTTTAAAAAAGAAAAAGATTATTCAGGAAATCATGAGAAATAATAAAGAAATAAGTTTGTCAGAACTCTGTGTGAAAATCACAGCAAAGCAACTTCATTCTTTTAGCATTATAAAGAAGAAAAGAATGCGCTGCATTAAAAGATGCTAAAATTTGCAGTGTGACAAATGTGCTATCTCCATTACCAGGCTGATCGCTTCCGTCTCGTACTTCAGAGCATGCATAGTTTTGGGTGTATCGGAATTGCATACAGACGATCAGAGTTTCCTCCAAGACCTTTTCTTATCGGAAAATTTGAGAACCAGCTCTCAAATTTTTCTTGATGGAAATTCCGACAGAAAAATTCTGATGGAATTTCCGACCAAAAGCTCAGATCAGACTTTTCTTGTCAGAATTTCTGATCGTGTGCATTTGGGAACATTCCCATGTAAAGTAAAAAACGTTATATGCAAAGCAAACAGCCTCCTGTATTTATCTCAAACCAATCCCATTAAAGTGGTTGTAAACCAAACCACACAACTTGAACCTACAGGTAAGCCTAGATTAAGGCTTACCTGTAGGTGCAAGAAATATCTCCTAAACTTGCACGGTTTAGGAGATATAGACAACGGCGCAGGCGCACTGACTGCACCGTTTTTTTTCAATGACATTATTGTAGATAATGCTGTATTTCTGCGCATACAACTTTTAAACAATGTTTATAAACATTGTTGTCTAGATGATGTGTTTGTTAGTAGAATGTGAAATGCAAACCTGGTTCAGTGTAAAGGAGAGGACACTCAGCAGCTGGTTACACATCTGTACTCAGGAAAACCTGTGTGGCCCACCAGAACAACCTTTTTAGGTTGTCACACACAGGTGCTACCGTGTATACTTTGGGTTGCCTCCATGTGTGTCACTTTGACAAAAAAAACTTCTGTATTCCAGTTTTGTGAAAATCCCCAAATCTTGTGTTCATTTTGGGACTGTGCCAAAACAGACAATTGTACCCCACTTCCAAGCAATATTTTGAATTTATGCCCTCCAATATCTGTGTGCTGAGTATACCTTTTGTTTCATTTTCTTAGGGGATATAAGACTGGGAGGACACCAATCGGAGGAGGCTAGGAAGCACAGACCACATAAAGAACCCCAACCTCATGTGGAGGAAGCAGAGGCGGAGGAAGCAGAGGTGGGGGAAGCAGAGGTGGAGATTATCACCACAACAGGTCAGTGTCTGCCACCACAGCTTCAGGTAAAGAGATGTAGGCCTGCATATTTATAGTATTGTTTTTATTTCTTTTTAGGGGATGAACATGGTGGTGTTGCAGAAAAGACAACACCTTTCTCAAGTGCTAGTGCACAAATCTTGATACAAGAAATAATGGAATGTAGTAGTGAAATGGACATTATGAGGAATAGGATGAATATGATTGAACAAAAATTTAAAAACATAATTGACATTTTGGGGCGAATAGTAGACTAACCACTTGCAGGAAACTGTCTCATCTATGTGCGATTTGTAACAAAATATACAGATGAATGACAGTATAAACAAAAATTAAATTAAATTGTAGTCCAAAATAAAGTCCACAAAAAAAAATGTTGTTCAAAAAATTCAAAACCCTCCTCTCCAGGGGTTAGGGTCCTCTAAGGGAACGGCCGCATCAGGTGTGGTCCCAGCCCAAAAGCTTTATCTGCAATGAAAACGAACGGAAGTCCCTCAACATTATCTGCATTAGGTGGGAGTGCCAAGCCACCAGTCTGCAGACGTTTGGAAAATTCCGTCTGTGCGAATACTCCACCATCGGACATCCGGCCATTCTTCCCCATGTCCACATACATAAATTCGTACTGTGCTGACACCACCGCCATTAACACAATACTATTAAAACCTTTGTGGTTAAAATAGTACGACCCCGAACGGGGTGGTGGCACTATGCAGACGTGTTTCCCATCGATTACCCCTCCGCAATTTGGAAAGTCCCACCGCTCGGCAAAATGGGATGCCACAGTCTGCCATTCCTGTGGCGATGAAGGAAACTGTGGAGTCAAAAATTTGTACTTTTGCACATAAACATTGCAATCCGATTACAAAAATACATTCTTGTCCAACATCAGTATAACATTTATTTGAATGAGTATTTAAAGCCAATAATATAAGGCCCACTTATCAGATTCCTCACCCCTCTGATGGCCCATTGTAAAAAGTTAAGGGGGGGGGGATTCTCGCTGAGTTTGGGCACTCCAAAAAAAAATCTCTAGCACTCTGCCTAAATTGAATGAAAAACAATACATTTGGAAACATTTTAGGGGGGGGGGGCAGAACTACAATGGAGCAGACAAAATACATTGTTAACAGACTAGGCTAGGTCTGTTTGGGCCCAGGATATGCTGGAGAGGTTAGTGAAGGGAAATATGCATGTAGGCCAAAAAAAAGAACATTAAAAGCTTACAGCATGCATGGGGACAAAGGGGACATTCACAGCATATTACAATCATGGTAATTAGGGAAGGATGAAATAAATACAATACATTAGCATACATTAAATACATAGAATGTGATGTTAAAGGAGAAAACTTACCTTAATATAGTCCTTCTGCATGACTTGTATGAACACGTCTCAGGGATTATGATCCCAAGAGCCTGGGGGGAAATGCCTATCGAGAACTTGAGGTCTTGCAAGCTTCTCCCAGTCGCCAGGTACCTCAACATGGCAATGAGCCTCTGCTCGGCAGTGATGGCTTGGCGCATCACAGTGTTCTGCCTCGTGATATAGGGGGACAGCATATCCAACAGACGGTGAAAAACGGGGTCCGTCATACGGAGAAAATTCCTGAAGTCAATCCGGGTTATTCTCCTGGATTTCCCGCAGCAGTGGCATATGAGAGAATTGGTCCCGCTGGAGCAACCAATTCTTGGCTCATGAACTCCTCCTCGCCCTGTTCACGGACTGAGCTTGGGTTACAGTATTAACTGCAGCACCAAGCCCATATGCAGCACTAACTCGACAATGAGAACGTACTTCCAACATGGCTTAAAACCGGTCGGCTGGTCTGAACAAACTTTAAACAGAACGCACTGAGGAACAGCAAGGCCTATAAAGAACGACCTGAAAATCAGAAAACGAGCGGACAGGAACGCACTGCAAAACAGATACGACCTGACTACAAGCACTGAAAGACAGATACGAACCCACAAGCACAAACTGAACACCAGAAAACTATCTGAAAAGCATGGAGACTGAAAAGCACGAATCGGCTGTCAACAAACTTTTACTAAGACGCAAAATCAGCAAAAGCAGCCCAAAGGGTGGCGCCGTGGGATTTGAACTTCCCCTTTATAGTGCCGTTGTACGTGTTGTACGTCACAGCGTTTAGTATAACTGAATAACAATGGTTTACTAAGATCTCTACTTTTAAAGTCTTTAAATATTAATGTAAAGTAGTTGTGTGTTTAAAAACAACTCAGTTAATTCTCATAATAATGCAATATCTGTACAAAATTAGCAAAGCTTAAATTATTTTATTATATAGAGCATACAGCAGAAAATCATAAAATAAAAGTCTAATAGCAAAGCTGTGATGTCTACCTATACATATATTAGTGAAAATACATGGATATTTTACCTAATTATTGATGCTAATTAACTCTTTACTAACTTGTCTTATACAGAAAATGACATATGGGAAACCGAAAGGTTTCATTCAAAATAAAAAGAAGTCCTATGGGATGTAGAGAACACTGATTTTGGAGGGACCTGAAATTAAATTTAAATCAACTGAGATGGCTTTCCTGTGTTCATTAATTAAATCACCGGAAGGCACACATTATGAGATATTTTGCACAAGATATTACAAGATATTATCTTTCGGAGAAGAAATCATGTGGTTATGCATAAATGATGTGGTTTTAATTTTACAAATATGTTTTAAAGCTAATGGGTGATGTGTTTCAGCTGCTTCTGAACATGAAGTGAACAAGTATCTTCCTTTCATGGCTACAGTAAAATATATAGAATCATAATGAAAACAATGTTTTGAATTTTGCAGATCCAACTCATAAGCTAACATTAAAGTATATATAATTATAAACTCCTCTTATTTGCTCCCTTTTGGTGTGTTAAATATACCATTGAAAGGTTTTTGTATGTCTGTTTGATAAGTGTAAAAAATAACCTTTTGTTTCATCCTAAAATCTTGTGATCTGATAACTTTCTGTTATCTCTGCCTCTACTGACTGTTATCAGTTAGTGTTGTTCCCAATTCTCTCTGTGAAATACCAAACCCCTCCCCCTATATTATGGAGAAGAGGAGACAAGAAGGTGTTTGCAGTCCAAGGGTGACAATACTGCTCCTTCATAGATGCAGTAGAATAAGTGCTCCATTTTTTAGGGCGGTAGCAAGCAAACCAACCCCCCCGTTTAGTCGGTCTGTCAGTCAAATCCCCCACCCCCCCATTCTGTCAGTCCAACAGTCAAAATCCCCCCTGTTGCTCGGTCGATCGGCAAGTCCCCCACATCCATCATTTGCCCGTCCACCCACCGACCCTGTACTTACTCCATCCAGGTCACGCACAGCTTCGGTGGCTTCCTCCTAGGCGGTTTTCCCCTGCAACTCCTCCTTGGCAACCAATATGGTTGCTTCCCCTTCAGGCCAACTGGGTCTCAGGACTGGCTTCCTGATTGGCTGGGAGGAGAATCAGTCCACCTCCCTATTTAAACTTCTCCTACTTCTTCTCTCCCTGGGTGGTGAAGCCAGGGATCTTTTTGTTGGTTGAAAAGCAGGTCTGTTCTGGTTCCATCTGCACCTAGGAGGATACCATTTTCCCTTTGGGTAAGGTCAGGCTCTTTTGGACGTTTCCTTTTTTTTATTCATTTGTATTTTTTTTGTATTCATTTTGTTTTTGTATACTGATTAAGTTACTTTTGATCACTACATATTTGAACCATTGAACCATTTGAGTCTTACTCAAAGGAGAGGGTCTGCCATCTTGTTTTTTCATAAGACTTCATGTCCTAAAAAAAAGTTGTGCTTCTCAGGTAATACATTATATTTTGATACATTTATAATTAAAAATAAAAAAAATCAATTTGGACTTTCTTTTATTTGTAATTGTATGCATTTCCCTTTTGGTAGGCATAGGATCTTTTGTTTTTCCTAAAAAATTGTAATTGTACTATTAGGTGTGCACAGCCCCTCGGCTCTGGACTTGTATGCATCTGGAATCATCATTTTCATTTGTGCTATATCTCCACTGACATCCTATTATACTGGAATCTTTTTTAACCAGTTAAGACCCGGACCAATATGCAGGTTTAGGACCTTGCCCCTTTTTGCGAGTCGGCACTGCGTCACTTTAACTGACAATTGCGCAGTTGTGCGACATGGCTCCCAAACAAAAGTGGCGTCTTTTTTTTCCCACAAATAGAGATTTCTTTTGGTGGTATTTTATCACCTCTGCGGTTTTTATTTTTTGCGCTATAAATAAAATTCAATATTGTTTACATGTTGCTATTATAAATATCCACAAAAAAGATATAAAAAAATGTTGTTTCCTCAGTTTAGGCCGATACATATTCTTCTACCTATTTTTGGTGAAAAAAATCACAATAAGCATTTATCGATTGGTTTGCGCAAAATTGATAGCATTTACAAAATAGGGGATAGTTTTATGGCATTTTTATTATAAATTTATTTTTTACTACTAATGGCGGCGATCAGCGATTTGTTCATGACTGTGTCATTATGGTGGACACATCGGACACTTTTGACACATTTTTGGGACCATTGTCATTTTCACAGCGAAAAGTGCTATACAAATGCACTGATTACTGTGAAATGACAATTGCAGTTTAGAAGTTAACCACTAGGGGGCGCTGTAGGGGTTAAGTGTGACCTCATGTGTGTTTCTAACTGTAGGGGGCAGGGCTGGATGTGTGACGTCAGTGATCGTCGTTCCCTATATCAGGAAACAGACGATCACTGACATTGCCACAGAGAAGAACGGGGAAGGTTTGTTTACACTCACCTCTCTCCGTTCTTCAGCTCCTGTGACCCGATTGTGGGACACCCGTGGCGATTGGGTCCGTGGGTTCCACGGGTCCCGCGGGTGCGGTCACGGAGCTTTGGACCGGGTCGCGAGTGGCGCGCTCGCGACCCACGGCTGGGCTCTTAACCACTTCCCTACCGGCCCATAGTAAAATGACGTCCACAAAGAACTTCTGCCGTTCAGAGTGGACGTCATATGACGTCCTGGGCTTTCCGGGTGGATATCTGAATGATGCCTGCAGCTAGAGGCATCATTCAGATATCCTTCTAAACTGCCGGCGATTCTGCACAATGTAAGAACGATCATAGCGGCGGTTCCGCCGCTAGATCGTTCTTACAGGCGGCGGGAGGGGACATCCCCCCCCTCCCGCCGCCATCCGGTGCTTCTCCGGGCTCTCCCGTGCCATCGGGGGCCCGGAGAACGAATCGTCCGGCGCTCGCAGGAAGCATAGAGATGACTGGTGACCAGATGGTCACCAGTCATCTCTATGACCGTCGGAGGACCCGGGCGCGATGTGATGACGTCACGCCCGGGTCCCCGTAAGTAAACAAAGCCGCGATTGCGGCTGCTAAGCAACCACAAGCATGAGATCGGTGAATTTTTTTTCACCGATTTCATGCTTTCCAGCCTGGAGGAGAGATGTGGGGTCTTATTGACCCCGCATCTCTCCATAAAGAGTACCTGTCACACACATTCCTATTACAAGGGATGTTTACATTCCTTGTAATAGGAATAAAAGTGATAAAAAAAAAAAAAAAATTAAAAAAAAAAGTGTAAAAAAAGAAATAAATATATAAAAAAAAAAAAGAAATAAAAATTTATTTTTTTAACGCCCCTGTCCCCGGTAGCTTGCGCGCAGAAGCGAACGCACACGCAAGTCCCGCCGACATATCTAACGCCATTTAAACCACATATGTGAGGTATCGCCGCGTGCGTTAGAGTGCCAGCAACAATTCTAGCACTAGATCTCCTCTGTAAATCTAAACTGGTAACCTGTAAAAAATTTCAAATCGTTGCCTATGGAGATTTTTAAGTACCGAAGTTTGGCGCCATTCCATGAGTGTGCGCAATTTTAAAGCGTGACATGTTAGGTATCTATTTACTCGGTGTAACATCATATTTCATATTTTACAGAAAAATTGGGCTAACTTTACTGTTTTTAAATTTTTTTAATTCATGAAACAATTTTTTTCCCAAAAAAAGGCGTTTGAAAAATTATTGCGCAAATACCGTGCAAGATAAAAGGTTTCAATGACCGTCGTTTTATTCCCTAGGGTGTCTGCTAAAAAAACATATATAATGTTTGGGGGTTCTGCGTAATTTTCTAGCAAAAAAATTATGATTTGTACATGTAGGAAATAAGTGCCAGAATAGGCCCGGTATGGAAGTGTGTATAACTGCCTGGTATGGAAGAGGTTAAAGGGGACGTATATATATATATACATCCATGTGCCCAGCCGTGCCATTCTGCCGATGTATATCGTCATGTGGCGGTCCTTAAGTGATTAAGTCTATGTGTATTGTTATATACAGTATATACTGTTTGCTTTGGTCTCAAGGGATCATTTTTAATGTTGTTGCAATAAAAAAATTTAAATTTTAGCCAAATATCATATGTTTTTCTATGTTCATGGTATCTCATCTGTTCCATTCCCCCCCTTTTTTTGTGGGTTTTCTACATATATTGTATGGGACTGATGCCGAGGTACAGTGTTATATAGATACACAGTACCTCAATTTGAATATAGCATGCAGAGCTGGCTGTTTTTGTATTATTGTGCCATTAATCCATTTCTCAAAAGCCACCTTTCACTGACTATTTGCCATTATTTTCAATTATTGTAGCAGCTGAAAAAGAGAGGTGAAAGATATTTTAGCAAAGCAGTTGTTGGAGTCAGCGGACCTGATTTACAAGTAAAATTAGGTAAAATTAAGTGAACATTTAGTTGATCAATGGAGGTTAAGTGAACTTGTGTTCATAGAAACGTTCATTCATGTTAAAAAGCTTGTTTTAAAAATTGTCCTATGTGATTGATTGTTTAAAAAGAACACTAGTCCACCTCACCTAACTTCACGTTTGTAGATCAGGTCCAGGTTAATTTCAACTCAGATTGACCTCAATTCACACTTAAGTAAAACAGGCTCAGTGAGTACCAGAGAGACCAACAGATAGTATTTAACAGCTGTCTTCTCACATTTTAAGCTATTGTTAAAATAATGCTTGGCTTTTCTTCAGTAAAGGCCAGTGTATTCTTTAATTTAAATGGAAAAGGAAACCAATGTGTCATTTTTAAAATAGCATTTCTAGTCTATGTTGTCCTATACATAGAATGCATTTTTTTATATATATATTATTTTACAATTGGTAACAGCTCTCTCTTCAGTTCAGTTGATCATTTGCACTGTGGTGTTGAAAAGAATGGAGTGTGACAGAAGCTCTGTTTTCTACAATTACTCCTGCATGGTAAATGAAAGAATGCGTTACTTGTGAAGCTGCAGTAATTGGCTGCAGTCAGTGGCCACAGGATTGACATAACACAGATGTCCCTCATATTGCCCCCTAACACTTTAATAAGAAAGGAAAGCTAGGTTAAGATTTGTAGTACTGATTTATATCATGCTTTACTGCAATACAAATCAGTAAAATTAAATACTTCAGTAGCAGAAGAGTAAACTGAACTATTCATATTGCCAACATAAGGCAAGCTAGAGCAATTTCTACAATATTATGGAAATGATTAACACTTGCATTTACAGAATAATAATTGTAAATCTATTGGGAGAGTATTAGAATTTGTGATATGATGAGATATGAGATAAATGCTTAGATAAATCCTAAATTGTTAACTTTTCAAGCAAACTATACAGTAAACTGCTGAAAGTAACATATTTGAAAGCATGTACAACCACCATGTATGTGAGTGATATTATAGTATCTATTTGTAGCATTCTTCTGCAGGTATGTGTAGGAACATTTAAGGGTAAATTCAAGGGTACAAAACCAGGGCCGATCCGCCCGATTTTTCCCCGCAGCTGCCGTCGCCGTCACCGCCAATAGAGGTCCGCGGCCGGTTGGAGACAATGTCTCCGCTGGCCGCCATTTTGTTGTAGACCAAATAATAGGAATTGAGCTGGGATCACTACTGAGATGGGCATTGATACATGTACTAAGAGGGGTACTGGGACAGGCACTGTAACAGGTACAGGGAGGAGTAATGAGAAGGTACTGGGAGGGGTGATGGGAGGAATAATGGGAGGGGTACTTGGAGAGAAACTATGAGGGGTACTGAGACAGGTGCTGAGAGGGGTACTGAGATCACTACTGAGATGGGCATTGATACATGTACTAAGAGGGGTGCTGAACAGGCACTGAGACAGATACAGGGAGGAGTAGTGAGAGCGGTACTGGGAGGGGTGATGGGAGGAATAATGAGAGGGGTACTTGGAGAGAAACTATGAGGGGTACTGAGACAGGTACTGAGAAGGGAACTGGAAATGTCTGGTGTAAGGGGGGACTCTGCTGGGAATGTCTGGTTTAAGGGGGGACTCTACTGGGAATGCCTGGTGTAGGAGGGGACTCCGCTGGAAATACCTGATGTAAGGGGAGACTCCGCTGGGAATACCTGATGTACGGAGGGGCTCCGCTGGGGACACCTGATGTAAGGAGGGACTCCGCTGGAAATGCCTGATGTAAGAAGGGACTCGGGCTTCCACTGATTCTGCATTATGGTGAGTTGAATAATTTCATTCTATATTACAATGTAATAATAGAAATAATGTAGGGCTGGGGAAATTAAAGATTAATTCCTTGATTAATCTTACATTTTTTTGATCGATCAAAATTCTTTAGATCGATCAAAATTATTGACGTTGCCTGGACAATGAGACTTACCCTGCTGAATGCAAGCAAACTGCACCCATTGGATTGAGGTACCTTTGCATCTGTGAAGCAGGGGGATGCATCAGGCTCCATCAGGGGAAGGGGGCAAAAATAACCATATATTTCCTGTCCTAAGCAGTTTTGTGCAGACAATTCTTTGTGTATCGGCAACATCTGTTCCGTGCGAAAGACTGTTCAGTTCTTCAGGGTATATTGTCAATAAAATGTGATCATGTCCGCTGTAAACATTCTGGTATGTCTGCTTGACTGGCTAAAGTGATGCCTACTTGCCTACTATAAAGTGACTGACAGTCAATATACTAGATACGTTTTATAATTAAAGTTAAACTAACTTTCTACATTTTTCTTAAAGTTTAATAAGAAAAAAATACTGACGTCAGTGCTACAATTTGAATTTAAAACGTATTTGTGTGAACTGTGAAGTTAATTCATGGATTGTGGAAACTAACCAGTGACGGGTGATTGTATATAGTGTATACCCCATTTACCACTGACTAATGTAGAGTTGCAATGCAAGGAGATCAGTTAAAAGTAGTTTGTAATGGTCACCACCGTTTATGACCTTCCATCAACCCACGACAGCTTATCGACACTCCAACCAACAGGCAGACCCGATCCATTCCATAAGAATTCCCTCAATAACGAGACTGACAAGCTCTGTTACTGCGTCAAAATATGAACTAACTTTTAATGGTTTCTTCTCAGCTTTTTATGCAGTACAAGGCATGAAAGGAACAATCAACTCCCCACCCACACATCACACCGTGGGGGGCTTCAATCACATTCTTTGAGCTAATTACTAAACATTATAGACATCTCGGCGCCGGCCTATAATTATCATGATCTGATCACTGCACATTCCTTCATTAACAGAACTCAAACAAAACACCATCACACAATGATCTCTTTTTTTCCCCCACCTCAGACTCAACCACAGCAAGAGACTTTGCTCATGATTTTATTCATAATTCCATCTCCACTTTTGGTTTTGCATCATTTGTGGTGTTTCAAACGTTATTTTATATATTTTTACTTTTTTTCATTATTAATAGTTATTTTTCCTGATCTCTTTTCATTCAGTTAATATAAACCATACCCACCCTCTTCCTCCCCCCACCCCTAATGGTTTGTCCCTTACTTTTTTTTTTTCTTTTTTTTGTCAAATTCTTTAGCTGCTGTCTACTATAATTTTCTCCAGATATTGCTCCGTTGATTTAAAATCTCTCCACGGCTTTCATCTCTTTCTATATGTATAGAATTGGCCCTCATCACAGCTACATAGGTGTTCCAGATTGTTATAATTTTCCACCCTTTCGAACCATTCTTTTATGTCGGGTTTTCTAATACTTAACCAGTTTTTTGGTATCAGTCCCTTTGCGGCATTTATCAATGATGGAATTAATGTTTTCTTATAGCTACTATTTGACTCTTTTGATTCATGGAACAAGCAAGCTTGTATAGTATTAGGTACCTTTTTCCCAGTTATGGCTTCAATATATACCAGAATTTCCTGCCAGTATTCCTTTATCCTTGGACAATCCCACCATATGTGTGTAGTTGTTCCTATCTGTCCACATTCTCTCCAAAACAATTGGCGTTTTATTTTTACTAAATTTATGCATAATTTCAGGTGTCCTGTGCCATCTCGCGATACATTTATAGTTCATTTTGATTGTAGTTATGTCAGTTGCGGTGTTATGTACGGATGCTATTATTCTTTCTACTTGTTGATCTTCAAACTTCCTGTTTATTTATTTTTCCCATTTTCCTATAAAGTATGGATTTCCTTGTGAATCTAGTTCTGTCAAGATTTGATATACTTTTTATATAGCATGCCGTAATGGGATTTTTATACAGCATAGTTTTTCCAAGGCTGTTAATTTTTTTTCTTCTCTTATAGGCGAGGGTATTGACTTTACCAGATGTTTTAGTTGTAAATATTCCCATTCACTAATGTCCCATTTATTCTTTTCCTTTGTCTCTCGGAATGTTTTTATTTTTCCTTGTTCCATGATGTCCTTTATTTGTGCTGCTCCCATTTTAGTTCCCAGCCGAGTCCCTTTCCCAGGGATAAAACAATTTGTTTCCGTAAGTGAAATTAAAGGTGAATTATAAGTCCATTTATTCTGTCTATAAATTAAGTCCCAAACTTTAATCTGTATCTTCATCCAACACTCTATATTTTCATGGTACCCATAGATTTTTGTGCAGTGTTGTTTTACTTATACTATTTTCCATTCATATTCATTTTTTTTCTTTTTCTTTATCTTTATTCCCCCATTCTACTATACGTGCGATAATCATGGCTTTATAATATCTATTTATGTCCGGTGCTGCTAATCCTCTGTGTTTTTTTTTCTCTTGTTATTGTGGCAAAATTGACTCTTGGCTTTTTGTTTTTCCATATGTATTTTATCAACATTGATTTAAGGATCTCAAAAAAACTCTGCGGGATTTCTATGGGTAGCATCTGGAATTTGTATGTTATTTATGGGAGGGTGACCATCTTAAAAGCATTTATCCTTCCTAGCAATGAAAGTGGTCTTGTTATATTCTTTTTTAGGTCTATTTTTATTTCATTTAAAAGAGGGACATAGTTAGCCATATATAGGCCCCCTACCGTAGATGTCAATTTGATCCCCAGGTAGGTCAATTCTTTTTCTTACCCATGTGAATGGGTACTGCTTTTGTAGCCAAAGTTCTTCTTTATTCTCCACCCCTATATTCAGAATTTCCGTTTTTATAGGATTTATTTTAAAGTTCGAAAGTTCTCTGTATTTTTTTATTTCTTTAGCTACATTTGGCAAGGTCACTCTTGGGTTAGTTATATACATTAGGATATCATCGGCATAGGCTGCTATCTTATGTTCTTCTTCGCCTATTCTCGCCCCTTCTATATCTTGGTTATTTAGCAGAGTAGCCAGGAAAGGTTCCAACGTCAATACATATAGAAGTGGCGAGAGCGGGCACCCTTGTCTAGTCCCATTAAACATTTCAAAAGGTGCTGACATATTACCGTTGACCTTGACCATTGCCGTTGGTCTACTGTACAGATTTTGAATCCAATGTCTAATCTTAGGTCCCAATCACAAATGTTGCAATGTATCCATCATAAACCCCCAGTCCACTCTGTCGTATGCTTTCTCAGCATCTATTGACAAGAGTAGGACTGGGGGTTTTCCACTTTTATTTTTCTGCAGTAGTAATATAGTTTTTAAGCTATTGTCTCTCCCTTCTCTTCAGGGTATAAATCCCGTCTGATCCGGGTTGACCAAATCTGGCATTAGGTTCATTCGGGTGGCCAAGACTTTAGCATATAGTTTTGTATCAGCATTGAGGAGTGCTATAGGCCTATAACTGGAACACAAAGTCTTGTCTTTTCCGGGTTTTGTTATTATAGTAATATGGACCATTAGAGATTTGCGCCTTATTTCTTCATCTTCCCCTATTTTGTTAAAGTACTCACATAGTCTCGGGATCAGTTGGCTCTGGAATTTTTTATAATATTTAATGGTGAACCCGTCTGGTCCAGGGCTTTTCCCTGTAGGTGTTTATTTCAGTGCTCTTATAATTTCCTCCTGCGTTATTACTGCATCCAAAGGTGTCAGGTATTCTTCATGTATTTTTGGCAAATTCGTCTTCTTTAAATATTCTTGTATTTTTTCTTTTCTCTTCTCCTTATACATATCTTCATTTTTAATTGCATATAATGCACTATAGTATGTTTGGAATGCCGTGGCGATGTCTGCTGTCTTGTTTGCCATTTCTCCTCTTCCATTCTTTATCTTCTCTATATAATTTATAGACTTTTTACGTCCTAACATTTTTGCAAGATATTTTCCAGGCTTGTTTCCTCCTTTGTATCTGTCTTTTTTGAGTCTATTAACCACTTCCCGACCTCCTCATGTACATTTACGTCGGCAGAATGGCACGGACAGGCACAATCACGTACCTGTACGTCCTCTGCTAGACGTGGGTGGGGGGTCCGATCGGGACCCCCCCCGGTACATGCGGAGGTCGGGTCCGCTCGGGGAGCGATCCGGGACGACGGCGCGGCTATTTGTTTATAGCCGCTCCGTCGCGATCGCTCCCCAGAGCTGAAGAACAGGGAGAGCCGTGTGTAAACACGGCTTCCCCGTGCTTCACTGTGTCGGCGCATCGATCGTGTCATTCCCTTTATAGGGAAGACACGATCGATGACGTCATTCCTACAGCCACACCCCCCTACACTAGTAAACACACACAAAGTAAACCCTAACTCCTACAGCGCCCCCTGTGGTTAACTCCCAAACTGCAACTGTCATTTTCACAATAAACAATGCAATTTAAATGCATTTTTTGCTGTGAAAATGACAATTGTCCCAAAAATGTGTCAAAATTGTCCGAAGTGTCCGCCATAATGTCGCAGTCACGAAAAAAATCGCTGATCGCCGCCATTAGTAGTAAAAAAAATGCAAAAAATAAAAATGCAAAAAAACTATCCCCTATTTTGTAAAGGCTATAAATTGTGCGCAAACCAACCGATAAACAATTATTGCGATTTTTTTTACCAACAATAGGTAGAAGAATACGTATCGGCCTAAACTGAGGAAAATTTTTTTTTTTATATATGTTCTTGGGGGATATTTATTACAGCAAAAAGTAAAGAATATTGCATTTTTTTCAAAATTGGCGCTCTATTTTTGTTTATAGCGCAAAAAATAAAAACCGCAGAGGTGATCAAATACCACCAAAAGAAAGCTCTATTTGTGGGGAAAAAAGGACGCCAATTTTGTTTGGGAGCCACGTTGCACGACCGCGCAATTGTCTGTTAAAGCGACGCAGTCCCGAACTGTAAAAACCCCTTGGGTCTTTAGGCAGCAATATGGTCCGGGACTTAAGTGGTTAAACTCCTTTCTTGTTTCCTGTTCCATGAGGTCTTTCAATAGTTCCCTTTTTACTATCAGAGCTCGTTGGATTTCTTTTTCCGCATTTCTTTTATGTCTATATTCCAGATCGTGGATTTCTTTTAAGATTTTTTGCATATTAGTTTCTCTTTCTTTCTTTTTTCTGGTACCTATGGCAATCAATTGACCCCTAATAACGGCCTTATGTGCTTCCCAGATTGTTGCTGAGCTTACTTCTGATGTATCATTGGCCTGGAAATATTGATCAATTTCCATTTTTATAATATTCTCTACTTCTTGGTCTTCAATTATGTCTTCATTTAATCTCCATGCTCCTCTCCCCAGCCCTTCCCTTTTTAATTTTATTCTCATTGTCACTGGAGCGTGGTCTGATATTGTAGCTGTTTCTATTGTTGTTTCCGTGACTACATCCAGGGCTCTATGTTCAATCAATATATAATCGAGTCTGGAGTACATTTCATGTACCATTGAATGATATGTAAAATCTTTTACACTGGGATGTTGAATCCTCCAGACATCTACTAATTGATGTTCAAATAATTTTCTCTTTATTCTTCTTAGTATTTTTTTTCCTTGTTAACAGTCCCGGAGGTGGAGTCTAGTTTGCTATCCATGGTGAAGTTTAAATCTCCAGCCAAAATTAAATATCCTTTCTTGAATTCACTCAGTTCCTTTAAAATTTCCAGAAATGTTTTTTTCGGATGTTTATTGGGACAGTAAATATTTGCCAAGGTATATCTTGTGCCAGATATAGTTCCCCTCAGGAACAGGAATCTGCCTTCAGGGTCCACCTTTCTATCTTCTATCACAAAGCCAACATTATTTCCAAAACCAATCGCCACCCCTTTCGCCCTTTTTGTAGGGGAATCTCCATAATACCATGTGGGAATTGTCCTGGAGTATAATTTAATATTGGTATCCAATGCCAGATGGGTTTCTTGTAAAAATATAATTTCTGCGCCCATTCTTTCTATTTCTCGTACCACCATGTGTCGCTTGTGTGGCGAGTTTAACCCTCTGACATTATACGTTATAAGTTTTATCAGTTCCATTCTACTTTTTTCTTTTCTTCCCTTCCTCCCTTTCTATCTTTACACAGGGATGGAGAGATCCCGGGCCCTGTTATGCACCAGGGGTCTCTCCATCCCCACCTTCTTTTTTGGACAAACCATTCCGTCCCCCCTCCCGACCTCCCCTCCCTATCCCACCCCCCTTCTCCCTTCTCTTCCTTCAGATGTTTAAGACCCATGGTCTGTAAGCAGGTGTCTATGGTCATTTCTGGCCCCCCTGCTATCCTACTCCGAGGTGGTGTAGTGTCTGGCGCTATTGCTATCCCCCTTTATAGATGGGGAGCTAGCTCAAGAGCTCTTCCTAGAACACGGGTCCCCTACCTCCTTTTTTTACGTCAACTTCCGATCTCCTCCCTGGTCTCCTCCCCCGAACCCCGGACCTCCATCCCGCCCTAAAATTCCGCCCGAAAAAAAAAAAAAAAAAAGGGGGGCTATCATTTGCCCTAGTTCCCCCTTGATTCTTCCATTTCTTCCTTATGTCTTTCTACTAGGTATCAGGTGCCATTGTTCCTCCTCTTGTGTTTCCTCTTCATATCTAATATTTCTTCCTTTTAAAGCCTCTGGGACTGGGATTTCCAGTTTTTCACAGAAATCCTGTGTTTCTACCACGAACCTAAGTCTAACTGTATGTCCATTTTTTTGCCAATCAGGCATGCAGGGAATCCCCAGTTGTATTGAATCTCATATTCTTGCAACATTTTTACTAGGGGTTTTAACATCCAACTTCTTCTTAGGCCGAGTACTCACGATCAAACATGTCCGATGAAACCGGTCCGCGGACCGTTTTCATCGGACATGTCTGCCCGGGGACTGCCCGGGGACTTCTGTTCGATGGCCGTACACACCATCGAACAGAGGTCCGCGCGTAAACAATACGCGGGGCGTGTCCGCGGTGTCGCTGCGTCGATGACGCGGTGTTGCCGCGACAATGACGTGGCGACGTGGGCGGCCTGCCTTTAAAAGGCTTCCACGCATGTGAGGGATGGCGGGCGGCAGGACATGTATGGTAGGTCTGTACAGACGACCGTACATGTCCGGGCGGACAGGTTTCCAGCGGACTGTTTTAAAGCAAGTCCAGGAAACAGTTGTCCGCTGGAAACCTGTCCGATCCGCCCGAAAATGGTCCGATCGGGCCTACACACGGCCAAACATGTTTGCTGAAACTGGTCCGCGGACCAGTTTCAGCAGACATGTTTGGTCGTGAGTACAGGGCCTTAATGTATCTTGTGATAGGTCCGGAAAAATTTGTAGTGTTTTTCCCCCGTATTTTATTGGGGGCTTTCCCCTCATATTTCTCCATATCTGATTTTTTTCCTCCAATTTCTCGAATCTTACGATTATATCTCTTGGACTTTCTACTGGGGCGCTCTTAGATCTCCTTATTCTATAGACTCCTGCAATCTTTACAGTATTTGCCTCCTGGCTCCCCAGTAGTGGGTTGAACATTTCTCCCATAATATCTATCAAGTCTTCCTTCTCTGGGTTTTCCGGGAGTCCTCTTATTCGCAGATTCTTTCTCTTGTTCTTATTCTCCCGTTCTTCCAACTTATAGGCTTGTTCCCGCTGATCTGTTCTTAATGATCTTATTTCTCCTTTCAACTTTTTTATTGTAGTTGTATGGGAATCTACTCTATTTTCCACCTTTTCCACTCTAGTAAGTAGATGTCCCACATCATTGTGAATAATAGCTATTTATTTTTTCAGAGAAGATTCTAGACTCTTTAAGGATTTCTCCAGAACTGCAAACATGTTTTCCATATCGCTTTTCGTCAGCAGTTGATCTTTTCTATACCGTTCCTCCTCCCCTTCTTTCCCTGTCTCCCCTTCTATCTCTACCTCTATTTCCTCCTGAGAGTCTGTGTATGTGTTTATTTCTAAGACCATTTTATTTTGGGCCTTTTTCTCTTTTTTATTTTTTACCTCCATTTGCCACCCCCTAGTGTTCTGCTTTCCTGTAACCTGACTATTTCCAGTTACTCCCAATGTCACATACTTAGTCATAGGCCCAGGGCTCAGGCTTGAACGGGGTGACTTTGCCACCGCTCCGCCTCTTCCAAATCTTCCCCGCATACTGCCTATGATCTCAGAAAAAAGAGGGAAAAGAAGAAAAAATGGGGGGGGGGGATTTTTGGGATTTTTTTGGATTTTCCTTCCCTTCTGCTACTTTTACTGTTGGTATTCTTTTTGATATGGGACCATTCTTCTTTGTTTCAGTATTTTTATAGTTTACGAACCACAATAAGTTCTCACCGCCACGCGAGCGCAGCACTCTCTGAAACACAGCTTGCGTCAATTTTTTCAATCACATCGTCCACTAGTCTCAATACAAACTCTGTGTCTTGCTTTAAGTTCAGTTTAGTTCAATTAGTGTCCCGCAGGGCTACTACAACTTTACAGCTCTGGAAATTCTCCAAAAAACAAGAATTCTGGGCCTAGGTACTGGGGGAGGCACTCACCACTCTCTCCCCATTCCCATCACCCCTTACCTGGCTCCCTGATCTTGTACTTCAGAGTGTGTAAAAAAAAAAAAGAGTTGTTGTTTGCTGTTTCATGCTCCAATCCAGGTTTCATTCTCATTAGATGTTATCCAAAAGCAGAAAAAAAGGATTTTATCTCTTTTTGCAGGGAACGAAAGACCAAAGACCAAAGAACAGAGCAATAGAACTCCCAGCTATCCCATAACCAATATAGGGGAAAGAGGGATTCTAATCTGGGTTTATTAGAAGGGGAGCAACACTTCTGACTTTCCTATCTCTAGAGAAAAAAGATAGGAAAAAATCTACTGAGAGAAAAAGTCACTTATTTACCCCCCCCTATCACCGAAACAGAATTCTCTATAGCACTGTCCACAGAGACCATACTATACTATACACTATTGTGTTAAGCTTCAGCTATTACATGAGATCCTCAGGGATGGGGGGGGGTTAGAGGTAAAGGCTGCTATTAGATAATACTCTTACTGCATCAGCTTCAGAACTTCAAAACTTCAAAACTTTTCAAAACTTTCAGGACTTTCAGGGCTTTAGAGCCAAGTCTAACCTGCTCTTCATCTCTCCATCGCCTCTTACCCCCTTGCAATACAGCTGAGTGGCGTCTCCAGACCTATACTTCGGCTTCAACTTCGGCTTGCTGCACTCGGCGGCTCTCCGTGGTCCTCCTCGGGCTCTGGGGTGCAGGTCTCGGCCATCCTCGGCAATCCTCGGATATTCTCGGTCACGGTCGTGGCTCCACACTCTCGGCTCCTCTCAGCCGCAACTACCCCGTTTCCCGGATCTCTCCGCCAGCCGACCGTATCTCTCCCTCGCTGCACAATCCCTGGGGCAAAAGCTTACGATTCAATAAGGTACGGGCAAATCCATCCAGGCGGGCGGGGGGGACGGGGGACAGGGGTTTACGAGAGCATGGATTGAGTCCTTATGCTTTAGGAGGCTGGAGACCCATAGCTCACGGCGTGCTCCTGCCCGGCGCCATTACCAGACTCCTCCCCCTCCGACTTCTGACAATGATCTCTTCAATCCATATTGTTAGGCAGACGTTCTGTCTCCGACAGACAGGTTGACAAGTTCCATTCCACACACAAAACAGTATTTAGCATACATAATTAGAGGTCTGGGAGCAGACCTGACTTAACACCTTTACAGCCTTAGGCCCCATACACACGATAGAATCCATCCGCTGAAAAATCCCAGCGAATGGGTTTCAGCGGATAGATCCTATGGTGTGTACACTTCAGCGGATCTTTTTCCGCGGATATTTATCCCCTGGGATGGATTCCAGCAGATAAAACATTTGCTGACATGCTAAACAAATCTATCCGCTGGAATCCATCCCAACGGATGGATCCGCTGGTCTGTATAGACTCACCGGATCCATCCATCCGAAGGGATCCCCCGCATGCGTCGTAATGATTCGACGCATGCGTGGAATTCCTTATATGACAGCGTCGCGCACGTCGCCGCGTCATAATCGCGGCGACGGCGCGACACGTCATCGCCAGAGGATTTCGGCGCGGATTTCAATGCGATGGTGAGTACACTCCATCGCATGAAAATCCGCAGAAATCCTCGAGAGGATTTATCCGCGGAAACGGTCCGCTGGACCGTATTCGCGGATAAATCCTCTCGTGTGTATGGGGCCTTACACAATGGTTAATGAAATGTCTAGGGGTAGATGCAATTAACACCTTTCAAAAGAATGTGTCCCCACATTGAATAGCCAACAACTTGTGATATCTCAAGACATCCTGCAAACATGATTTATTATTAATGTCCCATCTCATGTAATACATGAATTATGATTAGCCACCGTATGCCCAAAAGGGGCACAGGGTGAACTTAGACCCAAGAGTTCTTAGGGCCGCTGGCACAGGAGTATCCCCCATCCCTCAAAAGTCTCTGGGTGTCACGGGTCATCCTGTTACATCTCTCCCCTTTCGTTGGGAGACTGACACAGGAGGAGACCCCAGACGGGTTGACTCCGAAGTCAGTCAGTAGATCCAGTCCTCCAATGCTGGTATCCATACAGTACCCCAAATAAATTGCTCCAAACAGAGCATTGCTCACCCTGCCAACCTCTGTCTCTCTCAGAGAACCTGCCTGCCGCTGGGGAGAGGCCTGGACTGGCCCTTCTCCCTGGAGTCCTTTCAGCCGCTGGAGAGAAGACAGGGTGACTGGGCTCAGTTCATCATGTTGTTGGGGATCTGGGCCAACTGGCCCCCATCCCTGGGGTATACCAGTGGAGACTGTAGTCCCATCCACTGGTGGTAGAAAATCCCCTGATGCTTACACAGCAAAGCCGACATCCTCCTGTCTCGGTAATGCACCATTTTCTGGGGTTGTGTCAGTGGAGACCACAGTCCCATCCACTGCCCCAAGAACTCCCTCTTCCGTTAGTGGAGAGCAGAGGCTTGTGGCACTCTGCTCCATTGCCAGCTCTTCTGCTGGGTCGCTTTGAAGGGAGACCACAGTCCCATCCCCCGATGTCAGCTCAAGCTGCAGTTGTGTGCAGCAGCCAGTAGCATCCTGCCCTGCTGCCAGTGATTCAGCTGGGAGTAAACCCCTTACCACCACAGATTGTTGCTGGGGAGAGGGGCCAATTGCCCCAGCTTCCTGGAACTCCACTTCCATGGTGACTGGCATATGTACCTCTCCCCTCTCTTCAGTTGGTGCTGCTGTGACTTCTGCTGCTGCAGCACCTCTTTGCTGTAGCCAAGTGGCATCCACAGCCACTATAACCCGGTCTATGATCTCCGGTGGAGGATTAGGTCCATACTGTACCAGTCCACGTCTAACAGCACGGTCAAAAAACTCTTCATCGGGTGTCCTGTCTGTTATGCTGGGCCTTTCTGTTACGCTGGGCCTTTCAGCTCTATCCATTTGGACAAGCTCTGCAATAATGTCCCTTCTCTTACGGTTGCTGGCCGGTCTGCCCCGGCTCTCCAGTAAGTCCTTGAGGGAAGAGAGCTTCAGCCGTTCATACAGCGTCTCCATTGTTCTGTGTCCTTGTAGCCGTCCTTTAAGCGATGGAATTATCCCACTGCTAGCCACCAATTGTAACCGTCACCACCGTTTATGACCTTCCATCAACCCACGACAGCTTATCGACACTCCAACCAACAGGCAGACCCGATCCATTCCATAAGAATTCCCTCAATAACGAGACTGACAAGCTCTGTTACTGTGTCAAAATATGAACTAACTTTTAATGGTTTCTTCTCAGCTTTTTATGCAGTACAAGGCATGAAAGGAACAATCAACTCCCCACCCACACATCACACCGTGGGGGGCTTCAATCACATTCTTTGAGCTAATTGCTAAACATTCTAGACATCTCGGCGCCGGCCTATAATTATCATGATCTGATCACTGCACATTCCTTCATTAACAGAACTCAAACAAAACACCATCACACAATAATCTCTTCAATCCATATTGTTAGGCAGACGTTCTGTCTCCGACAGAGAGGTTGACACGTTCCATTCCACACACAAAACAGTATTTAGCATACATAATTAGAGGTCTGGGAGCAGACCTGACTTAACACCTTTACAGCCTTACACAATGGTTAATGAAATGTCTAGGGGTAGATGCAATTAACACCTTTCAAAAGAATGTGTCCCCACATTGAATAGCCAACAACTTGTGATATCTCAAGACATCCTGCAAACATGATTTATTATTAATGTCCCATCTCATGTAATACATGAATTATGATTAGCCACCGTATGCCCAAAAGGGGCACAGGGTGAACTTCGACCCAAGAGTTCTTAGGGCCGCTGGCACAGGAGTATCCCCATCCCTCAAAAGTCTCTGGGTGTCACGGGTCATCCTGTTACATAGTTGGATCTGTATGTGCGTTATAATTAATCGAAATTAGTCGATTAATCGATCAAAATAAAAATCGATTAATCGAACACGAAAATTTTAATCAGTAACAGCCCTAAAATAATGTGCTTCAATCATCCTGACACCATAACAACCTCGGTGCCGGGATGATTAAAGCACTAACACCAGATGTTTGGAGGATCTTTATCTGCTGATTTGTTAAACTTTCTGCAATACACATTTCTATTGTGGTGAAGGATCTGGGCCTGCTGTCCCTCGATTCCTCTTTCTTTCTCTCTTTCCCTCTTTCTTTCTCTCATTCTTTCTTTTTCTCCCTCTTTTTTCTTTCTCCCCCTCTTTCTCTCCCTCTTTCTTTCTCTCCCTCTTTCTTTCTCGCCCTCCCTTTTTCTCTCCTTCTTTCTCTCCCTCTTTCTTTCTCGCCCTTTTTCTTTCTCACCCTCTCTCTTTCTCTCCTTCTTTCTTTCTCTCCCTCCTTCTTTCTTTCCTTCTTTTTTCTTTATCTCCTTCTTTTTTCTTTCTCGCCCTCTTTCTTTCTTGCCCTCTTTCTCTCCCTCTTTCTCTCCCTCTTTATCTCGCTTTTTCTCTCCCTCTTGCTTTCTCTCCCTCTTTCTTTCTCTCCCTCTTTCTCTCCCTCTTTTTTCTTTCTCTCCCTCTTATTTCTTTCTCTCCCTCTTTTTTTCTTTCTCTCCCTCTTTCTCTCCTTCTTTCTCTCTCTTTTTCTCTCCTTCTTTCTCTCTCTTTCTCTCCCTCTTTCTTTCTTTCTCTCCCTCTTTCTTTCTCTCCCTCGTTCTTTCTCTCCCTCTGTCTTTCTCTCTCTCCATCCCTCATTCATCTCAGACTCTAACCACACCCGAGCCACGCCCATGTAAGCCACGCCCACCATTTCTCGTAAATACTCTGACCACTACAAATATATCCAAGTAGCCCATTTCTTGAAAACACTAAAATCACATCATATTTTTATTCAGAAAGAAGTGTGGAAATTCTATACAAAGACACCTACCCCTACCAAAAGGATCTCTTTCTTCTACAACCTTTTCCAAAACAAACTTACTTTTACTGACTCTCTCCCTTACTGAAAATGGAAATCAGATGTAGGTAAGTCCTTTACACCGATCCAATGGCAGCGTGCATTTAAAACCACATACAAAGCCACTAGATGCATAAACCATTGGGAACTCTCCCAAAAACTGGCCCAGAGATGGTACCTTACACCGTATAGAATGGCAAAATTCTCTAGCTCCAACTCCCCACTGTGTTGGAGAGACTGCGGTGCCGTGGGAAACATCCTACATGTGTTCTGGTCCTGCAAACATCTTACCAGTTTTTGGAAGAGCTTATTTAAATGCATCTCGCATATTACGGGAGTGCTGATGCTACCGGACCCTGGGGTAGCCCTATTGAATTTAGGCATTAAGACTCCCTCCTTGCTTTCGTACAGTGGTCACACACATCTTACTAGAGGTCAGATCACTAATAGCCAGACATTGGAAGTCCAATAAGGTACCCAATGTCTCAGAAGTACTTGAAATTACTCAGACTAATTACACCTTCCAATCTTTGTTGGCAAACAAGGATGGAAGGAGGACAATGTTTGATAACCAGTGGAAAATATGGACAGATTGGTTTAAAGTTGAATAAGGCATGTCTCTAGGATTTTATGTTTATGATTGCACTAATACTTGTCTCTCGCTCAAACTACTTTTCCAGAAATAATTGTCATTCTCATTGCTTTCCATCTAATACCTTGCCCTACCTGTTTGTTTATTCCTACACCTATTGTTTCATAGACATACACTGCATTGTTTTTAAGGTCAAACTATGCCTGTTCAGACCTTGCACCATTACACCCCCTATAGTTTAACTTACCACCGGATGCAATGTTTGATCAGGGTACCTATCGTTGCATTGTGTATCTTCTGTACTTTTTGCACTCTTATTTGACCCTGTACTTTGTTTGTTCTTTGTTAAAATTCTTTAATAAAAACAATTGAAAAAAAAAGTATCACAGTGCCAAATAGCAAAAAATGGCCTGGTAATGAAGAAGCTGAAGTAGGGAGCTGAAGTAGTTAACATAGCGAATAAACAAAGGCGAGCAGTCACTTCCAGCGCTAATGCCTCTTACACATGGTGGGTTTTCCCAACGGGAAAACTGCGAGGGGGGCTTTTGGCCAGGAATCCCGGCTGTGTGCATGCTCCTCGCAGTTTTTCCAATAGTAAAACTGCCCAAAGACCACCGGACAAAAAAGATATCCAGCCGGTGGACTTTTGCCCGGTGGTTTTTGGCAGTTTTGCTATGGGAAAAACTGTGATGGAGCATACATGGCCCGGCAGTTTTCCGGCGTGTGTAGGGGGAAAGACTAACCGAGCAGGTTCTCGGCGCTCTCCTCTGGATCTCCGATGGGAACTTTTCCCGTTGAAAATCCTGCACGTGTGTACGGGGCATAAGCGGTCTTCTGCGGAAAAAAGCAGCAGGGACAACGGTATTCCGGAACTATGTGGATGCTGCTCTCCTCAAATGGGGTAATCTGAAAGATACTACAAAAACAAAACAAAAATTAAAGGCGCACGCGCCTAGTGCATTACCAAAAAGACATTTATTGAAAAACAAAATTAATAAAAAGTGGGTACTCACAAAGTGGCAACTATTAATGAACCGTAAAACCACACAATGTTGATGTCATGGATATGCAACAAAGTCTGTCTGCTTACCTGATCTCCATGTGTTCATTAAAGGCCTGACCCTGTTCTGGTTCCCCTTTTTATCACTTCCTCTTCCTGTATGGCCCCACCCAGGCCATTCCAGGAAGTCTATATTAACCGTTGCTCTACAGGTCTGCAGTGCTGTTCAACAGTGTTCCTTTGCTTAGTTCCTGTCTGCAGTGTAGTTTGCTAGTTCCTGTTTGCAGTGTGCTACGATCATCTTTCCGTGTACCGTTTTGGCTTGTTCCTGACTTCTGCTGTTTGCCTGTGCCCCTGACCATTTGCCTGTCCCATGGTTATCCTTGTCTGCCTGTGCCCCTGACCATTTGCCTGTCCCATGGTTATCCTTGTCTGCCTGTTGCCCTGACCTCGGCCTACCCATCACCACCATTTGTCCTGCTGGCTGCTTCCCCTCTCTCCCTGCGGAGTGTGACCTAGGGAATCTCGGGGTCGCGACCTGAATCCAGTTGCGGCCAAGGCCATCCCCACCATCAGGGGCTCTGGTGAATACAAAACTGGGTCTTAGACTCCGTGCCTTGGGTGATCTTGGGTTCACACTTCGTCTTTGCTAGCAGCGGTCGGCTATAGGGTTCACTACCCTGGGGTGCATCTCTGACTCCAACGGGGTGCACTTGTCACCTGGCTACGGTGACCTGACAGTTTGAACAGCCATGAATCCGGCCGACGTGTCGCTACCCACAGACGATCCATAACAGAGCATCGTTTGCAGACTTGAGACGCACAAAGCTAACCAGACTCAGGTGATGCGTTTCCTACAGGATCTGGCTTCCCGCTTTGATCAGCTTCAGACCTCGTTGGGAACCCTGAATCCGCAACCCCAAGTACAACCACTGGCTGCGCCTGTCGCACCAGTCGCAGAGTAGCATTCACTGAGGCTACCACCTCCAATCCGTTTTTCTGGAGACTCTAAGTCCTGCAGGGGTTTTCTTAGCCAATGCACTATTCATTTTGAGCTCCTGCCCCAACACTTTCTGTCTGATCGGGCTAAGATCGCCTATATCATTTCCCTCCTCTCCGGTGAAGCCTTAGCTTGGGCTGCCCCTCTGTGGGAATCGAATGATCCAGTGGTTTCTAGCCCGTCTGTTTTCTTGAAACTTTTTCGGAATATCTTCGAAGAACCGTCTTGTGTCTCTTCAGCAGCCAGCGCCCTTTTACGTCTCCGCCAAGAATCCCGTTCAGTGGGACAATATGCTCTTCAGTTCCGTATTTTCTCAGCCGAATTGAGCTGGAACAATGAGGCCTTAGTCGCAACCTTTTTGCATGGCCTTTCTGATAGAGTGAAGGATAAATTAGCAGGAAGAACCATCCCCACTGATCTAGACGGAGTGATCTCCTTGTGTAACCAGATCGATATTCACCTTCAGGAAAGGACTCTAGAAAAGCGACGCAAGCATTCCTTGGTCCTTAGTCAGCCTGAGCTCCCCTCTCTTCGACCCGTGGAGAATTTCCTGCCAGCTGAGGAACCCATGCAGCTGGGTCGGACCAGGCTATCTCCTGAGGAACGTGCTAAGCGCAGAACTCTGGGCCTGTGTTTCTACTGTGGGGTCAAAGGTCACTTTCGTGACACTTGCTCTCTTCACCTGGAAAAACTCTTGGGTTCAATACATCTGGAAGGTGGAGTATTGGACCCAGAGATGTCTCCTTCACCTTCTTGTCTTCTTCTTTCTGTGTCCCTTCATCTCGGTGCTTCTTCTCGTTCGCTCTCGGCATATCTAGATTCCGGAGCCGCTGGCAACTTCATGGACTGGGAAATCGCATCATCCATGAGACTTACTCTCTTGCTCCTCACCACACCATTGGTGGTCTTGGCGATTGAAGGCATTGTTCTCCCAGGGGGTCCCATTCGCTTCCAGACACTTCCTGTTAAGATGTCAGTAGGGACACTTCACCAGGAGTGGATATCCTTCCTTGTCCTACCTAAGGCCTCAGCTCCTATCGTTTTGGGTCTTCCTTGGTTAAGACTCCATTCTCCACACATTGACTGGACTGCCGGACAGATCCTGGCTTGGGGTTCCTCCTGTTCCACGTCCTGCCTAACAAAGGTTGCCCCAAAAGAGAAACTTCCTGTTGCCACCATTCCAGTATCTTTTGCTTGTCCTACCACATGTAGTGGTGTCCGGAATGTGTTCTGCAATAGTCAGGCTGATGCACTTTCTAGCCAATGTAGCACTCTGGGTGAGGAGCCCGCCTGTGAACCTGAGCTGATCATTCACTCCAGTTTACTGTTGTCTGTCCCTAAAACGCACAGCCAGGCTAACTTTTCTGCGAGTTTTACGCCTTGTGATGCGATTCGGGTAGTCACTACACCTGACTATGCTATTCAATCGGCCTCTGCATCAGCTATGCCAGGCCAGCCCATGCCCAGTGAGCCCCCTACCTTTTCTTGTTCAGGACCTTCTGCAACCTGTCTTAGGGCCTCAATCCATCCTTTGGATAGATTGCCTCATTCGGCCAAATGGGGTTTTCTACCTTGTTTTCAGGGCTCTCTGCATTCTGCTGGTTTTCGTGCTATCCAGCTTGACTCCTGTGCCCTGTCACCTTCTAACCAACCTGACCTCAGGGTTCCTCTGACCTCTTCCCAGTCTGATGGTCCTGTACTAGATGCCCAGTTCATCTTTAAGGGTCTGCTTGATCCTCCTCAGATTTCTGTTGATCCTCTCATGCCCTTACTTATTCCTAAAAGGCTTTTGGTCCTCAATAAATCCTCTCGTCCTCTCCCTACTTCGGTTCTGATCAATGAGGATACTCAAGTTCTGGATTCTCATCTCTGCAGAGGCATTCTTCAGTACCTTGTGCTTTGGAGAGGATTTGGTCCTGAGGAGGCGTCTTGGATTTCTGCATCTGAGATCTTTGTGCCCCATTTGTTGAGGAGGTTTTATCTGGGATTCCCCTTTAGGCCTGGGTCCAGGCTGGGGAGGGGGAGGGGCCTTAAGAGGGAGGGTACTGTCATGGATATGCAACAAAGTCTGTCTGCTTACCTGATCTCCATGTGTTCATTAAAGGCCTGACCCTGTTCTGGTTCCCCTTTTTATCACTTCCTCTTCCTGTATGGCCCCACCCAGGCCTTTCCAGGAAGTCTATATTAACCATTGCTCTACAGGTCTGCAGTGCTTTTAAACAGTGTTCCTTTGCTTAGTTCCTGTCTGCAGTGTAGTTTGCTAGTTCCTGTTTGCAGTGTGCTACGATCATCTTTCCGTGTACCGTTTTGGCTTGTTCCTGACTTCTGCTGTTTGCCTGTGCCTCTGACCATTTGCCTGTCCCACGGTTATCCTTGTCTGCCTGTGCCCCTGACCATTTGCCTGTCCCACGGTTATCCTTGTCTGCCTGTTGCCCTGACCTCGGCCTACCCATAATCACCGTTTGTCCTGCTGGCTGCTTCCCCTCTCTCCCTGCGGAGTGTGACCTAGGGAATCTTTGGGTCGCGACCTGGATCCAGTTGTGGCCAAGGCCATCCCCACCGTCAGGGGCTCTGGTGAATACAAAACTGGGTCTTAGACTCCGCGCCCTGGGTGATCTTGGGTTCACACTTTGTCTCTGCTAGCAGTAGTCAGCTACAGGGTTCACCACCCTGTGGTGCATCCCTGACCCCAACGGGGTGCACTTGTCGCCTGGCCACGGGTGACCTGACAGTTGAGCAGTGTGGATACATGTGCTGTGTCCCATCAAGGGGTAAAGGCTGCACCCCTTCCTCAGAGCTAAGCTAAGTACCCACTTTTTATTTATATGATTCAATAAATGTTTTTTTTGGTAATGCACTAGGTGCGTGCACCTTCCCTTTTTGTTTTTGTAGTTAATATAGCACCGGTGAAATAATAAAAATAAAATATAGCACCTAAGTCTCTGAAATCATTTTTAGGAAAATTCAATCTTCCTCTGACTTTGTCTTGTGTACCAATATGTACCATGACAGCTGGGTTCTCCCAAGCCCCATACACAATCCACAATGTGCCGAACCTGAGCACCAGGCAAACAAAATATGGTTCGGCAATAGCAGCTTTGTGACAGATTGCCCTATCTGTCCTTCTAATAACTGAATCCCTACCATTAGTATCTGTTTATCCTTGCCTTTGACCGTGCCCCATGCTTACCAGAAAACCTGGCAGCTAGGGGGGTAGTCTGCTCTCCGGAGCTGATATCCCCAACATCATGCAACCGGGTGTATTTATTAATTGTTTAAGGAATTGCTTAATTGATTAAGAAACGCATTTATTAGGAATAGCCTCTATAAACACTCTTCCCTCTACCTGGCCTTCTAACTGTAACACAGCTACCTATCTCTGGTGCCTACCAGGGGCGGACTGACAACTCATGGGGCCCCCGGGCAATAGAAGACTATGGGGCCCCTGGGCTTACAGATGGCCACCACGCCAGGAGGCAGTGCAGCTAAAATCTCTGGATTTTCACTTTAGAAGCATGTTGGTTTCAGACATATCAGGGACAGATGTAAAAAAAACATAGATTTTTACATACTGCCCCTGGTTTTACTGAGCTTGGCAACCCTGATGGGGCCCCCTAGTGACATGGGGCCCCTCGGGCAGTGCCCGAGTGACTCAATGGTCAGTCCGCCCCTGGTGCCTACACCTCCATGCCACAACCCCACTCTATACTAGCCCCAGCCAACAGGTGACAGGTAGGGTCCACACTTCTATTCAAGTTGCTGATGTTGCCAGCTAATTCTTTACATACAGGATCTGGGTTTCCAAACAAACAACTTGCTGACTTTTCACACAGCAGGATTTTCCCTTGACAAGTTGTTCATGGAATGTGTATAGGAAGCAGAATGTGCACTGGGTCACATCACCGCTTTTTTTTTTTAGTTTAGTTTAGTTTACTTTATTTTTTAATCTTATTCATTCTAATCTGAGCAATATTTGTTTTTTATAAATTGTTTGAGAATGTAAAAATAACCCTTACGTAATTTCAATGTCCCTCAGTCATACACAGTGCCATTCTGTTTGCTCACAGTCAGGGCTGGACTGGGACAGAAATTTGGCCCTGGACTTCATCCAGACTGGCCCACTTTGACAGGTCTCTCCCATGGCGGCCGGGCAACTCCCGCACCCCCCCGGGCACCCAAACCCCCTTTCCCCCTTCACTAGCCACTAGCTGTTCTACTTTATTAGAGTATAACGTGTGGTACTGGTACTTTTATAGGCAGTACCAGTGGGGAAGCTAGACATTATTTCACCGGGGCAAAGAATCAGTTCCATGCCCTCCTTATGGGACAAGATTAGGCAGAAGTGAGAAACTCCCAGGCCATAGCTGTTGAGTCAGCTGTCTGTCCCCTCCCCCTTGCTCCTCTGTCGTCGTCCCTGCTCCTCTGGTCCTCCCCCTGCTCCTCTGGTCCTCCCCAGAGGAGCAGAGGGGGGCGGCAGTCCCCTGTCAATGAAGCCGGCCCACTGAGCCATCGGCCCACCGGGAAAGTCCCTGTAGTCCCAATGGCCAGTCCATCCCTGCTCACAGTACCCCCTCAGTACTCTTCAATATTCAGAGCCCCCCAGTACTCACAGCACTCCTCAGAACTCACAGCCCCTCCTCAGTACTCCCAGTGCTCCTCAAAACACACAGGCCCATAGTGCTTCTTAATACTCACAGTGCCCTGTACTTACAGTACCATACACCTTAGTACTCACAATGCTTACAATACTCTCAGTGCTCATGGTGCCCCCAGTACTCACAATACTCCTTAGTACTCACAGTACTTCCACAGTGTTCCCAGTACTCCACAGTACTCATAGTGTCCCCAGTTCATCTCAGTACTCACAGTGCCCCCAGTAACTGCAATAACCACAGTGCTTCAATACCCACCATACTTCTCAGAACTCACAGTGCTCCTAGTAATCCCCAGTACTTACAGTGCCCACAGTATTTCTTCAAAACTCACAGTGCCCCGGTACCCACAATACTCCTCAGTACTCACAGTATACCTTCAATATTGACAGTACTACTCAATACTGACTGTGCCCCCAGTACTCCTCACACACAACTGAGGCTGATTTAGCAAACATGTATGCATCTGTCACTCCTAAAGTTGACAGACCCACAGATTCCCCTTTGCATCTGCAATTACTCCACAGCACTCCAGCGGTTTCCTTGTGGTTGCTCTCACTATGCGCTTTCCATCACAATTTAAAGTCAGATAGCAATAATTGTTGAAACATCTTTAAGATCATTTCCTATGGTTGATCATCCCAAAGGTGTTCACTTTATCATCAGACTGGCTGACACTAGCATTGATAGGTAGCACATGACCAGTGCCTGTAGTGAAATAAGTAGGTGCTGGTGAAATGATTGTGGTTTATAATAGTTTGATTACTACTGTTAGCCAAAAGAACACATTATAATACAATTTAGCTATATGGCCATCTGTTTTTGTAAATGTTCTCATTTAAAAATAAATCTTATTTTTTTAATAAAATCGATTTTGAATTTTAATTTAGTGTTCAGTATGCATTTATCAAGAGCTTGCTCAGGGGTAGAAGTGAAGGAGCAAAAATGCAACACAACAATAATATTCCAGGCAGACAATTTCATGTTTGTCCTTGAACATTATTATTAGGAAGATCACTTGTCACTGACTTGATCCTACAAACTGTATGACTATAGCACTGTCATCCATCTTATAATTTTTCCTAGAAATATTACATCTCAAGGAAGCAAAGGTTTGGGAAAATATCTTCAGCAATTAAATTTTCACTTCCTATAGAACAATAACACTCTACAGTACACAAGTTATGTGACCCATCTGCAGACAGCTGAAATTCGGTATTTAGACTGCTAGTTTTTTAAAACTAAGTACATAGGGCCAGATTCACAGAACAAATACGCCGGAGTATCTACTGATACTCCGGCGTATTTTCAAATTTGCCGCGTCGTATCTTAGTTTGTGATTCACAAACAAGATACAACGGCTTTTGGCTAAGATCCGACAGGCTTACGGCTTCGTACGCCTTCGGATCTTAGGCTGCAATACTTCAGCCGCCGCTGGGTGGAGTTTGCGTCGTTTTCCAGCGTCGGGTATGCAAATTAGCATTCACGGCGGTTCACGAACCTACTCGCGTGCGTCGCAAAGTTAAGCAATCTTTTTCATTGCTTAACTTTACATCAGCCATGTTAAAGTATAGCCGTCGTTCCCGCTTCGAATTAAATTTTTTTTTTTTCGGCGTAAGTACGGCGTAAGTATGTTACGCACATCGCCATTACAAACACGTTGGGGCGCCGTAATTTCGCGTAAAGCACGTCAGGAAAATTGTGAACGGAGCATGTGCAGAACGTTCGGCGCGGGAGCGCACTTAATTTAAATGGTACACGCCCCATTTCAATTAGGCGGGCTTGCGCCGTACGTCTTTACGATACACTGCCGCAAGTTTACAGGTAAGTGTTTTGTGAATCAGGCACTTACGCTGAAAACTTGCGGCGGTGTAACGTAAACACGATACGTTACGCCGCCGGAGTTCTATGAGAATCTGGCCCATAGTGTGCTATGTCTGCCTCTAATAGAGGGGCTGGCATAGTCTTATACAAATAGGTTAATATAAAAAAATGTGGTAAGATGGCGCAAGATTATTAGAGCATACACAATAATGGTCGATAAGATAATATTATATGGTCCATAAATAAATAAAATTAATAAAAGGCACTAAAACTTAGTCCAATGTCCAATAAAAATCCAATGAATAGTCCAAATACATATATATGCACTAGCGGCAGCAGCCCTGAAGCAGAAGCAAGCTCTGAAATATATTGTAAGAAGAGAAAGAGATGCGCCAATCTAAGTGTAGTAAATAGAAAATTTAATAGGAATGTATGTCACATACAGCCAAATGGCTACTCACAAAACATGAGAGGTACAGGGCATATAGGTGGTAATGCAGGCCCGGTGTCACTACGGGTGGTCAGCGATCCCTGGTCCCGATCCACAATCCTCGGCAGACAGGAAAGCTGGATGTGATGGAAGTCCAGTGTCACTGGGAGCCACAGGGATCAACGCATCTGGTCTCCTGCTTCCCCGTAGCTCCCAGTGACACCGGGCCTGCATTACCACCTATATGCCCTGTACCTCTCATGTTTTGTGAGTAGCCATTTGGCTGTATGAGACATACATTCCTATTAAATTTTCTATTTACTGCACTTAGATTGGCACATCTCTTTCTCTTCTTACATTAAACAAATGGGTTTACAAACCTTTAAGAAGATGTAGAGGATGCCGTGGCTGGGTCTGGAAGCAGGGCCATCTTAATAGCATCATGGGCCCCTGGGCAAAGTAATGCACTGGGGCCCCTACAAACCTGCACTAAAATGGTCTCCGCTGCAAGTTTCCCACAACCGGGGGTGATGCAGCATTTAGAGCAGGGGTAGGCAACCTTTTAGAGGTGGATATCTACTTGAAAATTATAATAAAACTAATGTCATTGTAAAAATATAAACTTAGCCTACCTTAAAAGTTGACTTCAGTGAAAAACTAGTTTCACGCCTAATTGCAGGGCAGTGTTTGGAGGTCAGTAAAAAGTAGAATGGTGTGTAGAGGTCAGTAAAAGGTAGGGTGGTGTGTAGAGGTCAGTAATAGGTAGGACGGTGTGTAGAGGTCAGTAATAGCTAGGACAGTGTGTAGAGGTCAGTAATAGGTAGGATGTTGTGTAGAGGTCAGTTATAGGTACGGCGGTGTGGAGAGGTCAGTAATAGATAGGGTGGTGTATAGAGGTCAGTAATTGGCAGGGCAGTGTAACAAGGTCAGTATAAAGTAGGATGGTGTATAGAGGTCAGTAATAGGTAGTGAAGTGTAAAGAGGCCAGTAGTAGGTAAGACAGAGTACAGGAGTCAGCAATTTGTAGGACAGATTATAGGGGTCAATGAGCAGTGGACAGTGTCATTCAGTTGGGCAGTGGAGATGGTGTCAGTTAGTAGGACAGAGTATGGTGGCAGTTAGTTGGACTGTGGATGGTGCCAGTAAGTAGGACATCGTTTTTTTTTCATGCCGAAAAATGATCGTGTGTACGCGGCATCAATGATGGAAATAAAATCTAACTTTTTTTGACATATTATAAGAATGTCTAATCTGTAATTTGATGCTTTTTGGAGATTCTTCCATCTTTCCTTGGCTTCGTTATGCACATTAATACAAATTTTTACCTGGGGTGCCCAAACTTTCGATCCCCAATGTAGAAGGGCCGGTCTGGATCAGCGCAGCATACAAGGTAGTTCCTTCTATGCGCTGCTCTGCAATGTAGGAGGAGCGGTTTGGGGGTCAGCAAAACAGAATGGCTGATCTACCCGTCACCTGGTTGTAATCGATAGTTAGATTGTGGTCAATGGGTTCCCGACTCTCGATTTAGAGAGTTAAAATAGGTGGTGAGGAGGCAACATATCACCTCTTCACCACCTGTCCAATGCCTCTGAAAAGCAATCCATGTATGAATTGCTTTTAAAAGTGACCAGTCTTATGCCTTTAGTCAATCAGAAGGAGGGGCATAGGCCATTGTCATGGTGGTGGTGGGGGGTTATAAAGTTGACTCACAAATTTTGCAGCCTCTAGTGTGTGTGTCCCCTCCAATTTGCCACCTGCTGCACACCCTTCATACTTCCAGCACAGCGCTGTGTGTATCCACGGGAATATGGGTGGGTTGCCAGCGCAGGCACAGCTGGGATTGGCTAGTTCACATAGAGGTGGCACAAACATTATGGGCCTCTTCAGCTCCCTAAAAATATTCACTCCAAATCCTTTCTCTCAATATCTCATTCACACCATTTGCATAAGTGAGATATTCCCACAGTCAGCAGCAATGTGCACTGACACCCGGCTTGGGGGCGAGTGGATGTGGAGCCACAGAGACAGGCATTCAGCATTAATCAGAGGTGACAGCTTGGAGATGGCAAGCAGAAAGTGCTGCCGGTACCCACTTAGTAAGCCCTGCTACTTAGACTAAAGCAATGGCGTCACTAGGGTTGGTGTGGTAAAAAATGTGTCGCCCCCCTATTTTTGGGCCGGAGGTCAATAAAGCTTAGAGGATAGCAGGTTAGACACTTCATAATAGCTCAGTCCCTGGGAATATTAAAGGATAATAGCCATCAGGCCCTCTTACCAGACCCAGCAAAACCACAGCAGTGATTCCTCAGGCTGAACGTTCGCTCACTCTGAGTCGCCAAAGTCGACTCTGGTCAGTAGTGTAGAACGTCTTTAACCCGGAAGTGGCTCTGTCTTTCTCCCCCTCTGGTGATGCTGGTACAGCGTGGTTCCCTCTCTGGTGGTGCGGGTACAGCGTGGCTTTCTCTCTGGTGGTGCAAGTACAGTTTGGCTCTATCTCTGGTGGTTCAAGTACAGTTTGTCTCTCTCTCTCTGGTGGTGCAGGTACAGCGTGGCTCTCTCTCTGGTGATTCGGGTACAGCGTGTCTCTCTCTCTGGTAATGTGGGTACAGCATGGCTGTCTCTCTGGTGGTGCGAGTACAGCGTGGCCCTCTCTGGTGGTGCGACTACAGTGTGGCTCCCTCTCTGGTGGTGCAAGTACAGCGTGGCTCCCTTTCTGGTAGTGCGAGTACAGCGTGACTCCCTCTCTGGTGGTGCAAGTACAGCGTAGCTCTCTCTGCTTGGGGCGGGTACAGCGTGGCTCCCTTTCTGGTGGTGCAAGTACAGCGTGGCTCTTTCTCTGGTGGTGCAAGTACAGCATGGCTCCCTATCTGATGGAGCGGGTACAGCATGGCTCTCTCTGGTGGTGCGGGTACACTGTGGCTCTCTTCCTGTGGAGTCTGGCTCTAGGCTTGGAGTAGAGCACCTTTACCCATTTTATAAACCTGTCTCCCAGTCCAAACCTAGTTAATATTTCCAAGACGTAGGGCCACTCCACACTATCGAACGCTTTGGTAGCATCCAGTGACAGAATAGCCCTACCCCCTGGATTATCTACCGGCACCTGCAGATTCATATATAGTCTTCTTATATTATCGGCTGTTGACCGGTTAGGTATAAAACCAGACTGGTCTTGATGCACCAGCCTGTCTATAACCTGCGATAACCTTTTAGCCAGAATTTTAGCTAAAAGTTTAACATCCATATTGAGTAATGAGATTGGACGGTATGAGTCTCGAGACAACTTATCTTTGCCTGGTTTAGAGAGTAATATAATTATGGCCTCCTGCATACTGTCAGGTAGAGTTCCCTTTTCCTCTGCTTCAAATAATGCTTCCAGCAAGGGCTGCAATATGACCTCTCCATATTGAGAGTATACCTCCACTGGTAGTCCATCTGGACCAGGGGATTAATGTTGCGCAGCCCCTTCCAGAGCTTCCTTCAGTTCTACCAGTGTGATAGGGAGATTTAACATCTCCCTATCCTCCTCAGCCAGTTGGGGGATAGGGCAGCCCTGCAAAAATGAGGCCATCTTCGAACCTTCATTCTTGGTCTTGGAGGAATATAACTCCCTATAAAACTCATAAAAGTCATCTAAGATATCAGAGCTAATAGTATGTGTCTCCCCGGACTCCACTCTTATAGCCAGAATGTTCGAGGAAACCCTTTGCTCCCTGGCTACCAGTGCTAAGATATGTCCCGTGTTTTCCCCCTCCTCAAATTGACTCTGTTGGTGGAAATATCTCCTCTTTTCCGCTGCTGACAACAGTACCGAGTTGTACAAAGATTGTGCCTCAACCCAGGAATCCTGGTTACTCTGAGAAGGATCTGCTACCAACGCTTGTTCTCTGTTTTTCATTTCATCCCGGACTTTATCTTCCCATTCCCTAGAGCGAGTCTTAATGCCCGATATTTCCCTAATTAGGCACCCCCTCAAAAATGCTTTTAATGTATCCCATACCACCCCTGCATTTGCCGTACCCCTATTCATTTGCCAATACTCCTGTAGCATGCCTACCGTCCCATCTGGGGATGGGAGTAAGGTCAGCCAAAATGGGTTTACTTTCCACAATGGGCGACCCATTGCAACCGTAACATCCAGTCTAACCCAAAATGGAGAGTGATCCGACAATAATCTTGGCTCATACGCCGAGTCCCTTACCCTTTGCATTAATATATCGTTACCAAGGCCCAGGTCTATTCGAGAAAGTCCGCCATGCGATGCAGAGTGACACGATTAACATCTCTCGTCACCGTGTCTCTCCCTCCACACATCACGGAGTCCTACATCTGAGAGCAGCAGAGCAAACATAGTTTTTCCAACCATCTGACCTGACGCCTTAGGTATCAAAGACATTCTATCTAATCCCCGATCCAAAATGCTATTAAAGTCCCCCAATGCTAGTACAGGGGTATCTGGGTATAGAGCCATGAATTGTGCCAGCCTTCTCAGGGGTTCCGCTGAAAACGGGGGGGGGGGTATAGATTGCAGCAATAATACATGTTAACTTATTAAGTTTGCATAACAGGAGAACGTATCTGCCCTCTTCGTCCACTTGTTGTTGTATACATTCAAACAGAACGTTTACAGACACCATTACACTAACCCCCCTAGAGTAGGACGAGTATGTGGAATGGTACTGCCTTGGATACTTGCGTGAGTTCAGCCGGTGGATAGAATCAGACCGCAGATGCGTCTCCTGTAGGCATATTATCTGAGGTTGCAGCCTATCAAAATATCTAAACATTGCGTTCATTTTATCTCTGTTTCTTAAACCCCTGATATTCCATGTCATAAGTAATACTCCCTTCTTTGTTACCATATTCATTGAGACTTACAAAAAACAGTTATATTTACAGTTACTAAAACAACGAAAAGGAAGAAAAACAAGATTTCCCTCTGCTATGGTGTAAGCTACGCCGTTTACGTAAGGCGTACGTCCGGCGTAAAGATAAACCACCAAATAGCTGGTCTAACTCATGTTAGGGTATGGACATCGGAACTGCCGTCGGATTTTACGTTGTTTACGTAAGTCGTACGTGAATGGGGCTGGGCGTAGGTTACGTTCACGTCGTTGCCATTGAGCCGTTGTATTTTAGGGCGTTAATTTTCGAGATGATTCTGAGCATGCGCGCGAATGCGCCGTTCGTTCGAGAGTTCATTTACACGGGGTCACAGCTAATTTTAATACAACACGCCCACTACCTTCCTAATTTGAATTAGGCGGGCTTACGCCGGCCCATTTACGCTACGCCGACGTAACTTACGGAGCAAGTGCTTTGAGAATACTGTACTTGCCTCTCTATGTTACGTCAGCGTAGCGCAAATGAGATGCGCTACGCCGATCTAAGATACGCCGCTCTACCTGAATCTGGGCCATTGTGTTTTTATTTTTGTTGGTGTGCATTGATATACATTTTTTGTGTGTGCGTTGTCACACTTTTTCACTTTTAATGTTTATATATACATTTTTTATGTATATGCACTAATTTGTTTTCACTCTTGCACTATAATTATTTTGGGTTGCATGCTTACTGTTTGTATATACGTGTACTAAATCCCCTGAGGCATAATTGGCCAAAGCCACCCTGGCTTTGGCCAATTACAGCTCTCTGTACAGACGGCGCTGTGATTGGCCAATCATCAGCCAGCAATGCACTGCGATGCCGCAGTGAATTATGGGCTGTGACGCGCCACTCGAATATGGCGCAAACCGCCCATAACATTCGCAATTCGACGAACGGTCGAACGTACGATGTTCGAGTCGAACATGGGTTAGACTCAAACTCGAAGCTCATCCCTATTATTCACCGTCCACCTTCCACAATCCACCATTCACCATCCACCATCCACAGTCTCCGCTATACTCCTTCACACCCACCTACAACTTCCTGTCTTGTTTTAAACCCACTTCCTCTGACAGGTGAGTTAACCCTTTTGTTATCTTAAAGGCACTACAGTCCAAACAGAGGGGAAATATAGCGTCCTTCCAGGCAGAGCCATGCACTCTGCTGGGGAAGAAAGAAAACCTGGAACCCGGAACAGGAGGACTGTACTGGGGAAAGCCAGAGAGAGAGCCACGCTGTACCTGCATCACAGGAAGAGAGCCATGCTGTACTTGCACCACCAGAGAGGGAGCCAGACTCCGAGTTAATAATAACCTTTCCCTCCCATTTGAGTTACATAGAGGCACCCGGCAGGGATGCCCGCTATCCCCACTGCTGTTCGCCCTGGCAGTTGAGCCGTTGGCGATACTGCTTAGAAATACATCAGAGGTGGTCCGGTTTTGCAGGGGCCAGAGGGAGGAAAACATTTCCTTATATGCAGATGATATACTTATATATTTAGGTGATATGGCAACCTCGCTGCGCACAGTAATGGAGATAATAGGAGAATTTGGAAGCTTCTCTGGGTTCAATATAAACTGGTTCAAAGCAATATTAATGCCCATAGATCCATTGAAGGAGCAGTTACCCATGGGAGCCGAGCAGATTACCATATCAAGTAGTTTTTGCTATCTGGGGGTGGTAGTTTCCCCGGATACAGCTGAATATCTTCAGCTGAATCTGGGTCCACTACTGGCAAAGCAAAGAGAGAAAAGTGACAGCTGGTGCAAACTCCCCCTATCAGTGGTAGGGAGAGCTAACTTAATTAAAATGGTGTGGGCTCCACAACTCCTAGATATCTTCCATAATTCACCGGTATGGATAGAAAATAAATGGTTTAAAAGAATTGATACCCAGATGCTGGAGTTGATATGGAAGAAAAAGGTAGCCAGGATTAGCTTAACCACTTTACAATATGGAAAAGATAGGGGGGGACTAGCGGTACCTCACCCCAAAACATACTTTTTAGCCTCCCAGATACAACAGCTGGCGGGATGGGAACGGGAAGAAAGAGAGGATCCAAATAGAAACCTGGTGACTGGTACTGCTCCCTTATTAAAGGCAGCCTCCCATCTTGAGATGGGCTTGCCCAGTATGCCACAGGCAGCACCCACAGGAACCCTCCTCAGAAAGGTATGGGGGGAGCTACGGGAGACTGTGGGGAAAGAAGGGGTGTTACCATTCACTCCAATATGGAACAATCCTAGATATGCAGAGCTACAGGATCTAGTAGGCTTTACCTCCTGGAAAAAGAGGGGAATTTGGTTCTTTTCACAGCTGTATGAGGGTGAGGTACTGAAAACTTACGAGCAACTGTGTAGAGAATACCAATTAGCCCCACAGGGCTTCTCTCAGTTTCTCCAGCTCCGGCATGCTCTACAGAAACAACAACAAACACGATCACTGGTGGTGACTCCACCGTCACCCCTCATGACGGCGGTCCTGCAGGCAGAAGCTCGGAGAGGACTGATAACAAAAATATATGAGGGATTGTTAGCAACAATTCAGAGCCATGCCTCCCATAGAAGCCGCAGGAAGTGGGTGGAAGACATTGGGGAGATAGACGGAGACCAGTGGGAGAGGGCGCTTGAATCTGTCCCGGTGGTGTCTGTTTCTGCATCGCAAAAATTGTCGCAACTCTTTATTTTACACAGGGCCTACAGAACAGCGCCACAACTACACAGATGGGGAAGACGGGACACCCCTATGTGCCCAAAGTGTAAGGTTCAGCAGGGGGACTTCATACACTTGATTTGTAGATGCCCAAAGCTTCACAGATATTGGGAGGAAGTATCACAGTATATCACTAGAGTGGCACAGGTACCAGTCCCATTGGATCCCTTAGTATATTTGTTAGGGGCCATTGATCCTAGAGAGTATACAAAAGGAAAGTACTATATGATAACAAGATTGTTGTATTTGGCAAGAAAACTTGTTGCACGTTATTGGATGGCCCCGGGGGTCCCCACAGGGAAGCAATGGATTGCTTATGTTAACTCCTTGTTGGGTAGAGAACACCTGGCCTACAAAAGAAGGAAAACAGAAGGTAAATTTGAGGAGATTTGGTACTCCTGGTTGAGAGATGAGAGTGTCGCACCACCAAAACTGGTGATGGATAGATTCTCTATGTAGAGTGCAGAGGACAGAGGGGGGGTGGGGGGGAGGACGGTGGGATATAAAAATATAGAGACGTATAGTGGATCATAAGAGGAGTGTAAAAATGTTGTACAATTTATGACAATTGAAATGCAACGGATGCCAATTAGGCATATTTATGTATGAAATAAGAAAATAAATAAATAAAAATGGATTAAAAAAAAAACAGTGGGCCAAATCCTCAAAGATCCTGCCTAACTTATCTTTCCCCATTTAAGTTACACTGACTTAAAATTTCTACCTAAGTGCCCGATCCACAAAGCACTTACCTAGAAATTTCAGGCCGTGTAACTTAAATGTCTCCGGCGCAAGGCGGTCCTCTTCTGCAGGGGGCGATGACAATTTAAATGAGGCGCGCTCCCGCGCCGGCCATACTGCGCATGCTCGTGACGTCATTTTCCCGATGGGCAGCGCGCGAAATTACGTTACGCCGGGCTTTGTGGATTGCGACGGGACAATAAAGTTGCGTCGGGTAAAAAAAAAGTTACGCGCCCAAAAAAAAATTCGAAATTTAAAAAAAAAATTGCGGCGATCGAAAAAAAGGTCTGTTTTTACAAGGTGTTACTAGTTTACACTTTGTAAAAGCAGAACTAATTTTATGTATGCAAACGTAAACTTACGCAGAAAACACAAAGCTGAAAAGCTTTGTGGATCTCCGTAAGTCCTCATTTGCATACGCTAGGCGGCATTTCAACACAAAATGCCCCCAGCGGCGGATGCGGTACTGCATCCTAAGATCCGACAGTGTAAGTCTCTTACAGATGTCGGATCTTCTGCCTATCTTTGGAAAACTGCTTCTGAGGATCAGTTCCAAAGATAGGCACAGGGATACGCAGGCTGAACAGCAGTTCTGCCTGCGTATCCCTTTTGAGGATTTGGCCCAGTATTCTCAAAGCACTTGCTCCGTAAGTTACGTCGGCGTAGCGTAAATGGGCCGGCGTAAGCCCGCCTAATTCAAATTAGGAAGGTAGTGAGCGTGTTGTATTAAAATTAGCCGTGACCCCATGTAAATGAATTCCCGAACGAACGGCGCATTCGCATGCATGCTCAGAATCACGTCGAATTTACGCCCCCTGAGATACGACGGCTCAATGGCAACGACGTGAACGTGACCTACGCCCAGCCCCATTCACGTACGACTTACGTGAACGACGTAAAATCCGACAGCAGTACCAATGTCCATACCCTAACATGAGTTAGACCAGCTATTTGGTGGTTTATCTTTACGCCGGACGTACGCCTTACGTAAACGGCGTAGCTTACTGCGACGGGCGCAAGTACGTTCCTGAATCGGCGTATCTCGCTCATTTACATATTTGACGTGTAAATCAATGGAAGCGCCCCCTAGCGGCCAGCGTAAATATGCACCCAAGATACGACGGCGTAGGAGACTTACGTCGGTCGTAGGAAGCCAAAATTCAGGTGTATCTTGTACTGTGAATTAGGCGCATAGATACGACGGCGCATCCGTGGACTTACGCGGCGTATCATTAGATACGTTGGGGTAAGTCTTTGTGAATCCTGGGCCAATGTGAATAAATTGACCAAAGTGTTAACTACCCAATCTGTAGTAAATAGATATGGTGAAAATAAAGTCCCCAAAAAAAAATATATAGAAATAATTAACAGCAGGACACTTCCAGAGATCAGTTCATCGATCGCTGCAGTACTCAACACGATATCTGGAAAAAGCTTGGATCTTATTCTCAGCCAAAGAGATGTAAAATTATTGACTCTTTCCGAATATGTTGGACCTAGGTTTTAAGGAGGTCAATGAAGCGTGTGCATGCGCCTGCTGGCCCCGGTATAGGATCACTCAACTCAGGGAAGAGTGCTTATGTCTTGCAAGGAGAGAGAAAACCTTCAGCTGTTACTCCAGGCCGAATCACACAGGAAGACGTTAGTCAGATTAAACTTAGCTGATGCCAGACACTGAATTCTGAGAGTATTGACTCAATGGAAAATAAGGAATAAGATCCTCATAGTGTAGTATGTCAAAAAATATATTTATTTAAAAATCATGTGTCACAGCAAGTAACAATCCACTTAAAAATTTCACAGCGGGTATTTATCCACAGCAATGGTCGCATCAAGAAAAAAGAGTAAAAAAAACAACATAAAAATATATATGAAAAAACAGCCAAGGATCAAACCAAAGGGGTTTAGTACACGCCCCACACTAAATAAGGCCGCCTGGAAGTCGGCCTTGTGTAGTGTGTCGGGAGAGAGAGAGAGAGAAGAAGAAAGAGAGAGAGAGCGAGAGAGATTAGTCATTAATTTGAGTTAGATAGAGCAGGCAGGCACAGGCGAGTCAGTTAGCTGCAGTTACAATGTGTAGAGGATATATATGCATCCCAGGTGTTGTGTATATATATTTATACACTGTATTCAGTTTAGCTAGAACCTTTGCTGTAATTCTCTTCATAATATACTAAGGCCCCATACACACGATAGAATCCATCCGCTGAAAAATCCCAGCGAATGGGTTTCAGCGGATAGATCCTATGGTGTGTACACTCCAGCGGATCTGTTTCCGCGGATATTTATCCCCTGGGATGGATTTCCAGCGGATAAATATTTGATGACATGCTATCAAATCTATCCGCTGGAATCCATCCCAATGGATGGATCCGCTGGTCTGTACAGACTCACCGGATCCATCCGTCCGAAGGGATCCCCCGCATCCGTCGTAATGATTCGACGCATGCGTGGAATTCCTTATGTGACAGCGTCGCGCACGTCGCCGCGTCATAATCGCGGCGACGGCGCGACACGTCATCGCCAGAGGATTTCGGCGCGGATTTCAATTCGATGGTGAGTACACTCCATCGCATGGAAATCCGCGCAAATCCTCGAGAGGATTTATCCGCGGATACGGTCCGCTGGACCGTATCCGCGAATAAATCCTCTCGTGTGTATGGGGCCTCACAGGCAGGCAGGTGATTGTGCTAGCTGCAGTATTTTAACTTAGTGTACTGTGTCCCTTGCACAGTGTGCACCTAAAGCTTACCTGAATACAATTGCTCATGTTCTCATACAAATACAGGCAGGGACCTCCAGTATTCAGTTTTAGTGTCCTTTGCACAGTGTGCACCTAAAGCTTACCTGGATACAATTGCTGGTGTTCTCATACTAATACCACAAGCAGGGATCTGCAAGTATTTTCACTTGGTGTACTGTATCCTCTGCATAGTGTGCACATAAAGCTACCTGACTACATTGCTGGTGTTCTCACACTAATACTACAGGCAGGGAGCTCCGAATATTATCAGTTAGTGTACTGTGTGTGTCCTTTGCAAAAATGTACCAGTTCAAAATTACAAACAGATTCTACTTAACCACTTACCCCCCGGACCATATTGCTGCCCAAAGACCAGAGTACTTTTTGCGATTCGGGACTGCGTCGCTTTAACAGACAATTGCGCGGTCGTGCGACGTGGCTCCCAAACAAAATTGGCGTCCTTTTTTTCCCACAAATAGAGCTTTCTTTTGGTGGTATTTGATCACCTCTGCGGTTTTTATTTTTTGCGCTATAAACAAAAATAGAACGACAATTTTGAAAAAAATGAATATTTTTTACTTTTTGCTGTAATAAATATCCCCCAAAAATATATAAAAAAACATTTTTTTTCCTCAGTTTAGGCCGATACGTATTCTTCTACATATTTTTCGTAAAAAAAAAATCGCAATAAGCGTTTATTGATTGGTTTGCGCAAAAGTTATAGCGTTTACAAAATAGGGGGTATTTTTATGGCATTTTTATTAATATTTTTTTTACTAGTAATGGCGGCGATCAGCGATTTTTTTTTTTGGTATTGCGACATTATGGCGGACACTTCGGACATTTTTGACACATTTTTGGGACCATTGGCATTTTTATAGCGATCAGTGCTATAAAAATGCATTAGATTACTATAAAAATGCCACTGGCAGTGAAGGGGTTAACACTAGGGGGCGGGGAAGGGGTTAAGTATGCCTGGGTGTGTTCTTACTGTGGGGGGGGGGGGTGGCCTCACTAGGGGAAACACTGATCCTCGGTTCATACAGTGTATGAACCGAAGAAAAGCATTTCCCCTGCTGACAGGAACGAGAGCTGTGTGTTTACACACACAGCTCCCGTTCCCCGCTCTGTACCGAGCGATCGCGTGTGCCCGGCGGCGATCGCGCCCGCCGGGCACACGCACGGGAGTCGGGGGCGAGCGGGGGGCGCGTGCGCGCGCCTCCGGCGGCGCGCGTGCGCCCCTAGTGGCGGCTAAAGGGTAGGACGTCATAATACGTGATCTCGCCTAGGAGAGCCACCTTGTGGACGTATTATGACGGTGCGGCGACGGCAAGTAGTTAACAACAAACCTACAGTCCCTGTCTTGTTTGCACCGCCTGTATACTGCTGTTCAGAGTATATAGGGCCTGGGGTCCCCATGCCTTTCCTTTTTTTAATTTGGGTGCAGGGTTCCCCTTATTATCCATACAAGACCCAAAGGGGCTGGTAATAGCCTTGGGGGTGGGGGGGTTTGGGCCATGCCATTTTTCTCAATGATTTTCATCCAAATTGCCGCAAGCAGTTTTAAATTACTTTTTTCCTATAGAAATGTTGTTTTGTGCAGGGACAGTTCTAAACACTGGTGTTGCTCACGAATATTCGCATTGCGAATATTCGGCTCGAATATGGCATATTCGAGTATTCGCGAATATCTCGAATTTCGCGGCCAATATTCGCTATTCCGAATATTCGTGATATTTTATAAAAAAAAAAATTTTTTTTGCGATTTTTTTTTTTTTTTTTTTTTTGGTGATTGGCTCTGATGCAAAAGAAGGGCGGAGAAAGTATTCTCGAATATTCGGAAATAGAATATTCGGAATATTTTATATAAAAAAAAAATGTTGTGAAATATTCTATTTCCGAATATTCGAGAATACTTTCTCCGCCCTTCTTTTGCATCAGAGCCAATCACCAAAAAAAAAAAAAAAAAAAATCTATATACTCTATATACAGACAGGAAAAAGTATTCATACCCCTCTATATACAGGAAAAAGTATTCATACCCCTCTATACACAGGAAAAAGTATTCATACCCCTCTATACACAGGAAAAAGTATTCATACCCCTCTATAGACAGAGACAGGAAAAAGTATTCATACCCCTCTATAGACAGAGACAGGAAAAAGTATTCATACCCCTCTATACACAGAGACAGGAAAAAGTATTCATACCCCTCTATACACAGAGCCAGGAAAAAGTATTCATACCCCTCTATAGACAGAGGCAGGAAAAAGTATTCATACCCCTCTATACATAGAGACAGGAAAAAGTATTTATACCCCTCTATAGACATGAAAAAGTATTCATACCCCTCTATATACAGGAAAAAGTATTCATACCCCTCTATACACAGGAAAAAGTATTCATACCCCTCTATACACAGGAAAAAGTATTCATACAATTACATTTTTTTTTTTTTTAGTTTTAATGAGCAATGACTATTCTTTATTGCCATGAGTACTTTAAACTTACTTTTCTTTTCACTTCAGAAATGACATCTTGTACAGGGACAGTTCTAAGGACGGAAAACATGCGTGTAAACCCCCTCCCCCCCTGTATGAAATTTAAAGGAATATTTCACTTTTATTATTTCACTTTAACCACTTCCATACCGCGCCTATTCTGGCACTTCTCTCCTTCATGTAAAAATTATATTTTGTTCCTGGGAAATTACTCAGGACCCCCAAACATTATATATAATTTTTTAGCAGACACCCTAGGGAATAAAGTGGCGGTCATTTTTTATTTGATTTCCAACGGTATTTGCGCAATAATTTTTCTAACGCCTTTTTTTTTGGCCCAAAAAAAAACACGGTTCATGAATTAAAAAATAACAAAACAGTAAAGTTAGCCCAATTTTTATTGATAATGTGAAAGATGATGTTACACCGAGTAAATAGATAGCTAACTTGTCACGCTTTAATATTGTACACACTCAGGGAATGGCGCCAAACTTCAGGACATAAAAATATCCATAGGCAATGCTTGATTTTTTTTTACAGGTGACCAGTTCAGAGTTACAGAGGAGATCTAGCGCTAGAATTATTGCTCTCGCTCTAACGCACGCGTCAATACCACATGTGTGGTTTGAATGGTGTTTACATATGTGGGCGGGACTTACATGCATATTTGCTTCTGAGTGCGAGCTTCTAGGGACAGGGGCGTTTTATTTATTTTTTTATTATTTTTTACCTCATATTTTTCTTCTTGCACTTTTTTGTCACTTTTTTTATTTTGGATCACCTTTCTTCCTATTACAAGGAATGTAAACATCCCTTGTAATAGGACTAGTGTGTGACAGGTCCTCTTTATGGAGAGAGGCGGGGTCAATAAGGCTGGAAAGCATGGTATTGGAAAAAAAAAAAAAGATCTCATGCTTTCAGCTGCAATCATGTTCGTTCAGCACAGTGGTGTAGTGTATAGCACTTTGACCTAGCAGCAAAAGGGTCGCTGGTTCGAATCCCGCCTGTGACTTCATCTGCCTGGAGTTTGCATGTTCTCCCTGTGCCTGCGTGGGTTTCCTCCCTCACTATAAAAACATGCTGTAAATCGGATCCTGTCTAAATAAGCCCTAATATGCAGTAGTATATTTAGGATTTGTGCTGCCCTAGGCCTGACTACATTTCTGCACCTCCTAATAGAAAAATGACCCACCCCTTCCTGTCAAAGCCACACCCTGTTTTTGTATGACCCGCCCAGGAATTTTCAGGGCACACACACACACACACACACACTAGTTCTGGGGGGGAGGGGGTTACTGGACTCCCTTAATTCGCATATTTTTTCTCTCACTTCCTGTTTGGCTATGGGGCAGGAAGTGAAGGCAAATCTCCCCAATTGGACACAGATAATACAAAATAAACTGTCAGGGCCTATAACCCTCCCTCACTCTATCCAAAATTAAAGAAAATAAAGTGTTGATTATAGTTCTAGTTTAAGCACAAATTTCAGAGAGTTTTATTGAGAGGCCTAAGAAAATATAACCATGCCAATAGGCCAGGATACAGCGTTGCTAATATGTAGGAATGTGTGTGTTAGGGCCACCCACAAACACCACCCAATGTTAACTAAAAAATTAGTAATTTGCAAATAAGTAGTATCTGCTCATTTTTTGGGGATGTCTGCACCCCTGATAGTGACAACATTTGTAAGGTGTCTTCACCCTTTCTAATTCAAATTCATTCACTTCCTGTCACATAGCCAAACAGGAAGTGAGGGTAAAACCTTACTAATATCTTTTCTTGGGGACACAGAGATCAATCTAAATAGTTTCCCATTATGTAAATTGCACTCTAGCATTTTGCTGTGTACACCCCAAATTATTAGGGATCTTGGACTTTGGGGTCCATTTACTAAAGGCAAATCCACTTTGCACTACAAGTGGACAAGCAAGGAAGAAAACAAAACAACTTTGCTTCTACAGGATTGGATGTTAAAACCATCAGTGCTTCCTCTCTGATTTTCAGCAACTATGCTTGTACTGCAGAGTGGCTTTGCCTTTACTAAACCCCAAACTAAATAATCATTTGGGGCAGGGATCCTCAAACTATGGCCCTCCAGCTGTTGTAGAACTACACATCCCATGAGGCCTTGTAATGCACTGACATTCACAGACATGACTAGGCATGATGGGAATTGTAGTTCCTGAACAACTGGAGGGCCGTAGTTTGAAGACCCATGATTTGGGGTGTACACAGCAGTGCAATTTGCTTAATGGGGACACTAGTTAGATTGACCTGTGTCCCCAAGAAAAGACACTGGTAGGGTTTTAACCACACTTCCTGTTCAGCTGTGTGACAGGAAGTGAAGCCAATTTTAAGAAAAGGGACACAAAGCTCAACCCAAAAAAAACACAAGCAGGGGTCCTAACACTCACTTGGCTTCCCTCAAACACCCACAATTAGAATAGGATTGCCTTGCGCTAGATTTAAGCACAGTGCTGTAAATCAGCACTTCAAGCCTGTCCACCAATAGCCCCCCCCCCCACAGGCCATGTTTGCAGGTTTTCCTTCATCTTGCACATGTGCTTTAAAAGACAGTCTGGACAGCAATTCTTGATACGAGAAATCCACAAAACATGTCCTGTTGGGGGTACTTGAGGGCTGAGGACCACTGCAGTAAAAAGAAAATACTTACCACTTTGTCTTTAAAGTCATGGAGAATAAACATGGCAAACATTTCATGATTACACACCAGGAAAGAAGCTTAGACAAAAATCACACCTAATTTGTTAGGCCCAAACCCATTTCAGCTGCAGCTGTCAAAATATGTAGCATGAAAAAGTAACAAAAAACAAAACTTCAAAATTTTAAAGTAATTTTTATTGGTCAACAAAACAAGGAAAGCAAAAAAAGACAAACAAACAAACACACAAACAAAAATACATTTAAAAAATCGAAATAAACGTAGGTTTAACGTCGCAACATCTTCACAAATTGTTCATAAAATAAGGCAGCAGAGACAAATACATCAAAGTGAACATCATTTAAAAATAAACAAAAAACACTGGCAAAATAAAAAAAAGCATGCAACAAACCAAATTTCTGTTTAGCAACAGCATTCCTGCCTGCCCCTATGAGGGCAGCTGAGGACTGATCGATCCACGCTTTTTATAACATGTGCTAGTAATGAAGCAATTGAAATCACATGAACAAATTTCAGTCTCTAGTTTGGGTGAGCTTGTAAGTGCTTACACCTGGTAATAACCCAACCAAGCTCTATGAGCATCCAAGTGATTTTCACCTTTTAAAAAGAAAGGACATTTTTTTCTAAGTGTCTGAGCAGACTCAGTTCATCACACATGTAGGAACAAAGCTGCAATTGCATGAGAGCTTTTTTTTTTTCTTCCCCTGAACTCATGCTTTCCAGCCTGAAGGGGAGGTCTTAGTGAATTATTACGTAACAAAAATAAATAATAATAATTAAAATGCCCCTGTCCTTACAGTCAGAAGTGAACAGCCTGGCTCCTCCGCGGGCACCAGAGGTTGTCTCCGCTGTCTTCCGCCGGAGGGCGCCACTCTCCGGGCTTCTGCAGTGCCTTCCGCTTCTGCCTGTCTCCTCCGGGAGCATAGGACTTGTCTCCGCTGTGTTCTCCCTTCTCTTCCATTCGATGTTGACACGACAAGGTCCGGCGCTGGAATGCCGTGTGAGCAGTGGGCATTGACTTATATAGGGCAATGCCACCATGTGACCTCAACCCATGTGACATCACATTCCCATCATGCCCAGGGAATGTGATGTCACATGGGTTGAGGTCACATGGTGGCATTGCCCTATATAAGTCGATGCCCGCCGCTCACACGGCATGTCAGCGCGGAACCTCGTCGTGTCAACATCGAATGGAAGAAGGAAGGAGACAGCGGAAAGAAAGCCCTGAGCTCCCGGAGGAGACAGGCAGAAGAGGGAACAGAGAAGAAAGCCCTGGGCTCCGTGGGGGAGACAGGCAGAAGAGGGAACAGAGAAGAAGCGGAAAGAAAGCCCTGGCTCCGCGGGGGAGCCAGGCAGAAGAGGGAACAGAGAAGAAAGCAAAGAAAAGACCGGGGAGTTGGCGCACCCCCGGCAGAAGACGAGGAACAAGACCGGAGCCCTAGCGTAAGGCACCGGAAAGATCAGGGGATAGGCGACATCCCCCAGCAGAACTCGCCGAAGTCTGGATGCCCCGCCCCTAATGTAAAAGAGCTTAAATGGGGTGGGGGCCGCGGCGGAAGGCTCCGGAGAGGACCGAGGGATGGCGCCCTCCCCCGGCAGAAATTGGCGAAGCCCAGGGCCCCCGGCAGAAGATCGGGAGAGAAGAACCCCCCCTTGTGAAAGAGCTAAAGAAGAAAGGGGGGGCCCGGAGCTGACTAATAAATTATTTTATTCTGTGTGGTGTGTTTTTTTACTTTACACTTTTCCCCAGGTGAATGGGTAGAGGTACGATGTACCCCATACTCATTCACATAGGGTGGGGGGCCGGCATCTGGGGGCCCCCTTATTAAAGGGGGCTCGCAGATTCCGATTAGCCCCCGCCCGCAATGGCAAGGGTTGTCGGGAAGAGGCTCTTGTCCCTATCGACATGGGGACAAGAGTGCTGTGTGGTGGGGGGCAGTGCCCCCCTTCCCCACAGCACACACTCCCCCATGTTGAGGGCATGCGGTCTGGTACGGCTCAGGAGGGGGGGCGCGCGCCCGTCCCCACCCCCATTCCTGTCCGGGCCAGACTGCGTGCTTGGGATGAGGGCTTGGTTTTGGATCTGGGGGGGAACCCCTCACGTTCCAGACCAAGCCTAAGAGCCTAATGTACCCCTGGAGGGGGACCCGCACCGATTTCAAGTTTGAAATTTGGCGCGGAGTTCCCCTTCATGGTCAGCGCAGGCTGAAAACCGCTCGGAGATTCCCGTGTTCTGCGTCACGCAGCGCAATCACGGGTACGCCGCTTGGTATTTACCAAGATTTTTTCGGCGTACTGACAAGGCGCACGGGAATCCCTGAAATTTCCCTGTACGCATGCCCAGTATGAAAATTAACCTCCCGAGGTTCAGGCGCACTGTGCAAGCGTACGGGGATCGGTTTCCAAAAAACACTTTCACTTTCAATTCGGGAAGAAGAAGAAGAAGAAGAAGAAGAAGAAGAAGAAGAAGAAGAAGAAGAAGAAGAAGAAGAAGAAGAAGAAGAAGAAGAAGAAGAAGAAGAAGAAGAAGAAGAAGAAGAAGAAGAAGAAGAAGAAGAAGAAGAAGAAGAAGAAGAAGAAGAAGAAGAAGAAGAAGAAGAAGAAGAAGAAGAAGAAGAAGAAGAAGAAGAAGAAGAAGAAGAAGAAGAAGAAGAAGAAGAAGAAGAAGAAGAAGAAGAAGAAGAAGAAGAAGAAGAAGAAGAAGAAGAAGAAGAAGAAGAAGAAGAAGAAGAAGAAGAAGAAGAAGAAGAAGAAGAAGAAGAAGAAGAAGAAGAAGAAGAAGAAGAAGAAGAAGAAGAAGAAGAAGAAGAAGAAGAAGAAGAAGAAGAAGAAGAAGAAGAAGAAGAAGAAGAAGAAGAAGAAGAAGAAGAAGAAGAAGAAGAAGAAGAAGAAGAAGAAGAAGAAGAAGAAGAAGAAGAAGAAGAAGAAGAAGAAGAAGAAGAAGAAGAAGAAGAAGAAGAAGAAGAAGAAGAAGAAGAAGAAGAAGAAGAAGAAGAAGAAGAAGAAGAAGAAGAAGAAGAAGAAGAAGAAGAAGAAGAAGAAGAAGAAGAAGAAGAAGAAGAAGAAGAAGAAGAAGAAGAAGAAGAAGAAGAAGAAGAAGAAGAAGAAGAAGAAGAAGAAGAAGAAGAAGAAGAAGAAGAAGAAGAAGAAGAAGAAGAAGAAGAAGAAGAAGAAGAAGAAGAAGAAGAAGAAGAAGAAGAAGAAGAAGAAGAAGAAGAAGAAGAAGAAGAAGAAGAAGAAGAAGAAGAAGAAGAAGAAGAAGAAGAAGAAGAAGAAGAAGAAGAAGAAGAAGAAGAAGAAGAAGAAGAAGAAGAAGAAGAAGAAGAAGAAGAAGAAGAAGAAGAAGAAGAAGAAGAAGAAGAAGAAGAAGAAGAAGAAGAAGAAGAAGAAGAAGAAGAAGAAGAAGAAGAAGAAGAAGAAGAAGAAGAAGAAGAAGAAGAAGAAGAAGAAGAAGAAGAAGAAGAAGAAGAAGAAGAAGAAGAAGAAGAAGAAGAAGAAGAAGAAGAAGAAGAAGAAGAAGAAGAAGAAGAAGAAGAAGAAGAAGAAGAAGAAGAAGAAGAAGAAGAAGAAGAAGAAGAAGAAGAAGAAGAAGAAGAAGAAGAAGAAGAAGAAGAAGAAGAAGAAGAAGAAGAAGAAGAAGAAGAAGAAGAAGAAGAAGAAGAAGAAGAAGAAGAAGAAGAAGAAGAAGAAGAAGAAGAAGAAGAAGAAGAAGAAGAAGAAGAAGAAGAAGAAGAAGAAGAAGAAGAAGAAGAAGAAGAAGAAGAAGAAGAAGAAGAAGAAGAAGAAGAAGAAGAAGAAGAAGAAGAAGAAGAAGAAGAAGAAGAAGAAGAAGAAGAAGAAGAAGAAGAAGAAGAAGAAGAAGAAGAAGAAGAAGAAGAAGAAGAAGAAGAAGAAGAAGAAGAAGAAGAAGAAGAAGAAGAAGAAGAAGAAGAAGAAGAAGAAGAAGAAGAAGAAGAAGAAGAAGAAGAAGAAGAAGAAGAAGAAGAAGAAGAAGAAGAAGAAGAAGAAGAAGAAGAAGAAGAAGAAGAAGAAGAAGAAGAAGAAGAAGAAGAAGAAGAAGAAGAAGAAGAAGAAGAAGAAGAAGAAGAAGAAGAAGAAGAAGAAGAAGAAGAAGAAGAAGAAGAAGAAGAAGAAGAAGAAGAAGAAGAAGAAGAAGAAGAAGAAGAAGAAGAAGAAGAAGAAGAAGAAGAAGAAGAAGAAGAAGAAGAAGAAGAAGAAGAAGAAGAAGAAGAAGAAGAAGAAGAAGAAGAAGAAGAAGAAGAAGAAGAAGAAGAAGAAGAAGAAGAAGAAGAAGAAGAAGAAGAAGAAGAAGAAGAAGAAGAAGAAGAAGAAGAAGAAGAAGAAGAAGAAGAAGAAGAAGAAGAAGAAGAAGAAGAAGAAGAAGAAGAAGAAGAAGAAGAAGAAGAAGAAGAAGAAGAAGAAGAAGAAGAAGAAGAAGAAGAAGAAGAAGAAGAAGAAGAAGAAGAAGAAGAAGAAGAAGAAGAAGAAGAAGAAGAAGAAGAAGAAGAAGAAGAAGAAGAAGAAGAAGAAGAAGAAGAAGAAGAAGAAGAAGAAGAAGAAGAAGAAGAAGAAGAAGAAGAAGAAGAAGAAGAAGAAGAAGAAGAAGAAGAAGAAGAAGAAGAAGAAGAAGAAGAAGAAGAAGAAGAAGAAGAAGACTGACATTTAAAGGGACAGTATGTTGGATTTAATTAAACAGCTGTCCCTGGCTAATATGCAAGAGCAGACTCGCCATGAGGAAGCTAATTAACACTTAGCAACCCAGCTGGAGGCACAGCAAACTCACCACAAAGAGGCGCTGGCTCTGCAGCAAGAAAATACTCACCTGTTGGTGGCCCAGTTGGCAGCTCAGGTGACTGCCTTAAAGGAAGCAGTGCAGCAGATGTCTCAGGGTCGGGAGGAAGAGGCTGTTGCCTCTGGCAACCAGGTGACTGTGAGGGCAAGCCATTTAAAGAACGAGGGCCACTTAAGCGACTTGGCAATCAGTCGCGGGCCACAATGAGCGAAACGAGAGGATGACAGGCCCATGTCCACACTGAATATGCATAGCAAACACAGACACAGCCCATTCTACTCTATGGACCATCTGATCTGCCCAGACGGAAGGGGACAAATACATCTTCCGCTCCATAGAGGTAAATGAAGGGTCTGATTGGGTTGGACTGATTATGTAAAAGGGGACTAAAGCCCCGTACACACGGTCGGACTTTTGCCCAACCAACTTCAAAATCCGGCACTTTTCGTATTTGTCCGACCGTGTGTACGTTCCATCGGACCAACTTTTTTGCTTTCATCGGACAAAAAGTTGGGTCTGCGAACGGACCAACTTTACGTCAAGAAAAGTCTGATGGTGCAAAGTCCGACTGTGTGTACAGAAAACAATCGGACTTTTGTAAAAAGTCAAAATGCGCATGCTCTGAAGTAAAGAGCACCCGGAAGCCATCTGTCTAGTAAAACTAGCGTTCGTATTAGAAAATGCACATTCGTCACGCGGCAAGTTTAGAAATCTCAAAAAGCAGCGCATATTCTTTTTTTCTTTATAATGTCATAATATTAAAATCTGCTTTGCTGGTGATACGGACGGATTAAAAACAAATGGATTTACTTTGGATTAGTGTATTTTGTTGATATGAATCCAGCACATTTCTCTATTCTTTTGTGTGTCAACTTCTAACAACCCCATTATCCCCAATTATTTATGATGGTCAAAGTAATAACTACTCTATTTGTGTCCCTTCAATTTTAGCAAAGGACCTGCCTACTCACAAATTGACATTTGACTTTACACACATATACAAGACTTTTTAACATCATCCTTTTATTTTTAAACAAATGTAAAAAAGAATGACAGATCCAAAACAACAGGAAGGCAGCAATAGAACAACTGGTGGACTTGGCAAAGCCTCTGTACCCCAGGGCATACATTAATTATGTTTGAATCTCCAAACTTGGTGACCTGAGCATCAAATTAAATATAGGGAGCACAAGAAGATTGTGGTCTCCAAAAGATGGGGAGCAGCAGCAGAAGACATATCTGTGCCCAGGCTGTGGTACTTCACCAGGCTGGTATTTTTGGCATACCAAACTGAACCACGACCAACACTCTCCACACTTCAATCCACATCAGCTGAGGCCATTTTTTTTGTTTGGCACTCCCAACAGAATACAAAAACCAAAAATATATTTAATAGAAATCTTTTAGGGCATTACTCTTTATTTTTTTGGAAAGCCAAACATAAAATTACCCCTCAAATTTCCAACACAAAAAAATATTTTAAAAATCATATTATTGTCCTACAAATTAGTATCCCCTAAAATCTGGGCTTTGAGTTGGCCACTGACCCCCATGCTGCTGGGGTGGGTGGGCTTGCTGGGGTGGGTAGGTTGGCTGGTGTGGGTAGGCTGGCTGGTGTGGGTAGGTTGGCTGGTCTGGGTAGGCTGGATGGGCTTGGTAGCTTGTCTGGGGTTGGTAGGCTGTCTGTGGTTGGTAGGCCTGTTGTTGAGTACCTGGAGGTGCGTGATCTAAATCACAGACATGGGAATTATGGTTTAGCTCTCATTTCCTGGCCTTGCTAAGGAGCTGTACCATGATCCCCTCACATATCTCCCTTTGATCGGCATTAATTTCCCTTAATTTATTGGCAATAAAACAGCCAAACCCTTCTGCACTATCGGGTGCTGTGGTGATGACCGATGTGGCCCTACTCAGAAATTCCGCTGTGGCATCATCTAGATGTTGCGTCTTCTTGGCCCTTTTTCGAGGAGGGTTCAGTGTAGGGATTCTACATTGTGTTGACTGTCTGCTGGGCCCAGCCTCTTCTTGGCTGCAAAGGTCCTGTGTCTGAAAAAGGAGCATCATTTTTTTTTCTTGCCATCATAACAACACATTAACATCATAGTATATTTGAATGCCCAGATTTTCAATAATACTATACCTGTGTCAAGCTGAGCTCCTCCTCCTCCTCTTCCTCATCCTGTGTTGGTTCAGCTTCAGTATCTGTGGCCTCTGCTGATGCGGATGGAAGTGTGGAAAGATGTTGTCGTGGCTCAGTTTGGTCCTTTAAAAACATCAGGCTGCTGAAGTACCATAGCTTGGGCACATACACGTCATCTGCTGCAGCTCCCGATCTTTTTGAGCCCTCAATCTTCTTGAGCTCCCTGAGAAAAGTGCTCCTCAGGCTCCCAATTTTGGCTTTAATTTGTGTATTGTTGGCCCTGGGGTACATAGTCTTCGCTTCTGCCACCAGTTGATCTATTGCTGCCTGCCTTTTATTTTTATTGGAGTAATCTTTATGGGTGACCTGCCACAGACAGGTGTGAGATCTGTAGAGCTCGATAAAAGCTGTGATGAATTCTTTTGAATTCAGCTTTCCACCCTTTGGTTTGGTCATGTTTTTTTATGAGATCTCTGCAATAAAGGATACAATACAACCAATAAGTGCTTGCTTTAAATTCCTAACCTGCTTATACAATCTTGGTTTGTTTCTATAAGCTAAATCATGCATTAACCACTAGTGTCACAATGTATTCACCTACCTTCGTTCCGCGTATACCTTCGGCTGGACGTGGAGTCGTACCGCTGGCTTCGTGCATGCGTCCGTGACATCGACCGCTCGTATTTAATTTATATAGCCTGCGCATGCAGAAGCTCCGCTCTACGTGCGTCATGACGCTGGGGTGGGACCACGTTCTTTTTTCTGCATGCGACATTCTGGGATGTGTGAGGAAGAACATGATGGCGGAAACCACAAAAACGAACAGGCCCCGCAGTGGAGGCGTTTATAGAAAGCACAAGGCCACCCCCATGAGCAAGGGGGAGATGGTGGAGATGGTGCGCATCTTTGAGAAATATGATTACGATTGCAAAATCGAGAACTATGATAGGCCCAACAGCCATAAAAACTGGGTTCTGGAGAAGGTCCTTGCGTTATTGGAAGGAGATTATGGGGTTCAACGAACGAAAGACCAAATACGAAAACGATGGTCAGATTTGAAGCACAGAGAGCAAGAAAATTTGGACTCCATTCACCGCACCGTTAATAAAAAAAGTAAGTACATGTAATTATCTAATTATGTGTCTGTACATTATAGATGGATGAAATTTAATGGGGATTTTTTCTTGTGGGGGATACAGAAGAAGTTAATGCCAGTTTTCATGCAGTTCATTATAATTGTAAAGTTGTTCTTTCTGTCTTGGCTACTTTTGTCAAATGAATGAATGACTTGTATAGCGCAACTCATGCGAACTGAATCGCCTCTGGGCGCTTTTTCCAGCCAGAGTCTGCTTGGCTGGTGCGGTCATTTTACCCCGTAGGATCGTGACACACTTGGGACACGCGGTCATACACACAGATATACATATATATACTGGGCCAATTTGGACAAGATCCAATTTACCTACCAGCATGTCTTTGGAGTGTGGGAGGAAACCGGAGTACCCGGAGGAAACCCACGCATGCACAGGGAGAACATGCAAACTCCAGGCAGATGGTGTCGTGGTCGGGATCCGAACCAGTGACCCTTTTTTTCGGCTAGGCGAAAGTGCTACTCACTGCACCACTGTGCTGCCCCATATACTATACTGTATTCTAATGTTTTCCACAGGACAAAGGCACAGAGAAAAACACCACAGGGGACAAAGGGAGGCTTCCCTTGGCCGGGCTCCAACAGGGGATAGAACAGGGGAGACAACAGGCCCAAAATCTGCCCCAAAACGTAAGTTAATAATAATAGTAATGTGATTTTGCCAGTGACAGGGGTGTTTATAGGTAGGACAAAGGCCATGGGCTCAGAGCGGAACTTAAGGGGTACATTACACTTTATGTTAGATGCGTGGCTCCTCATTTACCATTAATGATGCATTTGCAGGGTAGACATGGGTAGAGGAAATGCCCTGGGGAACAGAGTCACGCCTGATACATTTCACATCATAGATCCCACATTGCCATAGCAAACAAGAGTGATGGTTGTCATCTGCCTGAGTTGTTTAATGTGGCCAATATATAGACATTTATTCACACATTTTAAATGACATCATACTCCTGTTCCCTAGCATTGCGTTTATTTTAATAATGCATAGTGTAGTGCACTAGTGTGGAGCAAACTGGTTCACCAGGGCAAGGTTTGTGTACTTTAAAAGCAGCACACGTGATTCTGGTATTTTAATGTAATTTTGGGGAAGATTCATAGATGTTTTATTGTTTAATTTTAGAGGATTGTGAGTGTGCTCAGCACCAATCTGATTTGGAGGATATCGCCAGACCCAGCAAAGAGCCACCAGTCGACAGCACATCCCCAGACACCAGATATGCTGAGGGTGAAGGAGTGCAAGAAATCCAAGATGAGCCTTTGGAGGCTGTTGTTTGCCCCAGTAAGTTTTTTGAACATGTGCATTGCAAAATCAAGACCTGATTATTGTTTAGATGTCCACACCAAACACGCCCACAACACAGTATACAATTATGTAGTGTATTGAACATTTGAGCATGTAGAAGGGAGAGGTGGCAGAGTTGTTTAGGTAGATGCATGTGAAGACACATGGATATGCACCTGGCCCAAGATTTACAGAGTATTATCTGTAGTGTGTACATTCCCTAGTAGTGTAGGTGTATTATTAAGAGCAAAAAGGTTGCAAGCAAGAATTGAGTGTCTAGGTTTAGGTAAGTATTTTCAGAAACTAGCCCTGAATAATAATGTGCTCCTTTTTTTATTGTCTCAGTCACTTGACCATCAAACCCATTCAAATTTCTTATCTTCTTCCAAGGCCACCAACTACCAGGATGCACTATTGGTCGGATCAGTGCTGATATGCTGCAGGCAATGACAGAGCTGGAAAATCTAAAGGAGGCTGCCACTGGTGTTCAGAGACGAATCAGGGATTATTACGACCTGTTAGCAAAATTTTAGTTTATTTTTGTCGTACGTTTCTAGTTTCACTTGTTCCCTCAGGTTATGTTGTTTTTCAGGGAAATTAATGCAACTAGCCTTGGTTGCACATGCTCAGTTTGTTAGTATTCAAAGAATTTGCAATACGCACATTTTTGCACATGTGACTTTTTCTGCAATTTCAATACTGTAATTGCTTGGTAATTCCCACAAAATGAAAATATTTATGTGTGATTTAAGTGTCTCAGCTCAGTGTTTCTCCACTCCTCTTCTCCTGGTGCTTAAACCTCTCATTATTGCATTTTTAAAGGGCTAGACCTTAAAATATTGAAAAGATGCACATCCAAAAATGCACAATGTATCTAGGCCAAAAGTGGAACATCTTGTCAATATGACCCTGGGATTGCACCAGGAGAAGGAGAGTTGAGAAAGACTGTGCTAAGGGTCAGTTTGCATCAAACGCAGTTCCATACATTTTGGTGTGCATTTTTGTGTGCAACAAAGATGCAGGCACAGTGTTTGACATGCACTCCATTATGGTTCCGGTCGGCTCTAGCTCACAACATGGTAGTCCGTTTCCGGTGATAAGGATGACTACATGTTGTGAGCTACAGCCAACCAGAACCCACGGAGCGCATGGAGACCACTGTGCATGCATTTTTGCCCCACGAAAAAATGATACACAGAATGACCAGAAATGCATCTGGTCACACATGTACATTAGTAACTAATATTTTGGTGCGTGAATAAAGCTGAAAATGTTTGAATTTCTTCTGAAAACACTTGTCAATGTCTATTGCTCTGTTTTAAAAGATGCATGTTTAGCGTAAAAAAAACAAAAAAATGTGTTCTTCCTGAACTACCAATGTTTTTGTATTTTGTAAAATGACAAAAAGTCACATTGGATTGTGCAGGATTGAACAATTATATTTTTGCTAAAAAAGTGTGGCTTCTTATTTATCTGATCACTACTACCAGTATATTTGCATATTTGTCTAGGGAAAGTGACAGTGTATTATTGGAAAAGGGGTGTAGCAGAACCACAACACATAATAATACTCCACATAGCTGTATTCAAGTTTACAAAGGCAAATTTACACATTTGCTTGGTTCAAAACATTTTATGCAAATCACAGCAAAATTAGAAACAGATTTAAAGTAATATTAATAAACACAGATAACAGTAGCTTGAAATTAGGCTTTTAAAGAGGAAAACAAGAAAGATTTAACAAAATCTACAGGACATTTTGCTGCCAAGGCACTGCCCCTCTACCCACAAAATAATCCATATACTGCTCCCGCACAAGACGGGCATTCTGGGAGGAGACAGCAGGTCTAGTAAGTTGCAGGGCTGGCATCACTGTGTCTTCAGCTGGCCGTCCACCTGAGAGGTCATCAGTATGGCCGGAACCAATGTAGTTGGCAGCATTCCTCCGTAGAAAATTATGGAGGATGCAGCAGCACAACACCACATGGTTAAGCTTGTATTCAGCCAAGTGAATGGCAGTCAGAAAAAGCTGAAAACGACATGACAAAATGCCAAAGGCGTTTTCAACCACCCTTCTGGCACGTGAAAGTCTATAGTTATAGATCCGTTGCTCAGGGGTGAGGTTCCTCATTGGAAAGGGCTTCAACAGATGTTCCCCAAGAGCAAACGCCTCATCTGCCAGAAAAACAAAGTTGAGTCCCTCCACGTTGTCCTGCGCAGGTGGCAAACGTAAGGTGCCATTTGTAAGTCGCTGGTAGAATTCGGTATGAGCCATGACACCTCCATCAGAATGACGACCATTCATACCAACATCCACATATAGAAACTCATAGTTGGCAGAAACAATAGCAAGCAGAACTATGCTGCTAAAGCCCTTGTAATTATAAAAATAAGAGCCTGAGGCCGGTGGAGGAACAATTCTGACATGTTTGCCATCAATGGCACCCCCACAGTTGGGAAAATTCCACTGATTCGCAAACTGGGCCGCAACATCCTGCCATTCCTCAGGGTTTGAAGGAAACTGTGGAGTCAAGCAAATAAAAATTAGTTAATACTTGAGCAAATAATATTTACAGCAATTTTAACACATACATTATAGGGGCAAGATAACAATAAAACAATTCAAAGAGTTTGTGGACTAAAAATTGACAATCAGAGCTAATAATATGCTTCCTGACTCCCTCTGGTGGCACATTAAAAAACATTTCGGGAGATGATGTGGAATGGTTAAAGTTTGGCAAGTGTTAAGAACTCTCTCCTTTTCCATGGGACCAATATGGTGAACAAATGAAGGATCATGTTGCAACCCACTTGGGTTTTTATGATTGTCACATCAGAGGCTAGAGAATAACATAATATAAACAAAAACAAAAACTAATAAAACACAATTTTATGATAAAGAAATATTAGGAATATGACAACCAGAAAAGGGGTATAATGCATATATGTTTAGTTAAAGTCCCCCAAAAATAGGATCAGGTGATTAAGTATTTGGGGAAGAAGAAGGTTAGTAAACAGTTTGTGCACCCCAAAAAATTAACTCTTCCACTCTGCAGGCATTTAAGGGAAAAAATTAAAAGGAGACCTAGTTTATAAGGGTTGTTAAGGGAAGGACAATAACAAATTGGGGTCCCAGGGTAAGTGAAGGGAAATATCTATTTAGGGCAAGGAAAATTAGTCAGCATGCCACAAAATTAAAAATAAAAATTCACACATTAACAAAAATGTTACTTAAAAATCATGAAGTAGATCAAATGTGATATCAAAGAAAATAACTTACCCGAATATAGTCCTTCTGCAGGACTTGAATAATGGCACAGCAAGTGTCCGGAATTATGTGTCCCAGAGCCTGGGGAGAGATCCCAGTGGTGAACTTGATGTCCTGGAGGCTTCTTCCTGTGGCCAAATAACGCAAAGTGGCTATGAGCCATTGCTCTGCAGGAATAGCAGGCCTCATACAGGTGTCCTTCTTGCTAATATATGGGGACAGCAAGTTTAGAAGACGCTGGAAGCAGGCATCTGACATCCGAAGATAGTTCCTAAAATCATTAGGATTGTTTTCTTGCAGCTCCCTGAGCAATGACATATGGGAAAATTGTTCCCGATGAAACAACCAATTTTTGGTCCAAACAGTCCTCCTCTTCCTGGTCCTGGTCCGGGCTTGAGCAATAGCCAGAACTCCAAGACCATAAACAGCACGCTCTCTCGCTGGATTACGCAACATTTCGGAATCGAGCGAACGCACGCAAAGGAACGACCAAAAAGGCACAAAACTGGAAATCGGGAAAGCACTCACACGAAACGTCAACTAACTATATAGTAGCTGAAGGAACGCAACGGGTGACGTCCGAGAATTGAACTTCCTCTTTTAATCTCTCGGCAGTACGTTGAAACGTCACTACGTTCGTGTTGGTTGCCGAAAAAGTCAGAGTGTGTGTATGCTATGGGTGTGATCGGACAAATCAATTAAGTCAAAAATCCAAGGGAAATTTTGTTGGATGTCCGACCGTGTGTATGAACCTTTAGTCTGCTTTCACACTGATGTGCTGTGATTTACACACACCGTATGTGCAGCGCAGTGCATCTGTGGCGTTACGCCGCGCCGGCAGATACTGCAATGTATCTGAATCTGGCCCCCTGTTAGATGAGGTCAAGAAGGCCTGAACATCCACCCTGTCAAGGTGATGAAAAATCCCAGGGGCTATGCAGTGCTCCACTCCCAGCCGATCCTCACCAGGCTCAGAAAGGTAACTATCCCTCCAAAAGGCAATCCGTTCCTGAACTCAGCGTCACATAGGGAACCGCAAAAAAGAATGGAGGCTCGAAATAGTGAAAGTAACGTAACCGGTGGGTTTATTAAAAAGTATACCACAATACACAAAAAAAACACAGATTTAAAATTGCCGGCAGAAAAAAACAAACGTACACCCGCGCTTCCCAGGTCCAACCAAAATCAGCAAAGGCCTATAGAAAGAAGAGAGGAGTCAGAGGGGGGCGGAAATCAAAGGCCAAAAAGGAAAAGAGTATAGTTGGTCAGGGGATCTTCAATCTCAGTACTATCACACTGACTCGAGAGGAAGTGTCTCTTCTGGACAAAGGATTGAAGTTTGCCCCTCCCCAACCATTGAACAAGTTTCAGGTACATATGGACATACATAAATATACAAGGAAGCTAAGTGTGAAAAGATTTTTCCTGTCCAACCACATCAAGGAGTCTAGGATTATCGACACAGATGTACAGCATTCGAATCTTTCGAATGCCTCCCTGTTCAACCCTCCTGGAGGTCTAACTCCAAATGTGAGGGTGTTCAGATATGTACTTTTGAGGGACTTAGAGAAAATTATTATTAAGACAACTAAACTTAATAAATCCTTGCAGTTGGGATTAGACCAACAAAGTATTGTTATCCGCCCCGCTGATAAGGGGGGCGGAATAGTAATACTAAATAAATCCAATTACCTCAAAGAATTAGATATTCTAGTGGGAGATAGAGATACCTATTCTCCACTTCCAGGTGACCCTCGCCCAGCTTATAGGAAAGTGTTGATCAAACTAGTAGAACAGGGCTACACTTCTGGTGTATTAAACAAAAAAGAGAAAGCTTTTCTTTCCCGGCATCCTCACGGATTCCAGTGATATACTACCTGCCCAAGATTCATAAAGATCTGGTCCACCCTCCAGGCCGACCAAAAATCAGCGGAATAGATTCTATCTCTTCTAGGGCAGGTAAGTACTGTATATTGATGGATATCTTCAACCCCTGGTTAGGGCTTTACCGGCCTTCACCAGGGACAGCAAACATGTTATTAATTTAATGAGTAATGTGCTACATGAAGAGGGTGTATGGTTAGTTACCGTGGACGTTACGTCCTTATACACCATCATACCCCATCAATGGGGAGTCTCCTCTGTCCAGCACTTTTTGGAAAGAGATTCCAATCTGTCCTCCATTCAACAGAGGTTTATCATGGACCTTCTTCAGTTTGCTACAACGCATAACTTTTTTTGGTTCAGTGGCAATTTCTTTTTGCAAAATAGGGGTGTAGCCATGGGGGCAAAATTTGCCCCCAGTCAAGCTAACCCCTTTTTTTGGGGAAATGGGAGGAGGACGTCGTCTATGCCAACCGCAGACCCAAATTGGTCTTATGGGTTAGGTATATTGACAACGTCCTCCTCGTATGGAGGGGATCCAAGGAATCCTTGGATGCCTACATGGAGTTTTTAAACGTCAATGATAGGGGGATCAAATTTAAATATGAGGCTGATCAGAATAGTATCAATTTCTTGGACTTACAGATACGTGTGGAGGAGGGTCGGTTTGTGACCTCCACATTCTTTAAATCCACATACAGAAACACCTTTATTCCTCGTGACAGCTGCCATCATCAGGCTTGGCTGGATTTAGTCCCTAAGGCCTCGTACACACGACCGAACATGTCCACTGAAACTGGTCCGCGGACCAGTTTCAGCGGACATGATCGGTCGTGTGTACGGCCTATCGGACAGTTTTCCAGTGGACATTTGTCCAGCCGACCGTTTTCCAGCGGACAAAAATTTCTTAGCATGCTAAGAAACGTGTCCGCTGGAAACCTGTCCGTCGGACATGTTCGGTCGTCTGTACGACTCACCGGACATGTCCGCTCAGCCGAAAGCCCTCGCATGCGTCGAAGTGATTCGACGCATGCGTGAAAGCATTGACCTTCCAGGGTCGCGAACATCGCCGCGTCATCGTTGCGGCGACGGCGCGGCCACGTCACCGCGTATCCTGTCCGCGCGGATTTCTGTTTGATGGTGTGTACAACCATCAGACAGAAATCTCCGAGCAGACATGTCCGATGAAAACGGTCCAGCGGACCGTTTTCATCGGACTGTCCGCTCGTCTGTACGTGGCCATAGAATCAGTACATGCGCTTGAGGCGGAATTGTAGTAAGTTGGAGGACTATGGTGAACAGGCGAAGGTACTGACTTCTAGATTTCTAGATAAGGGGTATCTTGCTGAGGACCTGCATCGACAAGCACAGGAAAAAATTGACAGAAGCCTGCTATTGATGGATAAACAGAATACAGTGAAAGATCTAAGTAAATTTGTGTGGCCCTTTGTTACAGGTTATTCTAGCCAGCATTTTGTGATCAAAAAGCTGATTCGTAAGCATTGGCATCTTATCAAGGAAGATACAATATTAGGTCCCATACTTCCTGAACAGCTCCAGGTTGTTTTTAGAGGGGTTCCCTCATTGAGGGACTCTTTGGCCCCTGGAGTATGTGAATCTCCATCTAATAAACCAATGTTTTTTCAGAATTTAGTGGGGAACCACAAATGTAAGAGATGTGCAGTATGTACGATTAATGCAATAAGTGAGAGGAAAATTCTGAGCTTTACATCCAATAGCACTTCTCAGACATTTAATATTAGATCCTTCATCACCTGCTCTACTACCCACGTAGTGTATCTTTTGACTTGCCCATGTGGGTTTCAGTATATCGGGCGTACAATACGATCCTTTCAAATAAGGGTTATTGAGCACATAGGGAATATAAGGAGGGGTTTCAAAAAACATTCAGTGTCTCGTCATTACAGAGAGGTGCATGATAGAGATCCTAGTGGCACCTCTTTTATTGCTATAGACACTTTGAAGCCTCACTGGAGAGGGTGGTCTAAAAGAAGAGCCATTTCGAAACTCGAAATGAGCTGGATTTATCGTGTTAAATGCCTTAAACCTCAGGACCTGAATGTAGATATAGAGGTTAATGCATTTTTGGACAACTCTTGATGTTACTCCTACCTCTATCAATAATAGTAGGATGGAATTTTAAATTATGGAATGATCTGTGAGCAAGCAGTTTTGAATAAGCAACTTCAGGTTTAAATTTGTGATTCGAAACAATAGGATTTATAGTAACATCATCTGATTTTTGGAATCAATATAACCCTATACTTCTATTAAAGGATGTATATACAGTACAGACCAAAGGTTTGGACACACCTTCTCAATCAAAGAGTTTTCTTTATTTTCATGACTATGAAAATTGTAGATTCACACTGAAGGCATCAAAACTATGAATTAACACATGTGGAATTATACATAACAAAAAAGTTTGAAACAACTGAAAATATATTTCATATTCTAGGTTCTTCAAAGTAGCCACCTTTTGCAGCAGACACATCTCTAGAACTGTTAAGAGGAGACTGTGTGAATCAGGCCTTCATGGTAGAATATCTGCTAGGAAACCACTGCTAAAGAAAGGCAACAAGCAGAAGAGACTTGTTTGGGCTAAAGAACACAAGGAATGGACATTAGACCAGTGGAAATCTGTGCTTTGGTCTGATGAGTCCAAACTTGAGATCTTTGGTTCCAACCCCCGTGTCTTTGTACGACGCAGAAAAGGTGAACGGATGGACTCTACATGCCTGGTTCCCACCGTGAAGCATGGGGGAGGAGGTGTAATGGTGTGGGGGTGCTTTGCTGGTGACACTGTTGGGGATTTAATCAAAATTGAAGGCATACTGAACCAGCATGGCTACCACAGCATCTTGCAGCCGGTATAAGACGACCCCCTAATTTTCCAGGAAAAATGTTGGTTTTGGGATATACTCGCCATATAAGACTACCTCCTTCCTACTAGTCTTTCTGAAAGCTGAGGGGTAGCCAGAACCACTGACAGAAACAGGCTTTTTTAAATCTCACTGTGCCATTACATTACATTACATGCCTCACTGTGCCATTACATTACATGCCCTCACTGTGCCATTACAGTACATGCCCCCACTGTGCCTTCACTTGCCCCCACTGTGCCATCAATTGCCCCCACTGTGCCATCAATTGCCCCTGACTGTGCCATCACTTGCCCCTCACTGTGCCATCACTTGCCCCTCACTGTGCCTGAACTTGCCCCTCACTGTGCCTGAACTTGCCCCCCACTGTGCCTGAACTTGCCCCCCACTGTGCCTGAACTTGCCCCCCACTGTGCGAACAGTGCAATCACTCACGTTTTTCTGAATCGACTACTAGGCCGTGATAGTCTCCGTGCTGCGAGCGTCAACGATTTGAAAGCCGCGCCTTCTCCTCAGACTGTCCTGTGATAGGCGGAACCCAAATTTTCCCAGCAGCGCCCCTGTTCTGTGTTCCGCCTATCACAGACGTCTTCTCATCTCGTCCGAGGATGAGAAGGCATCTGTGATAGGAGGAACACAGAACAGAGGCGCTGCTGGGAAGATTTGTGTTCCGCCTATAACAGGACACTCTGAGGAGAAGGAGCGGCTTTTAAATCATTGACGCTCGCAGCACAGAGACTGTCACCGGCGTATAAGACGACCCCCGACTTTGGATGCATTTTTTTGCATCCAGAAAGTCGTCTTATATGCCGGAAAATACAGTAAATATGTGGTTTATATCTTTAAATCCATTACCGTATTGAACTATGAATACATAGAACTGCGGTACCTGCTTGTGTGTAATGTATTAACTATTTACATATATATGATTTTGTTTAGAAATTGATTAACCTTCTGGAGATTAGAGATCGGGGAAGGACGATATAGAGGAAGTTGGACTAAGTCTGGTTATAGGGGCAGCAATCTATAGGTGACTCTGTATATTTAAACAGCACTGCACCTGCCACCACCTGTGCACCTGTTATATACTGTGTCTGTCCAGTACATAGTTCAGGGACAGGTTCCAGAAATGTTCCTATAGGGACAGCAATCTATAGGTGACTCTGTATATTTCAACAGCACTGCACCTGTCCCCTGTGATATACTGTCTGTGCAGTACATTGTTTAGAGGTAGGTTCCTGCTTCTAGCTATAGGTAGAGAAATATATAGGTGAATCTCTGCCTATTTCACCAGCACTCTACCTGTCCCCTGTGATATACTGTCTGTGCAGTCCATTGTTTAGGGCTGGGTTCCTGCTTATTGCTATAGGTAGAGAAATATATAGGTGAATCTCTGCCTATTTCACCAGCATTCTACCTGTCCCCTGTGATATACTGTCTGTGCAGTACATTGTTTAGGGCTGGGTTCCTGCTTCTTGCTATAGGTAGAGAAATATATAGGTGAATCTCTGCCTATTTCACCAGCACTCTACCTGTCCCCTGTGATATACTGTCTGTGCAGTACATTGTTTAGGGCTGGGTTCCTGCTTCTTGCTATAGGTAGAGAAATATATAGGTGAATCTCTGCCAATTTCACCAGCACTCTACCTGTCCCCTGTGATATACTGTCTGTGCAGTACATTGTTTAGAGGTAGGTTCCTGCTTATTGCTATAGGTAGAGAAATATATAGGTGAATATCTGCCTAGTTCACCAGCACTCTACCTGTCCCCTGTGATATACTGTCTGTGCAGTACAATGTTTAGAGGTAGGTTCCTGCTTCTTGCTATAGGAAGAGAAATATATAGGCGAATCTCTGCCTAGTTCACCAACACTCTACCTGTCCCCTGTGATATACTGTCTGTGCAGTACATTGTTTAGAGGTAGGTTCCTGCTTCTTGCTATAGGTAGAGAAATATATAGGTGAATATCTGCCTAGTTCACCAGCACTCTACCTGTCCCCTGTGATATACTGTCTGTGCAGTACATTGTTTAGAGGTAGGTTTCTGCTTCTTGCTAAAGGTAGAGAAATATATAGGTGAATCTCTGCCTAGTTCACCAGCACTCTACCTGTCCCCTGTGATATACTGTCTGTGCAGTACATTGTTTAGAGGTAGGTTCCTGCTTCTTGCTATAGGTAGAGAAATATATAGGTGAATCTCTGCCTAGTTCACCAGAACTCTACCTGTCCCCTGTGATATACTGTCTGTGCAGTACATTGTTTAGAGGTAGGTTCCTGCTTCTAGCTATAGGTAGAGAAATATATAGGTGAATCTCTGCCTATTTCACCAGCACTCTACCTGTCCCCTGTGATATACTGTCTGTGCAGTCCATTGTTTAGGGCTGGGTTCCTGCTTATTGCTATAGGTAGAGAAATATATAGGTGAATCTCTGCCTATTTCACCAGCATTCTACCTGTCCCCTGTGATATACTGTCTGTGCAGTACATTGTTTAGGGCTGGGTTCCTGCTTCTTGCTATAGGTAGAGAAATATATAGGTGAATCTCTGCCTATTTCACCAGCACTCTACCTGTCCCCTGTGATATACTGTCTGTGCAGTACATTGTTTAGGGCTGGGTTCCTGCTTCTTGCTATAGGTAGAGAAATATATAGGTGAATCTCTGCCAATTTCACCAGCACTCTACCTGTCCCCTGTGATATACTGTCTGTGCAGTACATTGTTTAGAGGTAGGTTCCTGCTTATTGCTATAGGTAGAGAAATATATAGGTGAATATCTGCCTAGTTCACCAGCACTCTACCTGTCCCCTGTGATATACTGTCTGTGCAGTACAATGTTTAGAGGTAGGTTCCTGCTTCTTGCTATAGGAAGAGAAATATATAGGCGAATCTCTGCCTAGTTCACCAACACTCTACCTGTCCCCTGTGATATACTGTCTGTGCAGTACATTGTTTAGAGGTAGGTTCCTGCTTCTTGCTATAGGTAGAGAAATATATAGGTGAATATCTGCCTAGTTCACCAGCACTCTACCTGTCCCCTGTGATATACTGTCTGTGCAGTACATTGTTTAGAGGTAGGTTTCTGCTTCTTGCTAAAGGTAGAGAAATATATAGGTGAATCTCTGCCTAGTTCACCAGCACTCTACCTGTCCCCTGTGATATACTGTCTGTGCAGTACATTGTTTAGAGGTAGGTTCCTGCTTCTTGCTATAGGTAGAGAAATATATAGGTGAATCTCTGCCTAGTTCACCAGAACTCTACCTGTCCCCTGTGATATACTGTCTGTGCAGTACATTTTTTAGGGGTAGGTTCCTGCTTCTTGCTATAGGTAGAGAAATATATAGGTGAATCTCTGCCTATTTCACCATATTACGCTATTTTTGTATTTAAAATTTCTCAAAATTAGGACAAGACCCTAAATTTGAGAAATATGAGGAAAACGTCAAATAAGAGACGTGGTCGCGGTCGTGGTGATGCTGGTGGAGCTCCTGTTACAGGGAGAGGACGTGGTCGATCTGTGCCAGCTACACGCACAAGTGAAACACCTTTCTCAGGTGCGAGTAGCCGACAGAGCCTGCAGCGGTATTTGGTCGGGCCTAATCCAGCTCTACGAATGTTGAGGCCAGGAGCAGAACAGGCGGTAGTAGATTGGGTTGCTGACAGTTCCTCCAGTTCCTTCACATTGTTTTCCAACCAGTCTTGTGCTGAAAGATCAGAGTTGGCGCCTGCAGCCGATGTCCACCATCAGTCTTTCACCTCACCCCCTTGCAAATCAGCCAAGCAGTCTGAGCCCCAAAGCATGCAGCAGTCTCTTTCTTCTTTTTGATGAGTCTGTTAGCATGTGTTCCCAGGGCCATCCACCTAGCCCAGCCCCAGAAGGGGAAGAGATTGAGTGCACCGATGCCCAACCACTTATATTTCAAGATGAGTACATGGGGGGACCATCACAGCACGTTTTGGATGATGATGAAACACAGTTGCCAACTGCTGGTGCTTTTGCAATTGTGCAGACCGACAAGGAGGGCAGTGGTGAAGACTGGGTGGAAGATGATGTGGAGGACGATGAGGTCCTCGACCCCACATGGAATCAACGTCATGCAGGTGACCTATGTAGTTCGGAGGAAGAGGCGGTGGTCGCACAGAGCCACCAGCACAGCAGAAGAGGGAGCAGGGTGCCAAAGCAGAGCGTCCGTCCCCTAGACAGTACGCCTGCTACTGCCCAACGCAGCAAGGAACCGAGCACACCAAAGCCAGGTTCAAGGAGTTCCCTAGCGTGGCAGTTCTTCACACAATGTGCTGATGACAAGACACGCGTGGTTTGCACGTTGTGCAATCAGAGCCTGAAGCGAGGCATAAACGTTCTCAACCTGAGCACAACCTGCATGACCAGGCATCTAAGTGCAAAGCACAAGCTGCAGTGGAGTAGACACCTCAAAAACCAAGAAAGGTCTCTGGCTCCTCCTGCTTCCTCTTCTGCATCAGTCTCGGGCCTCTCTGCCTCTTCATCCACCTCTGTAGTGACAGTGCCACCTGCCACCCCTCAATTAGAGGACCGGCAAGCACCACTACCACCTGGGTCACCAAACATCTCCACAATTTCCCATGGAAGCATTCAGGTCTCCATCCCCCTGGAGCGTAAGAGGAAGTACCCCTCTACCCACCCGCGATCCCTGGCCCTGAATGCCAGCATTTCAAAATTACTGGCCTTTGAAATGCTGTCATTCCGTCTGGTGGAGACGCAGAGTTTTAAAAGCCTGATGGCATTGGCTGTCCCACAGTACGTCATGCCCAGCCGCCACTACTTTTCCAGGTGAGCCATCCCTTCCCTGCACAACCAAGTGGGGGACAAAATCAGGTGTGCACTGCGCAACGCCATCTGTGCCAAGGTCCACCTAACTACAGATACGTGGACCAGTAAGCACGGTCAGGGACGTTATATCTCCCTAACAGCGCACTGGGTAAATGTAGTGACGGCTGGGCCTGAGGCGGATAGCAGTTTGGCGCATGTCCTTCCACCACCGAGGATTGTAGTGCGCTTCAGTTTGCCTCCTGTTCCTAACTCCTTCTAATCCGCTTCCTCATCCTCTACCGCCTCCTCATCCAGTCAGCGTAACAAATTCACCACCAACTTCAGCACAGCCATGGGTAAACGCCAGCAGGCAGTTTTAAAACTTTCCTGTTTGGGGGAAAAAAACACACACCGCGCAGGAGTTGTGGAGGGACATGGAACAACAGACCAATGAGTGGTTGGTGTCAGTGAGCCTCAAGCCGGGCCTGGTGGTGTGCGATAATGGGCAAAATCTCGTAGCAGCTCTGGGCCTAGCCGGTTTGACGCACATCCCTTGCCTGGCACATGTGCTGAATTTGGTGGTGCAGAGTTTCCTGAAAACTTACCCCAATATGCCACAGCTGCTGCAGAAAGTGTGGGCCATCTGTGCGCACTTTCAGCGTTCTAACCCTGCTGCTGCTCGCCTGGCAGCGCTGCAGCGTAACTTCGGACTTCCCACTCACCGCCTTTTATGTGATGTGCCCACAAGGTGGAACTCCACCTTGCACATACTGGCCAGACTGTGCGAGCAGCAGCAGGCGATAGTGGAGTTCCAGCTGCAGCACGCATGCGTGAGTCGCTCTGCCGAACAGAACCACTTTACCACCAATAACTGGGCCTCCATGCGAGACCTGTGTGCCTTGTTGCGCTGTTTTGAGTACTCCACCAACATGGCCAGTGCCGATGACGCCGCTCTCAGCGTGACTATCCCAGTTCTATGCCTCCTTGAAAAAACGCTACGGGCGATGATGGAAGAAGGTGTGGCACAGGAGGAGGAGGAGGAATCGGGATCATTTCCAAGGCTTTCAGGGCAGTCATTCACAAGTGGCTCCGAGGGTGGGTTTGTGCACCAACAAAGGCCAGGTACACAATTGTCCAGCAAGGGCACAGTTCTGGAGGATGACGCGGTGGAGGATGAGGAGGAGGAAGACATGGAGGAGGAGGAGGAACCATGTTCACAGCAGGATGGCATCCAGACTAGCTCATGGCCATTACTGGTGCATGGCTGGGGGGATACAGAGGACACAGATGATACACCTCCCACAGAGGACAGCTGTTTGTTGCCTCTGGGCAGCCTGGCACACATGAGCAATTACATGCTGCAATGTCTCCGCAACGATTTCGCACATTATAACAGGTGCTGATTACTGGGTGGCTACGCTGCTGGATCCCCGTTACAAGGACAATGTACCGTCCTTAATCCCCTCACTGGAGCGTGAACGCAAGATGCGTGAGTACAAGCGCACGCTGGTAGATGCGCTGCTGGTGCAATTTCCACCTGGCAGCAGGGGCACAGTGGAAGCAGAAGGCGAAGGCAGAGGAGGAGGAAGAGGTCGCCAACGCAGCAGGGGCACCGCCAGCACCTCAGAAGGCAGGGTTAGCATGGGCGAAATGTGGAAAAGCTTTGTCAGCACGCCACAACAAACAGAACCACCAGCTGATATGGAACGTTTTAGCAGGAGCCAGCATTTCAGCAACATGTTGGAGCAGTATGTGTGCACACGCCTACACGTACTGAATGACGGCTATGCCCCCTTAAACTTCTGGGTCTCCAAATTGGGCACATGGCCTGAGCTTGCCCTTTACGCCTTGGAGGTGCTGGCCTGCCCTGCGGCCAGTGTATTGTCTGAACGTGTATTTAGCACGGCAGGGGGCATTATCACAGACAAGCGCAGCCGCCTGTCCAGAGCCAATGTGGCCAAGCTCACGTTCATTGAAATGAACCAGGCATGGATCCCACAGGACTTGTCCGTACCTTGTGCAGAATAGACACCGGGCCGGCCTTACCCAGCCATTGTTTTTTTTTTCTGATCTTTCTAAAAAAAGCAAAACCATATTAATTACACATGTTCTCTGGCTGATTAAGTTGCTGCTAATTAAACTCACTTGGTGCCTTATCGACAGTAAATTAGCCCCAGAACCTGTGTAATTACTCTGTGTTCTGGTTTAAAGGGATGAGGTAGCAACCCTAGATCTTTCTCACTCTTTTGGGGTTTACTCTAATTTAAAAAATACATATATTAAAAACCAAAACCTGCTGTGTTGGCTACCTCCTCCTGCTCCTCCTCCACCGCCGTTTCCACCTACACCGCCACATCTACTTCAACCTCCTAATACATATGGACCTCGTCCTCCTAGTTCAAAATGATTTTTTTTTTTTTTTTATGTTTTATTTTATGTTATTTTAAGTTATTTCTCTATCCACATTTATTTTAAGAGTACTTGCCATGCTGTTCCCGACATTTTGCAAAATGATTTTTTTTTTGTTATTTTGAGTTATTTCCCTATCCACATTTATTTTCAGAGTACTTGCCATGCTCTTCCCGACATTTTGCAATTTTTTTTTATGCCATTTTGAGTTATTTCCCTATCCACATTTATTTTCAGAGTACTTGCCATGCTTTTCTGACATTTTGCTGCCATTTGCAGCCCTCCAGCCCTTTCCCTTAGTTTTTTAGAGACATTTTTGTAGTCAAAAGTCAGCGTCCCCATTGACTTCAATGGGGTTCGGGTCAAAGTCCGGGTTCGGTCCCGAACCCGAACTTTTTTTCAAAGTCCGGGTTCGGGTCCGAACCCGAACATCCAGGTGTCCGCTCAACACTAATCATGTTGTGTTGATTATTTAGCGCAACCTAATTTCCCCTTTTTTTCTTTACAACTAGGTGCCAGAACAACTGATCATGCTCAGACATGCAAACTATTCTCATTTTAACTCCCATGTTTTTTTTTTACCAAGAGTTATAGTAAATACCAAAATGAGTGCTGGGTTAAAAAGCGTTTTTTGAGAGTGAAAATGAGAGTTATGTAGCTTATTGATTCTAATTGTACATTTGTAACTTCTCCAAAAAAATACTTTTCTTGTTGAAATGAAACATATCTTTCATTCAAAAAAATTTTACTTGCAACAAAGTTGCTTCTTCATTTTGTTTTTAAGAATACTAGAATGTGTAATGTTTTGATATTTTGGTAAAATATATTTTTCTCTGTATCTCTCATTTGTTGCTGTCCATCTTACAAAAATCTTTACCCAAACTCACACTTTACAAACCACAAACAATACCATTGCTGATGCAAATTTAAAATGAGTCACAGATGTGTGTTTTTTTATTATTTCCACACATGTGTGGTTTGAACAATGTTTTCATATGTAATATGAAATATGCGACCTCCATATGCGTTCACTTCTACACAGAGCCGAGATCAGTGTCATTCTCACTAGGCAGAGCAAGACCAAGGAGATGCTTGTTTACACAAGCATATCCCCACTCTATACTAGGGATGAGCTTCGAGTAAATTTAAAATCACTTGTGGCTATAATGAATTGTCGGCTCCCGGCAATACAGACAAACGTCATTCATAAAAAAAAAGAAAAAAAGCATGGGGCCCCCCCAAATTCAATTACCAGGCCCTACAGGTCTAGTATGGATATTAAGGGGAAACCTGCATCAAATTTGTTTAAAAAAATGACGTGCAGTTCCCCCCCAAAAATCCACACCAGACCCTTTATCCGAGCACGCAACCTGGCAGGCTGCAGGAAAAGAGGGCGGGGACGAGAGAGCGACCCCCTCCTGAACCGTACCAGGCCACATGCCTTCAACATTGGGAGGATGCTTTGGGGGTCTGTGACCCCTCAAAGCACCATGTCCCCATGTTGATGGGGACAAGGTCCTCATCCCCACAACCCTTGCCCGGTGGTTGTGGGGGTCTGCGGGCAGGGGGCTTATCGGAATCTGGAAGACCCCTTTAACAAAGGGGACCCCCAGATCCCAGCCCCCCCATGTGAATTGGTAATGGGGTACATTGTACCTCTACCATTTCACAAAGAAAGTGTACATAATTGTAAAAAAAAAAGACACGTTGGGAAAGTCCTTTATTTAAAAAAATAAATGAATTCCAGCGGTGGTAATCCACTCTCGGTCTCCACTCCAACGCTGTCAGTATCCTGCGACGGGTGGTCTCCTCTCCGGGATCCAGCGATGAGAAGATCTCCTCTTCATCTAGGATCCAGCAATGAGATGTTCATCCAGCGCACGCATCACCTGTCTCCACCGGAGACAGCCCGACAAATGACACGGCTTCAGCAGTGACAGCTCTTATGCAGGTGAGGGCGGGGCCACCCATCACGTGACCCCGTCCCCCTCTGATGTAACAGCAAACCTGGTCATAGTGCATGCTTGGCCAATCATCAGCCAGAAATGCACTGCAATGCCGCAGTGAATTATGGGCCGTGACATCGCACTCAAATTTGGCACGAATGGCCCATAATGTTCGAAATTTGGCGAATGGTCGAACAGCTGATGTGCGAGTAGAACATGGGTTCAACCTGAACTTGAAGCTCGTACCTACTGTTGACATCTGTTTGCCAAGTTTGTAGGGGGGGGCTGATTGTGTGTGTAGTGAGGTGTAGGGATGGGCAAACGGTATGGACCGAGTATAAGTTCGCGCTGAACTTTGGTTGTTTGGGTGTTCTGGCGAATACCGAACAATATGCTGAGAAAATTTGAAAGCTGCGGAACCCCGTTAAAGTCTATGGGACAATAGCATGAAAAATCAAAAGTGCTCATTTTAAAGGCTTATATGCATGATATTGTCATAAAAAGGGGACATGTATCAATGCAAAAAAAGTTTTAAAAACAACAGTTTTTTGGGGAGCAGTGATTTTAATAATGCTTAAATTGAAACAATAAAAGTGAAATATTCCTTTAAATTTCGTACCTGGGGGGTGTCTATAGTATGCCTGTAAAGTAACGCATGTTTCCTGTGTTTAGAACAGTCCCTGCACAAAATGACATTTCTAAAGGAAAAAAAGTAATTTAAAACTACTTGCGACTATAATGAATTATCGGGTCCAATACAGATAAAAGTCATTGAAACAAATAGTGTTGGTCCCCCCCAGTCCATTACCAGGCCTCTTGGGTCTGGTATTATTATTATTATTTAGGTACTTATATAGCGCCGTCAATTTATGCAGCGCTTTACATATACATTGTACATTCACATCGGTCCCTACCCTCAAGGAGCTTACAATCTAAGGTCCCTAACTCACATTCATATACTAGGGCCAATTTTTTTTTATACAAAGCCAATTAACCTATCAGCATGTCTTTGGAGTTGGTATGAATATTAAGGGGAACCCCAAACCAAAATAAAAAAAAATGTGTGGGGGTCTCCCCAAATTCCATACCAGGCCCTTCAGGTCTTGTATGGATATTAAGGGAAACCATTTTTTTTTAAACATCATGCCCATCGTGCCCAAATAAAAAAATGGCGTGGGGTTCCCCCCAAAATTCCATACCAGACCCTTATCCGAGCTCTCAACCTGGCAGGCCGCAGGAAACTAAGGGGGGATTCCTGTTGTGTCAGAGGGTGGCGGAGTCACCCATACATGTCACTGTGAAACCCTGGCATTTCCCCGTTGCGTCAGAGGGGGCAGGGTCAACCGCGCATGTTACGGTGGCCCTGCCCTTAGCTATTTAACAGCCACTGTGAGAGAGCGTCATTCGGCAGGTGCCTGCCATGGACTCAGGATCGTGTTGGCATTGTTTTTTTTTCTCTGTATCCTCCGCAGAGTGGATTTACATTGCTGTATTTTTTTTGTTATTTTTTGTTATTTTTAATAAAGGACTTGTCCCAAGCTGTGCACTGTATTTTTAAAAATGTTTGACACTTTTTTTGTGAAATGGTAGGGGTACAATGACAGCGTTGGACCGGAGACCGAGAGTGGATTACCACCGCTGGAATTTATTTATTTTTTTAAATAAAGGACTTTCCCAACATGTCTGTGTTTTTTTTTACAATTATTTACACTTTCTTTGTGAAATGGTAGAGGTACAATGTACCCCATCACCAATTCACATAGGGAGTGGGATCTGGGGGTCCCCTTTGTTAAAGGGGGCTTCCAAATTCTCCTATAAGCCCCCCGCCCGCAGACCCCCACAACCACAGGGCAAGGGTTGTGGGGATGAGGCCCTTGTCCCCATCAACATGGGGACATCCTTCCCATGTTAAGGGCATGTGGCCTGGTATGGTTCACGAGGGGGGCGCCCTCTTTTCCCCCCTTCTTTTCCTGCAGCCTGCCAGGTTGTGTGCTTGGATAAGGGTCTGGTATGGATTTTTTTTTAAGAAAATTGGTGCAGGGTTCCCCTTAATATCCCAGGCATTTTTTTTATTTGGGTTTGGGATTCCTTTTAATATCCATACCAGACCCAAAGGGCTTGTTAATGGACTGGGGGGAACCCATGCCGATTTTTTCAATAACTTGTATCTGTATTGCCGGGACCCGACAATTCATTATAGCTGCGAGTAGTTTTAAATTACTTTTTTCCTTTAGAAATGTAATTTTGTGCAGGGACTGTTCTAAACACGGGAAAAGTGCACTACTTTACAGCCATACTATAGATACTCCCAGGTACGAAATTTAAAGGAATTTTTCACTTTTATTGTTTCACTTTAAGCATTATTAAAATCACTGCTCCCAAAAAAAATCAGTTTTTAAAACTTTTTTTTGCATTGATACATGTCCCCTGGGGCAGGACCCAGGTCCCCAAACACTTTTTATGACAATACCATGCATATAAGTCTTTATAATTATCACTTTTGATTTTTCACGTTCGTGTCCCATAGCCTTCAATGGTGTTCGCACATTCGAACAAATTCTTTGCATGTTCGCATGTTCTGCTGCAAAATGAATTGGGGGTGTTTGGCTCATCCCTAGTGAGGTGGGCAGGCTTGTCTAGGGATATTTATGGTAAGCTGTTGTAGACATAAGTGGCTAGATTGGGAGCAGAGAAGAGTTGAGGTGGCGAGGGTTTCTGAGGGTAACTGTTCGGTAGTTGGAGGGAGAGGAAGGGGAAAACAGGGAAAGAGCAAAACTAATAAGGTGGTGATCAGACAGTGAAAGAGGATTGTTGGAGAGGTTACATAAAGTATACAGATAGGAGAATACAAGATCAAGGGTGTTGCCATCAAGAAGCCTTAGTATTAACAGGGATGTTGAAGTCACAGAGAATAGTTGTTGGGATTTTAGAAGACAGAAAGTAGGGTAGCCAGGCAAGTCATCAAGGAAGGTTGGATAGATCACAGTAATTCTTAGAGAAACGGGAGAAAATAGACTAATTCAATGTGCCTCAAAAAAGGACAGTGTCAGAGAGTGAGGTAGGTTAAGTACCTTATGGGTGCTGCATGGGGCTAAAAGGATTTCCTTTCCACCTCCCTTCCACCCACTGGGTCTGGGGGAGTGAATACAGTGAAGGCCACTATAGGAAAGGGAAGCAGGAGAAGCAGTGTCAGATTCATGAAGCCAGGTTTTGGTAATGGCAAGTGGGTTAAAGGATTTTGTGATAAAGAGGTTGTGGAGGGAGGTGAATTTGTTACAGAAAGAGCAGCTATTCCAGAGGGTGCAGGATAAAGGGAGGCTGGCTTTAGGGAGAAGAGGGATGGAAACTAAGTTCTGTGAATTACAGCTACTTCCAAAGGAAGTGGGCTGATGGTAGCATTGGATACAGTTAGATAATGGAGCCCTGCGGTTTGGGCATATATCATCCTATGGAAGGGGCCTAGGGAGTCATTGGATACCTTTATGGAATCCTTGAATGACAATGATAGAGGTATACAATTTAAATACAAGGCAGATCAGAATACAATTAACTTTCTGGACTTGCGGATACGTGTAGAGGAGAATCAGTTTCTTACCTCTACGTATTTTAAGTCCACCGACAGGAATGCCTTTATTCCCCGACATAGTTGTCATCATCATTCTTGGCTCTACTCAGTCCCAAAGAGTCAGTACATGTGCTTACGGCGCAATTGTACTAGACTCTTCAAAGAGCAGGCCAAGGTGGTGACTTGACAGATTTGTGAAGAAGGGATATTCTGTTACAGATTTGGAACAGAGAGTTTTGGAGGTTGAGCGGTTGGATAGAAGCCAGCTTTTAACAGAGAAGCAGGTGATGGCAAATTAACAGAATAACTGTCCGTTCGTTACAGGCTTCTCCAACCAGCATTTCCTAGTTAAAAAATTGATACGTAAGCACTGGCATCTCATTAAAGATGATGCAGTGTTGGGCCCTTAGTACTTGTGACCCTCCGAGCAACAAACCAATGTTCTTTCAAAATTTGGTGGGTTATCATAAATGCAACAAATGTGCTGTCTGTAGTATCAATCTAATCAGAGATTGTAAGACAACTAGTTTTGTTTCTAACAGCGCTTCTCAAAATGTTGTTATCAAGCCTTTCATTACTTGTTCTACAATCTGTGTGGTTTACCTTCTAACTTGTCCATGTAGGTTGCAGTACATTGGGCGTACTGTACGCCCCTTTAAGTGAGGCTTAATGAGCACATAGTGAACATTAGGAGGGGTTTTAGGGGGCATTCAGTCTCTAGACATTATCGGGAGGTACATAACAGGGACCCTAGAGGTACCGCCTTCTTGGCTATAGATAAGTTTAAGCCCCATTGGAGGGGTGGCCATAAGAGAAGGGCTATCTCCAAGCTTGGAATGAGCTGAATTTGTAGAGTTAAATGCCTTAAACCTTTAGGTCTGAATGTTGATATCGAAATTAACGCTTTTATAATTCATAACTTGTCTGATATGTTATAGAATGAGGTAGAGGGTTATATATAATTTTTTGTCCTGTAGGATGCGAAATGTATTGATGAAAGGACATATATATGTGTAGAAACAGATGTTGTGTCCCCACTTGAATTTCCTAATATATTTCCACTATTGATTTATTTTTATACTTTCACTTTTTAGATACCCATTTGGCTCTAGGCCTTTTTTTTATTAATTATACATATTAATATGTTATTAGTCCAATTTTTATCACCATTGGTAAGTTTGAGGCTAGGATAGTGTTTATTTCTCAAGAACACTATGTGCCGCACCACTGCTTTTTGTTATTGTGCCCATAGTTGATCTATTCAGGGGTTCAGCGGGACACGATGTCTGTTCAAAGATTTTGTTTTGAATGTGGGACGCAGCTAATATTTACATCTTTGGTCTCGGTATTCCCCCGTTTGACATTTTGGGAGTAAAAAATGGGCTCGATTGGTTTTGTGTGTGAGGTGGGCGGGTGAGGGGGAGGATTATTGGCCACCTTCTGTTCCTGCTCTGGCCTCACTAACTACAAATCAGATGTGGTTCTTGGTGACCAATAGGGTTGCGATATTAGTAAGAGGCTTGGGCAGCGAGGAGGGGAGGTGGTTGTACGTCCCGCCCCGCCCTGCCCCCGGACACAACATAGAGAACAAGGCTTGGCTTATCATTAGTGAAATACCCACTACATGAGTGGGAAAACGATAAGGAGTTGCGTTATTCACTTCCTCAGCAGCCCATCCTGCTGAGGAAGTGAATAACGCAATGCTTCCGTGGGTCAGGAGTCCTGTTTACATCGCTCTCTCTCATCCCACACATCCGCTCCATGATATGATGCCTGTGATTTCTCTCCCATGTGTGTTTTTAATCAGCTAAATGTGAGTAGCCTGTTATCATCGTTTATTGAATTAAAAGTCTTTTTACCCAGCGGAGGCTCTTAGAAAGTGTTCCTTCTTTTTCCTGCATGTTTTCGGTCCATTAATGTGGTTGTGAACTGAGGATTTTGGAATCTTATTGTGCCCCCTGGTGTTCATTTGGCTGTTCCACGGGAAGACATACCATTACTGTGCTGCTTGCGGATTTTCTTGGATAATATACACAAGCGTATTTGACCATCTGGTAACACAGTGGTCTGAGGCTGAGGTGAGAGTACCCAACTTAATCGGTGGAGGGATCACATTTCTGGTGTGCTTATAGTCACGTGGTGAAGAGTTTCAGGAATTGGATAACTGGATACTGTTTTTCTTTTTTCTGGACTTTAATTTTTCAGATTCATTTTTCACATATATACACCAATTGTTTATATTTGGTTTGCGCTGCACTGTTTTCTATTTTTTGTATCACTTTGGGATTTTGTGAATGTCCTTTTTTGGTGTACAGCTAGCATTCCTAAAAATGTGACTTGGCGGTCGCATTTTCTGATATTTATTTCATCATATTAATTATTTTGATTATTTTCAAAATAATCATAAGTGTTTTTCACTTACACTAATTAGTGTTATAAGTTTGATTTATATATTCAATTTTAATTTTATTATTTATTTTTTGCGCTGATTGCACTCTTTCTTTACCAATTTTTGCACTATAAAGAATGACTTTGAGAAAGAATCACTAAAGGAAAGAACCTCAGCAACGTTCCTCCCAGCAAAGTGCTATACCCATAAGGGTGCTCTAGCTTTATACTGTTAAGGGTGGGGGGTGATTGTTAATTAATTAATCATGAGTTAATAAAACAATGGCTGGCAATCAACTTTTCCCATAGATAATTTAATAATATATATATATATTTTTTTGTATAAAAGTGGGTACTCACAAATTGCATTTTGTGAGTACCCAGTTTTATTCATTTTTTTTATATTATTAAATCATCTCTGGTAATGCACTAGGTGTGTGCCTTCCATTTCTGTTTTTCTTGTAGTTCCTTTTGGATTACCCCATCTGAGGAAAGCAGCATCCACCTAGCTTTGGTATACCATATTGTAGCACTGACCCCCGAAGGAGCTGCTGGTTTAATTTGGGCCTGCACTCTACCAATAAACCCCACTAACTTGGCTCAATCCCCTTGGCACAGCTAGGATGCAATGCAATAGAATACAATGTAAGACAATACAAAATATCTGTATTGTAACCCCAGGATCCACTGACTGCACTTGGAGGGAGAAAAACAGTATGCCACACAGGGGCGTAACTAGAAATCACAGGGCCCCATAGCAAAATGTTGTATGGAACCCCCCTCCAAAAAAAAAGAGTGGGAGCAGCCGGGTGGAGTGGAGGACAAAGTGGGAGCAGCCGGGTGGAGTGGAGGACAAAGTGGGAGCAGCCGGGTGGAGTGGAGGACAAAGTGGGAGCAGCCGGGTGGAGTGGAGGACAAAGTGGGAGCAGCCGGGTGGAGTGGAGGACAGAGTGGGAGCAGCCAGGTGGAGTGGAGGACAGAGTGGGAGCAGCCAGGTGGAGTGGAGGACAGAGTGGGAGCAGCCAGGTGGAGTGGAGGACAGAGTGGGAGCAGCCGGGTGGAGTGGAGGACAGAGTGGGAGCAGCCAGGTGGAGTGGGGACAGAGTGGGAGCAGCCAGGTGGAGTGGAGGACAGAGTGGGAGCAGCCAGGTGGGGAGGACAGAGTGGGAGCAGCCAGGTGGGGAGGACAGAGTGGGAGCAGCCAGGTGGGGAGGAGGACAGAGTGGGAGCAGCCAGGTGGAGTGGAGGACAGAGTGGGAGCAGCCAGGTGGAGTGGAGGACAGAGTGGGAGCAGCCAGGTGGAGTGGAGGACAGAGTGGAAGCAGCCAGGTGGAGTGGAGGACAGAGTGGGAGCAGCCAGGTGGAGTGGAGGAGAGAGTGGGAGCAGCCAGGTGGGGAGGAGAGAGTGGGAGCAGCCAGGTGGGGAGGAGAGAGTGGGAGCAGCCAGGTGGGGAGGACAGAGTGGGAGCAGCCAGGTGGGGAGGACAGAGTGGGAGCAGCCAGGTGGGGAGGACAGAGTGGGAGCAGCCAGGTGGGGAGGACAGAGTGGGAGCAGCCAGGTGGAGTGGAGGACAGAGTGGGAGCAGCCAGGTGGGGAGGAGAGAGTGGGAGCAGCCAGGTGGGGAGGACAGAGTGGGAGCAGCCAGGTGGGGAGGAGAGAGTGGGAGCAGCCAGGTGGGGAGGAGAGAGTGGGAGCAGCCAGGTGGGGAGGACAGAGTGGGAGCAGCCAGGTGGGGAGGAGAGAGTGGGAGCAGCCAGGTGGGGAGGAGAGAGTGGGAGCAGCCAGGTGGGGAGGAGAGAGTGGGAGCAGCCAGGTGGAGTGGAGGACAGAGTGGGAGCAGCCAGGTGGAGTGGAGGACAGAGTGGGAGCAGCCAGGTGGAGTGGAGGACAGAGTGGGAGCAGCCAGGTGGAGTGGAGGACAGAGTGGGAGCAGCCAGGTGGAGTGGAGGACAGAGTGGGAGCAGCCAGGTGGAGTGGAGGACAGAGTGGGAGCAGCCAGGTGGAGTGGAGGACAGAGTGGGAGCAGCCAGGTGGAGTGGAGGACAGAGTGGGAGCAGCCAGGTGGAGTGGAGGACAGAGTGGGAGCAGCCAGGTGGGGAGGAGAGAGTGGGAGCAGCCAGGTGGGGAGGACAGAGTGGGAGCAGCCAGGTGGGGAGGACAGAGTGGGAGCAGCCAGGTGGGGAGGACAGAGTGGGAGCAGCCAGGTGGAGTGGAGGACAGAGTGGGAGCAGCCAGGTGGGGAGGAGAGAGTGGGAGCAGCCAGGTGGGGAGGACAGAGTGGGAGCAGCCAGGTGGAGTGGAGGACAGAGTGGGAGCAGCCAGGTGGAGTGGAGGACAGAGTGGGAGCAGCCAGGTGGAGTGGAGGACAGAGTGGGAGCAGCCAGGTGGAGTGGAGGACAGAGTGGGAGCAGCCAGGTGGAGTGGAGGACAGAGTGGGAGCAGCCAGGTGGAGTGGAGGACAGAGTGGGAGCAGCCAGGTGGGGAGGACAGAGTGGGAGCAGCCAGGTGGGGAGGACAGAGTGGGAGCAGCCAGGTGGAGTGGAGGACAGAGTGGGATCAGCCAGGTGGGGAGGAGAGAGTGGGAGCAGCCAGGTGGGGAGGACAGAGTGGGAGCAGCCAGGTGGAGTGGAGGACAGAGTGGGAGCAGCCAGGTGGAGTGGAGGACAGAGTGGGAGCAGCCAGGTGGAGTGGAGGACAGAGTGGGAGCAGCCAGGTGGAGTGGAGGACAGAGTGGGAGCAGCCAGGTGGAGTGGAGGACAGAGTGGGAGCAGCCAGGTGGAGTGGAGGACAGAGTGGGAGCAGCCAGGTGGGGAGGACAGAGTGGGAGCAGCCAGGTGGGGAGGACAGAGTGGGAGCAGCCAGGTGGGGAGGACAGAGTGGGAGAAGCCAGGTGGAGTGGAGGACAAAGTGGGAGCAGCCAGGTGGGGAGGAGAGAGTGGGAGCAGCCAGGTGGGGAGGACAGAGTGGGAGCAGCCAGGTGGAGTGGAGGACAGAGTGGGAGCAGCCAGGTGGAGTGGAGGACAGAGTGGGAGCAGCCAGGTGGAGTGGAGGACAGAGTGGGAGCAGCCAGGTGGAGTGGAGGACAGAGTGGGAGCAGCCAGGTGGAGTGGAGGACAGAGTGGGAGCAGCCAGGTGGGGAGGAGAGAGTGGGAGCAGCCAGGTGGGGAGGACAGAGTGGGAGCAGCCAGGTGGAGTGGAGGACAGAGTGGGAGCAGCCAGGTGGGGAGGAGGACAGAGTGGGAGCAGCCAGGTGGGGAGGAGAGAGTGGGAGCAGCCAGGTGGGGAGGACAGAGTGGGAGCAGCCAGGTGGAGTGGAGGACAGAGTGGGAGCAGCCAGGTGGAGTGGAGGACAGAGTGGGAGCAGCCAGGTGGAGTGGAGGACAGAGTGGGAGCAGCCAGGTGGTGGGGAGGACAGAGTGGGAGCAGCCAGGTGGAGTGGAGGACAGAGTGGGAGCAGCCAGGTGGAGTGGAGGACAGAGTGGGAGCAGCCAGGTGGAGTGGAGGACAGAGTGGGAGCAGCCAGGTGGAGTGGAGGACAGAGTGGGAGCAGCCAGGTGGAGTGGAGGACAGAGTGGGAGCAGCCAGGTGGAGTGGAGGACAGAGTGGGAGCAGCCAGGTGGAGTGGAGGACAGAGTGGGAGCAGCCCCCCCTTAAGTTCTTACCTTGCCTAGTAAAATCACTGTCACTTTCTCTCTGGCTCCCTCCACCCGACAGCCTCATGGTTTCTCTTCTCAAGTTCTCACAGTCTGCCTCTCTCCTCCTCCCGCTCGGCATGTTGGGGGCTGCAGGGCTGCATCCTAGGCCTGCTGGTATCATGGACTATCTATCCCATAATGCTCTCTTTTTAGTTTCCCAGCTGCTCAGCTCAAAGAGGAGAAGGAGGGGTGGAAATCCCCCGCAGCTGCGGCTCTCTCCCTTTACAGAGCCTGTCAGCAACGGCTGGGGGGGTCTGCATCCGCCGCTCTGATCCACCCCTGGCTCAGGCTTGGCTCACACTGTCACGGGCTGACACTCCTAACAGATCTCACGCTGGAAGATGAAGGAGGTGGGCGGAGCAACTTATTGGCGCGGAGGCTGAGGCTCTGAATGCTGGGGCGGCCGTGTCCTCTGATGTCACTGGTTGCTAGGCGCTGGTCGGCAAGCTTTTCTGGCAACCAGTGCAGGAGGCAGCGCACCGCCGACAAGCATTCGCTCTGCTCTGCCCCTGCTTACTGATCTAGGATTCCGAGCGGCTCCTACGGAGTCCAAGTAGTCTACTCCATCGGGTCCCATTTGAGGGCCGGCTCTGCCGGGCCCCACTTGGCTGCGGGCCGCGTGGGTCGCTATGGCGGTAGTTCCGCCACTGATGCCACAACAACTGGATACTTAACTAGAGATATACTTGTACTTGTTTTTTCCGGAGAAGCGTGACATGCCATAGCCGGCCATCAATCATCCTCCATCTTGATAGGAACGCCCAGTCGGAATCTTCTATATAGCATTGCACAGTGAATACGGGGCTAAAAAAATCAATACAGGCATACTGTAGCTCGCACTACTATGCCTAATTTAATGCTATAAAAAAAAAAAAAAAATTATTAGGGTGAACCACCGCTTTAACTAGAGATATATTTTACTGTGAAATATGCAAAAAAGTGATTACAGTAATTGTGCTGTCATCCCAACGTAAGACGACAGCACAATTGATTTCAACATAAACTTTTTGAAAACAGTATACATATACATAGGTTTATACCTGGAAGCTCCCCCTACTTTATAAGCTATGCGTGAGATCTCACTTAAATTACTTAGTCCTGGATCTTCTTTTCTTCGCTAGCTAAAGTAACTCCTTGAAATTTGTAATCCACAGTTTTGATGAGTCAAATTGAAGTGAATGTGCTCCTGGTGTAACTGCAACAACTATTTTAAAATCGATTGAAACGTCAAAGTAGATAGGCCTCAAGCCTTCTCAGTGTCAGTTTCTCTGCTCCTCTGTGGAACTATAAATCCCAGTGAGGCCTGTATATGAGTCTAACTGCGTGTGGAACTTAGCAAACTGTGGGTCGTGACCCGCTCACCCACTGGATCGGAGCTCCGGGTAGTAACTTTTGTCCTGTGACTGCAACTTGCTTCTCTGTCAGTTCCGTTCAGCTCCGCTGGATGGATCCGGTCCTCCGATGCTAGGATGAGTGTCTCTCGGTCTCTGCAATCCGGACACCATCCCTCCGGCACCCTTAGATCACTTTCCCCAACAACTGGGATTGTTTTCCCCTGCGTGTCCTCGTCTCCAAGGAAACCCAAAAATCTAAACAAAACATCTCTCTGCATTACCAGTATTTGGTCACTAGATGGCTCCAAATACTTAAACATAGCAATGTCCATAGACGTTGTATTAAAGTATGCAAACACACATCAATATACAAGAATGTCAGCGCTACAATATATACCTTTTACACCACCATTTTATCTGATTTCTGTTACGTCACACCTTGGAAGACCAATTAGCACTGGAAGTGACTGTGTTTTTGTACGTTTGGAGGAAGCCCAAGCTCATCTCTAATCTTGAGTAATGTGAAACCATTAATTTTACATGATCTGATCCCACCACTGTTGGTTTCTATTTAGAAGAACTGAAACACAGATGAGACAGATAAAATGGCTAATCAGCTCAAAGAATTGTCACATGACACTTGAGGGTCACTTGACAAACAATAGCAATCTTGAGTGTCCTATAATTGACCAATGAGAGAGAAGCGCCAAAAGTTGAGGTTTATGGCAATGACAGTCAAGAATAAAATCAAGAAAAAGACACACCAAAGTAAGCACATTTTAAGCAGCTTTTAGAGGGGTTGTAAAGGTAAAAAAAAAGTCCCTAAATAGCTTCCTTTACCTTAGTGCAGTCCTCCTTCACTTACCTCATCCTTCGATTTTGTTTTTAAATGTCCTTATTTCTTTTGAGAAATCCTCACTTCCTGTTCTTCTGTCTGTAACTACTGTGAGAGATTAGCTTGTGGGGATCACCTTTCTCTGAATCACAGTCCGCAAGCAGGCACTTTCTTTTAAGTCTGGCGGATGCCAGATTTTATTTGTAAATGGTATGCAGGTAAAAATAATCAAAACAGTAAATTAAATCCTTGCCGTCCGGCGCTAAACTAAACAAACAGGATCTACTCTCTCAGTGCGGGGCTGGTCCCCATCACCCACAAAATAACAATAAAGCAAACCTTTTCTTACAGTTACTTTTCATAGAGCCCCTCACACTCAGGTTCCCTCCTGAGTCTCCAAAACCCCAGCACACCGTTGTGCTCTCTTCCTGGTCTTTTAAAGTCCACCTGACTGTGGACTCCAGTGGGCCCAAACATCCGGACCGGAACCCTGGCCAGCCCCAGAGGCTGTGAAACCCAGACCGGATTCCGGTTCACTCCCTCATAATGGAATGAATGCGAGGTGAAATGTACCTATTGTCATGTAACGCACCTCCCATACCGTCACATATCCTACCCGTCTGCTCAAGCCCCTGTGGCTGAGTAGGCATGTGCATTTCGTTTCGTTCCGAATTGAAATTCGGACGAATTTTTCATTATTCGGACATTCGGATGCATACAAATTCCCGAATTGCAATATTAATGAATTTACCGAATCCGAACGTTTTCGAAAACCCGCGGACGAAATTCGAAAAAAAAAATAAAAAATCGAATTGAATTCGAAAACAAATTCTATTCGAAAAGAGACTATTTGTTTTCGAATTCGACCAGATTTTTCGAAATTCGGTCGAAAACGAACGAATTCCGAAAACGAATTTAACACATGTAATGAATCTAACGTAACAAAATTAATTAAATAACGAATTAAAACGAAACGAAACAAAACACATTTTTCCCTTTTGCACATGCCTATGGCTGAGCACTTGACCCAACCATACAGTGCACACGGGAGAGGGCATCTGCATTATTTTGGAGCTTTCCTGGCCTGTGCTCCACCATAAACTTAAAGGGCTGTAAAGCCAGGAACCACCTTGTCACACAAGCATTTTTCTCCCTATTGTCACACATCCACTTCAGGGGAGCATAGTCTGTGATCAGCTTAAATGACCTCCCTAGTAGGTAATACCTCAGGGAGTCTAAGGCCCACTTAATGGCGAGACACTCCTTTTCTACAATGGCATCATTTTTCTCGTGCTTGTTCAGCTTCCGGCTCAGATATACCACTGGGTGCTCCTCCCCGTCCCTGTTCTGTGACAGTACGGCCCCTAGGCCCACCTCAAAGGCGCCCGTCTGTACAACAAACTCCTGGCTAAAGTCCGGGGTTACTAGTACGGGTAACATACAAAGAGCCTGTTTTAAATTCTGAAATGCCTCCTCAGCTTCGGGATTCCACTTGACCATGACCGACCCCCTACCCTACGTCAGGTCGGTCAAGGGGGCGGTAAGGATGGCAAAATTGGGTATAAACCGTCTGTAATACCCCGTAATGCCCAGGAAGGCCCTCACTTGTTTGTTATTGACTGGTTGGGGCCATTTTTGAATTGCCTCAAACTTATTGGTCTGCGGCTTGACCACACCCTTGGCCAATAATGTACCCAAGGTATTTGGCCTCCTCCAGGCCTATGGCACATTTTTTTGGGTTGGCCGTGAGACCTGTTTCCCTAAGGGAATCTACCACCGCTTGTACATGGAGCAAGTGCGTTTCCCAAGCTGGGCTATGGATGACCACATCGTCTAAGTACGCCGCTGCATACGAGCGATGTGGTCTCAAAATGTCATCCATCATTCGCTGGAATGATGCAGGGGCTCCGTGCAGACCAAACGGCATCCGCTTATACTGAAACAAACCCTTCAGGGGTGGAAAAGGCAGTCTTCTCCTTGGCCGATTTAGTAAGTGGTATCTGCCAATAACCTTTTGTTAGGTCTAGGGTCGTTATGTAGCGAGCCTGTCCCAACCTGTCCACAAGTTTGTCGACCCGGGGCATCGGGTAGGCGTCAAACTTGGACACATAGTTAAGCTTTCTAAAGTCATTACAAAACCTGATACTGCCATCAGGTTTTGGGACCAGCACTATGGGACTTGACCTCTCACTGTGGGACTCTTCGATCACATCCAACTCCAACATATTTTTTATTTCCTCCGCAACCGCCTTTCGCCAGGCCTCTGGAATTCTATACGGTTTTACATTTACCCAAATCCCTGGTTCCGTCACTATGTCATGTTGGAACGTGTTGGTCAGTCCGAGAAGGGGGGAGAAAAAGTCTCTATTTTTCTGCAGGAATGCCCTAACGTCAGTTTGTTGTGCTACAGACAAGGAATCCGTGAGGGGGACGTCAGGTGTCACGGGTATCCGGTCTGTTGGAGGCGGGGACGTGGCCAGTAAAGTCTCTGGGTCCTTCCAGGGCTTTAAGAGATTCACATGGTAAATTTGATATGGTTTCCTTTTCCCTGGCTGGTATACTTTGCAGTTTACCTCCCCCACCCTTTCGACAACCTTGAAGGGACCCTGCCACTTTGCTAGAAACTTACTTTCTACTGTAGGAACCAGTAGCAACACTCTGTCCCCCGGGCTGAAAGAACGGACTTTGGCACCCCGGTTATAGACCCTCCTCTGGGCCTCCTGGGCTCGCTCCATATGTTCCCGTACCAGGGGCAGGACAGCTGTGATTCGATCCTGCATCAAAGAGACATGCTCTATGATGCTCCTATATGGGCTAACCTCACCTTCCCATGTTTCTTTGGCCACATCTAGCAGGCCCCTGGGATGCCTACCATACAAGAGCTAAAAGGGGGAGTAGCCTGTGGATGCCTGCGGGACCTCTCGTATGGCAAACATGAGATATGGTAGCAAAAAATCCCAGTTTCTCCCATCTTTGTCGACCACCTTTTTCAGCATACTCTTCAATGTTTTATTAAATCTTTCGACCAAACCATAGGTTTGGGGGTGGTAGACAGAAGTGCGGAGATGGGAGATTTTGTACAATCTACACAACTCCTTGGTAACCCTCGACATAAAAGGTGTTCCCTGATCGGTCAAGACCTCCTTTGGGATCCCCACTCGACTAAATACCTGGACCAATTCCTTGGCAATAGCCTTAGCGCAGGTGTTACGTAAGGGTATGGCCTCAGGATAGCGAGTCGCATAGTCCAGGATCACCAGAATATGCTGGTGACCTTGGGCCGATTTCACGACCAGCCCCACCAGGTCGATGCCAATCCTCTCAAAGGGGACCTCGATTATTGGTAGAGGAACAAGGGGGCTGCGTAAATGGGAGGGCAGTGCCGACAATTGGCACTCGGGGCACGATTCGCAGTACTCCTTGACCTCTGCATGCAAACCGGGCCAGAAAAATCTTTGAGCGATTCTCTCCCTGTTTTTTTCGACCCCGAGATGTCCCCCCATTACATGACCATGCACTAGGTCTAGCACTATCCTGCGAAAGGGTTTGGGAACCAGTAGCTATTCTACCTCTTCCTCTCCATGTTTGATCACTCGATATAACAAATTGTTTTTAATTGCGATGTAGGGGAAGGACACCACCCAATTAGGATCCACCGGTTCCCCTTCCAACATCTTAACATTTTCCCTGGCTCTCATGAGTGTGGGCTCTCACAGCTGCTCGGTACAGAAATCCTCTCTCCTGACTTCCAGGTCTGGTACCACATTTTGGCTACTCTCCATGTCAGGGTCAGAAGGGACTTCCTGTTCGTTACCCTCAGGCTGGGTGCTAGCTTCCCAGTCCTCCGGTTCCCCGGCCATGGCAGGGAAAGGAAGAGGATCTCCGGCTTCCTCGATCCCACCAACAGCATACCTTTCCCTTTGGCAAAACAGGTCTGGTGAGAGTTCCCATGTTTCCCCAGCAGAGAAAAACTCTATCTAAGAGCCTCCCTTGGTTCTCCCATAACTTCCAAAAATGGGGAAAATCTCTCCCCACTAAAGCTTCATGGGGCAGTGAATGTGTTACACTGCCCCAGGGGGTATCAACCTCAACCACCGCTGTCTGGTAGTCCCGAGTGTCCCCATGGATGCAAATTACCCCAATACTACTGGGGTGTTGTTTTGCGGGGTCTACACAAGCACTCCTGACTAGGGTCACCACACTACCAGAGTCTAGTAGGGCTGTGAGAGGCTTGCCATTCACTAAAATAACACACATCTGTTTTTCAAGGCGACTCTGACCTACCGCAACACATGCGACCTGTGAAAACAGAGAGATGCATCTTTTCCTATCAGCATAATCACATTGAATAGGTTCATCATTTAGAGGGCAGTCTGCAGAAATATGGCCTAATGCATGGCAACGAAAACACTGTATTTGCCCTACCCCAATCCTCTTAACGGTCCGAAAGACCTTCCTGGCTTCTTTGGCCAGTCTCCAGGTCTAGGACCTACAGTCTCATCTGCTGTAAAAACAATTTTATCCACTTTTCCCAAGCTCTTGAACCCCGGAACAGTCTTACCTGAACCGTTGGGAGATCTTGCAGCCCTAGACACAGCGAAGTGGGGCGTAGGTGGGTTTGCCAAGTCCTCGGTAGCACTGTGCCTCTCCACTAGGTCCACCATTTGGGCTGCAGTTCTGGGGTCCCCCTGTCCGACCCACTTCCTCAGGGCAGCAGGAAGCGCATTCAGGTAGCGGTCCATTACCACACGCTCCACAATCTGAGGGCTGGTCAGAGACTCTGGCTGCAACCACTTCCTGGTGAGGTGGACCAGGTCAAACATTTGTGACTGGGGTGGCTTGTTGCTGGAGCAGGACCACTGATGCACGCGCTGGGCCCGGACGGCCATGGTGACACCCAAGCGTGCGAGTATCTCTGTCTTTAGGACCTCATAGTCCTGGGCCTTATCTGGTTCTAGGTCAAAATAGGCCTTTTGGGGTTCTCCTGTTAGGAATGGGGCCAATAGTCCCGCCCACTGCTCTTTTGGCCATCCTTCATGAACAGCGACTCTCTCGAAAGTCGCCATGTACGCCTCAACATCATCCGCCGGTGTCATCTTTTGCAGGTGGTAGGAGGCACGTACTATCTTTGGTTCTGCGGACACCGGAGGTGCGGACCCCTTTTTCAATTCCACCAGAGCTTCGGCGAACTGTCGGTTCATCTCCTGTTGGGCAACCTGTTGTGCTACAGCAGCCTCTGCGACTTGGCAGTTGGTTTCTCGCTGAGCCGCATTGTCCTGTAGCAGGGCCTTTAAAATTTCCTCCATTTTCAGAAAAGTGCCCGCTGAATCCACCATGTGTGAGGGTAAGCTTGTGGGGATCACCTTTCTCTGAATCACAGTCCGCAAGCAGGCACTTTCTTTTATGTCTGGCGGATGCCAGATTTTATTTGTAAATGGTATGCAGGTAAAAATAAACAAATCAGTAAATTAAATCCTTGCCGTCCAGCGCTAAACTAAACAAACAGGATCTCCTCTCTATACAGTGCGGGGCTGGTCCCCATCACCCACAAAATAACAATAAAGCAAACCTTTTCTTGCAGTTACTTTCCATAGAGCCTCTCACACTCAGGTTCCCTCCTGAGTCTCCAAAACCCCAGCACACCGTTGTGCTCTCTTCCTGGTCTTTTAAAGTCCACCTGACTGTGGACTCCAGTGGGCCCAAACATCCGGACCGGAACCCTGGCCAGCCCCAGAGGCTGTGAAACCCAGACCGGATTCCGGTTCACTCCCTCATAATGGAACGAATGCGAGGTGAAATGTACCTATTGTCATGTAACGCACCTTGCATACCGTCACACTACACACAGTAATGCGTGGCTTTCTCCCTGGTGTGGAGAAAGCCTCTTGAGGGGGGAGCGGGTGAGCAGGCAAGTCAGGACACTCTCTACTTTGCAGATAGAAAAAGGAGCTGTGTGTTAGTGAGCGTCCTGACACTCCTGCTCGCCCCCTCCCCCCTCAGGAGGCTTTCTACACACCAGGGAGAAAGCCTTGCATTACTGTGTGGAGTTACAGACAGAAGAATAGAAAGTGAGGATTTCTCAGAAGAAATAAGGACATTTAAAAGCAAAATGGAAGGGTGAGGTAAGTAAAGGAGGACTGCACTAGGGTAAAGGGGGAAAAAATACCTTTACAACCCCTTTAAACCAGAAAACACAGATGATCCACAGTTACATGGTAAGATATTTCCTAAATGCTTATAATATGCTAGAATGACACTAGTGTATTTACAAGATCGTTCTTCCACCACTGGCGAATCTGTGAGTGTGCGCAATATCGCAGCACTTCCAAACTTTTTTACTTATTTAATATTAATGCACTACATCCTTAGTGATTCAACAACATTTTTTTTTATTTGTAAACAATCTTATAAGAGGTAAATATTCCTGCTGATGCTGGGAAAATATTTACACAAGAAAAAACCTTACTATATGCTTACTGTGCCTGGACTTCTTGAGAGGTATGACAGGGGTAAAATTGCCTCTCCGTTCGGTGAAGCTGTATTCTCTTTTATCCAATTATGTGTAGGAATAAATGAAAAAAAGTGTATATATACACACACGCAAAATTGATAGGGACAGATAGCTCCAAAATAATGCAACTCAAATGCCCAGTATCTAAATGTCACTGGATCAATGCAAACAAAGCGAGGGTTGAAGCGTAGAGCAATAAAAAAGCTCTCCATGCTGCAGCCTTTTATTTGTTTGTATAAATATACTATACATACACACAGAGGAAGTGAATGGCACTGCCATAGGTAGAACCCAGGTCCAGTAGATAAAGAAGCAGCAAGCAAGGATCAGAGAACCAGTAAAATGTATAAGTTCTTCAAGTACATGTTCAAAACATAACTGGATGTTTGCAGTGAGCATGGATTTACTGGGTACAACAGTAGTTGAATTGTATACCTCTAAAATTGCATGTAATGCATATGGACTAGAGTTATTTCTAAAAATGTCACCCTCAAGGTAATTTTTTAAATTGTACTGGCTTAAGTTTCTTTTTAGAAGTCATCATTTAGTCATAATACAGTAGCTGCTTTAAGAGGAGGATTTGGGTAATCATGACGTAACCTTACATTAATACCTACTAACATATGTTGTTGTTTTTGAGAGATTAGACCATTGGCTGCACTTTTCCAACTCACAGGGCTTACCCTAACACAGTCTCTTGATAATATATAATAAATATATTTAAGATAAATACATTTCATGATATGACTTTACATCAACTTTAAGTGAATACTTACTTTTTAATAACTTATATTTTGCATTTTTAAAAATGTATATGGTTTTTATACAATAGCATGTTATTTTCATGATAAAGCCTCACAAATTCTAAAGAATGTTTTTCTTCTGCATCATGATCTCCCATGAGGAATCCTGTTTTTAGACAGAGCAGACCATATATATATATGTATCTATTCCAAGACAGGTGCAGACAATATTACATTTTGATTTCTCTTTTGCAATAAACGAAAAAATCATTTTAGGTCTTATGGGAAAGTGTTGATTGATCTGTACCTTTTACAGCATTAATTTGTGGTTATGAAATTTCAGTGCCCTGAGAATCCTGTTCGGCTTTTCCCCCCTTAGCGATGAAGGATGTAGACAGGTGGAAAAAGTAAATAAACCTAATTTGGAAGCTCCACTTTTAGCTAAGATGTGGCACATTTTCTGCTGAGAGTAAGAGCACAAGTATAGTTCAATAACAACACACACTGAAAGTTATTCAGAGCACAGGACATATGATGGAATACAATTTTAAAGCATGAGGCAACAGATGGGTCAATGCTGTCATTTTTGTCTATATGCCCTTAAGAGAGGATAACTAATATTAGAAAATGTTAGGAAAAAAATGGGTTCTGTACCTCTGACATACTGTTAAATGCAACCATAGAAGTAGCACAGAAAAGTGATGGGCAGAAAAGTGGTATTTATTCATAATTTTGTTGTAACCTTTGTGTCTGAGATTATAACTACAGTACGTTTACCCCAAGCATTTAAATTTGCTTACTGTTGATTGACTCACTACCTCTGCTGGAAGTCTGTTGCAAGCATCCACAATTTTTGTTTGTTAAATAATACTTTAATTTAATATGTTCCCTCTGTTGGTTTGTAGTCATGCAACCGTGTTCTTGATCTCAGCTTTATAATGAACCTATTGCTGCTCTTTACTCCTCTCAATTTTTTTTTATTTGACCCCCTTTCCCTCATCCCTTGAGGCTGTACTTATACAGTTCCTCCTGTTTTTCCTGATATGTTTAATCCAGAATTGGAGACTGTATTTAGAATACTATCTAACTAAAGCTCATTGTAGTGGAATTAAAATAACCTTCCTTCTGCTAGGAATGCACCCCAAAATGTTAATTTCCTGGGAAGGTCCCAGGAGAGGCAATGACAGCTGCTTTCTTATCCAAGTTGTTCCCAGCTCCCATCTATTTACTCTGTGAAACAGTTTTTTCCAGTCACTCAATTTACTGCCAAAGAACCTATGCATCTATAAATTAGAGAGGAGGTTGGCAGTGTGTGTGTGTTATAACCTGATCTGTCTAATCCAATATAATATACAAGAAAAAAAACCTAGGCCCAGATTCTCGTACATCAACGTAAAATTGTGCGGGCGTAACATATCTGATTTACGTTACGCCTCCGCAACTTACACGGGCAAGTGCTGTATTCTCAAAGCACTTGCTCCGTAAGTTGCGGGGGCGTAGCGTAAATCGGCCGGCGTAAGCCCGCCTAATTCAAATTTGGATCAGGGGACGTGTTTTATGTAAATGTACTGTGACCCGACGTGATTGACGTTTTTCCCGAACGGCGCATGCGCCGTCTGTGGAATTTACCAGTGTGCATTGCTCCAAAGTACGCCGCAAGGACGTCATTGGTTTTGACGTGAACGTAAATGACGTCCAGCCCCATTCACGGACGACTTACGCAAACGACGTAACTTTTTCAAATTTCGACGCGGGAACGACGGCCATACTTAACATTGTTACGCCACACTTATGCCACCATATAGCAGGGGCAACTATACGCCAGGAAAAGCCTAACGTAAACGGCGTAACTTTTCTGCGTCGGCCGGGCGTACGTTTGGGAATTCGCTTATCTACCTAATTTGCATACTCGACACGGAATTTGACGGAAGAGCCACCTATCGGCCAGCCTAAATATGCATTTATGAGACGATGGTGTAACACAGTTACGCCTGTTGGATCCAAGGGAAATCTATACGTAACTGATTCTAAGAATCAGGCGCTTAGATACGACTGCGCAACCTAGAGATACGACGACGTATCTGGAGATACGCCGTCGTATCTCGTTTAAGAATCTGGGCCCTTGTGCTTAAGGCACAGTGTAACCCCTCAGGATTTTAAATGTTGGACCAGGTATGAGTTAAAATTGAAGTTTATTGAGTTTACACAATAAAAATTGTATAGACATAAAATGGTATAGAAAAATATACAATACATGACACACATGTGTCCAATGTAAATAGCAAAGAATTAATGCCTTAATACAAAGCTACCCTGTGTGCGTTGGAGGGCTAGTGAGCGTACATGTTGAGATACATGACGCCTGACATGTTTCGGACTGAAATGGTCCTTCCTCATAGGCTTACTGTCATTAGAAGAATCAGAAAGTATTCTACAATATAAATAACCAAAATTAATACTATAAATGTGAAAATGTGATATACATCTCAAAGATATGAGAAAGTGATTTTGAATGAATGAATGAAAAACTTACAGTAGGTGCACGCGATATTGTGTCAATCTCGCTCCCTTTCTCGGCGAGATTGAGCACCTACGAGCCCCATCGCGGGAGCCAGCGCCGAGCTGGCCAGCCGCGATGGAGACAAAGCCATCATAGAAGCGACGGGAGATCCGACTTGAAATCCCGCCAATTCTACACGTGTGCGTCGTTTGTTATGAATCCTGAGGGGGAAGTCCCCGCTGGATTTTAAATAAAAATTTGGCATGGGTTCCCCGCTCAGGAGCATACCGGGCCCTTAGGTCTGTTATGGGTTGTAAGGAGAGCACCCCCTACACCGAAAAAACGGCGTAGGGGGGTCCCCCTACAATCCATACCAGACCCTTATCCAAAACACGCTACCCGGCCGGTCAGCAAAGGAGTGAGGACGAGCGAGCGCCCCCCCTCCTGAGCCGTACCGGGCTGCATGCCCTCAACATGGGGGGGTCGGGTGATCTGGGGCAGGGGGCGCACTGCGGGGGCCCCCCACCCCAGAGCACCCTGTCCCCATGTTGATGAGGACAGGGTCCCTTCCCGACAACCCTGGCCGTTGGTTGTCGGGGTATGCGGGCGGGAGGCTTATCGGAATATGGGAGCCCCCTTTAATAAGGGGGCCCCCAGATACCGGCCCCCCACCCTAAGTGAATGGATATGGGGTACATCGTACCCCTACCCATTCACCTGCAAGAAAAGTGGTAAAAACACAAATAAACCACACAGGGTATTAAAATATTTTATTAGTCTGCTCCGGAGGCCTCCCCTGTCTTCTTTAGCTCTTTTACCAGGGGAGGCTTCTTCTTCCGATTTCCGGGGGTCTTCTCCTGCTCTCCGGGGTCTTCACCACTCTTCTGTGACGTCTTCTCCGCTCCGGGGGTCTTCTCAGCTCTTCTATGACGTCTTCTCCGCTCCGGGGGTCTTCTCAGCTCTGGGGGGGTCTTCTTCTATGTTCGCCGCTCTCCGCTCTTGACTCGGCGCACCCCGGTTCTTCCTCCCGCTGTCCGGTTCCTTCTCCTTCAGGGCTGGCCGCCGCTATACTGGCGGCGGTCAGTCCGCTCTTCTGTGACGTCATCTTCTTCTCTTCTCGTCTTCCGTCTTCTCCAGATGTTGACACGCCGGCCGGCTCTTCTCGCTGCAATGACGGGTGCGCGGCTTGCGTCGGATTTATATAGGCCTCACAGTCCCATCATGCTCCGGTAGGTACCACGTGGGTAGGTATCACATGGGTAGGTACCAGAGCATGGTACCAGAGCATTCATTCATTCATTCATGATGGGACTGTGAGGCCTATATAAGAGAAGAGCGGTGGAGACCCCGGAGAGCAGGAGAAGACCCCCGGAAATCGGAAGAAGAAGCCTCCCCTGGTAAAAGAGCTAAAGAAGACAGGGGAGGCCTCCGGAGCAGACTAATAAAATATTTTAATACCCTGTGTGGTTTATTTGTGTTTTTACCACTTTTCTTGCAGGTGAATGGGTAGGGGTACGATGTACCCCATATCCATTCACTTAGGGTGGGGGGCCGGTATCTGGGGGCCCCCTTATTAAAGGGGGCTCCCATATTCCGATAAGCCTCCCGCCCGCATACCCCGACAACCAACGGCCAGGGTTGTCGGGAAGGGGCCCTGTCCTCATCAACATGGGGACAGGGTGCTCTGGGGTGGGGGGCCCCCGCAGTGCGCCCCCTGCCCCAGAGCACCCGACCCCCCCATGTTGAGGGCATGCAGCCCGGTATGGCTCAGGAGGGGGGGGGGGCGCTCGCTCGTCCCCACTCCCTTCCTGACCGACCGGGTAGCGTGTTTTGGATAAGGGTCTGGTATGGATTGTAGGGGGACCCCCCTACGCCATTTTTTCGGCGTAGGGGGTGCTCTCCTTACAACCCATAACAGACCTAAGGGCCCGGTATGCTCCTGAGCGGGAAACCCATGCCGAATTTTTATTTAAAATCCGGCGGGGACTTCCCCCTCAGGATTCATAACAAACGCCGCACACGTGTAGAATTGGCGGGAATCCAAGTCGGATCTCCCGTCGCTTCTATGACGCGCTTGCTGGAATGTGCTGTCACTATTCCAGTGAGTGCGAGATGTCGGCGAGATCTCGACACCATGTCGCCGAGAATCAGCGCGATGCTGTCGTGCTAAAAACACAATATCACAAACACCTACTGTATATAGCGCGGCACATGCGAACTGAATCGCCTCTGGGCACTTGTTGTTCCTGTCTCTTGACATCAAAAGAGCAGAGTTTTAATCCGTTTTCTGATAGTCAGGTGGTTTTCCTCCAACCGAATGCTGGTTGGTAAAGCGTTCCATAGTTTAGGACCTTAAAAAGCAAACCTTATTTCTCCTTTGGACTTGTATTTGGTATTGGGTACCTTGACCAGATTTTGGTCGGTGGATCGCAGAACACGATTGGAATTGTGGGGTTCTATCTTGTCGCAAAGATATTGCGGAGCCTTCCCATGGATGCACTTATGTGTCAGGCAGAGTGCTTTAAAAGCAATTCTGTCCTTTACTGGCAACCAGTGAAGGGTTCTCAGCGAAGGTGAGATTGATTCCCATGATTTTTTCCCAGTCACAAGTCTGGCGGCCGTATTCTGAACGACTTGCAGATGAGAGATTTGGTACTTTGGGAGTCCGAGGTAAAGGGCATTTGCATAGTCCAGTCTGGAGTTCACGATTGTTCCCACCACGACTGCTACGTCTTCTTTGGGGATAAATGGAATAAGTCTGCGTAGTAGGTGCAACAGATGGTGCGATCCGCTGACTACTGACCCTATTTGTGCGTCCATTGTCATGTAGGTGTCGAAGATGACTCCGAGACTTTTCACTTTGGAGCTAGGGGTGATGATTTTGCCCAGAATGGGCGGGGGTGTCCAGGTTGTTGCCAGTTGACTCTTTCGGCTGGCGTGAAACATAAGAAGTTCTGTTTTGGAACTGTTGAGTTTAAGATAACTCTTAGTCATCCAGTTTTCTATCGAAGAGAGACATTTCTCTAAACTGATATGATGATCCTTTTTGTTGCAGATGCGAAAATACAGTTGCGTATCGTCTGCATATGGGTGATAGAGTAGTTCTTGGCTACTGATGATTTCAAAGAGAGGGCGAAGATAGATGTTGAAAAGCACCGGTGACAGGGGGCAGGGGGGATCCTTGGGGGACTCCACATGACACCGTGCACTTTTCAGACGTGAAAGATCCCAGTTTCACTGTTTGTGATCGGTTTTCAAGAAAGGAGGAAAACCATGATAAATCACCTTCTGCGACTCTGGCTACCTCAGCCAGTCGCATCAGTAACATTTTGTGGTCTACTGTGTCAAAGGCTGCGCTTAGGTCCAGCAGAACCAGGAGACAGGATTCTCCTTCGTCTGCGGCCTCGAGGGCGTCATCCCATATTTTGAGTAAAGCCGTTACTGTCCCGTGTCCGGGACGGAAACCTGATTGAAATGGATCGAGTAGATTGTGGGTATCTAGATGCTGTTGCAGCTGTTGTACCACTATTTTCTCCATTACCTTGGAGAAAACATTTAGGCCTGTTATGGGGCGGCGGTGAGTTGGGTCCTTGGGATCCAGGTTAGGTTTTTTCAAGATGGGCTGGATTGTGCCCTCTTTCAGCAGGGAGGGCACTATGCCTTCCTTAAATGACTGGTTTATAAGCTGCGTGATAGGTGGTGCCAGGATGTCGGCACATTCCTTCAGCAGTTTAGTGGGGATGATATCATTGGGCGCTGTGCTGTTCCGCAAATTACCAATGATATTTTTTGTGGCTTCGATGGAGATGGGTTCCAGAGTGAACTTTGTTGATTGTAGAAAGTTTCTGTGGGTATTTTTTCCCGGATTCTTTCAATTTTGTTGATGAAGAAATCCGATAATTCATTACAGAATTCTTGGGTGTCTGAATTGGGGACTTCAAGACATCCTGGATTCATGGTCTGGGTGACCATCTTGAAGAGTTCGCGGGGGCGCTTTAGGGCGCTGTTAATTGTCATAGAAAAATTATGTTTCTTGGCTTTGAAGATTTCTTTATGATATTGTGTTGTTATTGCCTTGTAGATGATGAGGTTATCCTCTGAAGCGCTTCTTTTCCAGGCGGCTTCCGCCCTTCTGCGCTCTTGCTTCAGTAGTGACAGCTGGTTGTTGAACCAGCCGGACTTTTTTTTCCGGATGCGGGCTTTGCGTTTCGGTGCTACTAAATCTGCTGACTGTAGCAGGGCTGCATTTATGGCCTCCAGTGTATCTGAGGCTGTTTGATGTGGATGGATTGTTTTGATTTTATTTCCCAAGGTAGATTTGAAGAGTTCCGAATGGAGCTTCTTCTGAGATCTAGCCCAGTGTATTGTCACCGGCTTGGGTGCTTTTATCAATGGGGGAATTTTGGAGATTATGAAATTAATTGCATGGTGGTCTGTCCATGGCAATGGTTCATTTTCCAAAATGCTTATTTTCAGATTTTGTCTGAAAATTAGGTAGAGTGTGTGACCTGAAGCATGTGTTGGCCCGCATATAAGTTGCTGTAGCCCTAATCCTTCCAGGTGATCGATACAGGCATCTGCAACGGGATCCTGTGAGGAGTTGGCCCACAGATTGAAATCCCCGAGCAGCAAAAGGTGTTTGCTGTTGAGGGTATAAGTGGATATAAACTCTGTTAATGATGGTAGAAGCTGCGATTTTGGCCCAGGTGGCCTATAGCAGAGAAGAATGTGGACAGTCTCCTGGGGGTTAGTTTGAAGTTGAAGAGTGAGGCCCCATACACACCATAGAATCTATCCGCAGATAAATCCCATCAAATGGGTTTCTGCGGATAGATTCTATGGTGTGTACACTCCGTCGGATATTTATCCGCGGATAAATCTCCCCTGGGATGGATTTCCAGCAGATGGATATTTGCTGACATGCTCAACAAATCCATCTGCTGGAATCCATTCCAACGGATGGATCCGCTCGTCTGTACAGACTTACCGGATCCATCCGTCCAAAGGGATTCCCCGCACGCGTCGTAATGATTTGACGCATGCGTGGAATTCCTTATATGACAGCGTCGCGCCCGTCGCCGCGTCATAATAGCGGCGACGGCGCGACACGTCATCGGCAGAGGATTTCAGCGCGGATTTCAATGCGATGGTGTGTACACGCCATCGCATAGAAATCTTCTGAAATCCTCGAGAGGATTTATCCGCGGATACGGTCCGCTGGACCGTATCTGCGGATAAATCCTCTCGTGTGTATGGGGCCTAAGGGTTTCCATAAATGGAAGGGGATTTTGAAGGGCTGGCTTAGTGATTGCAATGTGAATCTTGTGGATCACCGCCAGGCCTCCTCCTCTTTGCCCTATTCTGTTTTCCGTTATAATACGATAGTTTTCTGGCACCAATTCTTCGAGAATGGTGTTGCAGTCGTCTGAGAGCCAGCTTTCTGTAATAAAGAGGCAGTCTAGATCGTATTGTAGTACAAAATCGTGGATTTCTAATCGGTGTTTTACTGCCGATCTTGTGTTGATCAAAGCACATGATATGTGCTTAAGCTGGGGTGAATGGCTGAAATTTTTGATGGTCGATCGTCGATCGACTCTCAAAAGTTGCTCCATTTTTAAAGCCTTTTTGGTGACGGCTGGTAATACTGTTGCGAATCATCTCAGACCCCAAATAGTCTCTGCAGAGTATCGCTGATTAGCCATAGTCACTGGGGGGGGGGTGGTGTTTAAATTGCGATGGAGGGAAGATTCACTGAATCCTCTCTCTTGGCTTGGTCCAGAGGAAGGCAAAAAACCCTGGCAGTGCTAAGCCAATGTGCTGCCGCAGGGAAAAAAAATTCCTTCCTGATCCCTGAGAGGCGATCGGACAAAACCCTGGATCAAGTGCTGTTGGTTTTTGAAGGAGGAAGGGGGGATGAGAGGTGTCACTGTTGCTGGGGTGTACTAAGATGGCCGCCGAACCGAAACACAGGCCTCAGGTTTGGGGAGAAGCACCGCAAATCGCCGAGCTTCGGAGGTGGCGACGGGGTGCCGGTGGGGGGTGCCTCAGTTGTGGGTTGCAGTGTTGGGGGACGATGCGGTTTAAAGGAGTGGTAGAGAGCCGCGATATTAGGTCTATGTAATGGCTGTCCTGAAAAGGACGGCCATCAGCGATTCCAGGGGGGTGGATGGCCCTGAAAGACAGGGTCTTACCTGAGAAGAGGGGGCCCAAGGGAAGGAAGGAGCCGGTCCTATGAGCTGCAGTTGACTCGTGCAGCAAGGGTTGTAGGAGCCTGCCTGCCTGCTGTCTAGCTGACTATCTGTCTGGTCCCTTCGTGAGAGCTCACTCTAAGCGGAATGTCCGAAGCGCCCTACTCCACCACTGACTGACACTAGACTGCTAGTCTGAGTGTACGAGGCTTTAGATTTGTGGTCAATGTGAAGAATGCTCCTTACTCCTTATTTTGAGCTATATATCACACTTATTGTACTAATTTTGGTTATTTATATTGTAGAATACCGTATTTATCGGCGTATAACACGCACATGCGTATAACACGCACCCTAACTTTAAGAGGGAAGGTTCAGGAAAAAAACTTTCCACAACCCCCTGCGTATAACACGCAGGCACAGTTTACACTCTATTTTCAGGGTAAAAAAGTGAGTGTTATACGCCAATAAATACAGTACTTTCTGATTCTTCTAATGACAGTAAGCCTATGAGGAAGGACCATTTCATTCTGAAACATTTCAGGCATCATTTATCTCAACATGTACGCTCGCTAGCCCACCAACGCACACAAGGTAGCAGAGAACCATGCTATATGTTTGTTAAGGCATTCATTGTTTGCTATTTACATTGGACACACGTGTCATATATTGTGTAAACTCAATAAACCTAAATTTAAACTCACACCTGGTCAGCCTTCTAAAATCCTGAGGGGTTACACTGTGCCTTGAGCACTAGCTTTTTTTCTTGTATATGCATCTATAAAAAAACAAGCTCCTTCCCAAAGAACAGGTGATGCACCAAAACCTTTGCCTTTATTGAGAGGTCAAGGGTCATTTTCATGATCCCACATGCTCTGTCCATGAAACTCCCTTTTCAATCCACTTGAAGATTGCTGTATTAGACCCTGTGACATTGCACTTACATGCTTCTCTTGCCAGTGCTCCTCCATTCATCACTTTATTTCAACATACTGTGACAGGAAGTCAGGTAAATCTGTGGGTGTTGTCACAGACGGGAGGTACATTTCTGCCTTGTTTAGACAATACACCGTTTAGACAATACACCGTCGGCTGCAGAAGCAGCCAGAAAAAGTTTAAGGGCGTTGGAAGACTTCAGCTGTTCAGAATGAGGCAATTAAGGCCTCTATAAGTAATCCAGAGGATTACCACTGAATTGCTGCATCCTGAGGCTTTCTGAGTGAAAAAGAGCAGTAGCTGAAAGTCTTCTGAGGAGGTGAGGTGGTGATTGATTTTTCTGTGTGATAAAAATCAAAAAGAGACTATTGTTTTTCTGCTGTACGATCAGCAGTGTCTACCCAGCAGTAGGCTGTGCTCGACTCCATAGATAGGTTCCTGTGTGGAAGGTAGACGCCCAAAGTGGCCAGGGTTTATTTTATGTTTGATTTTGTTTATGCTGTTTGGATGCTTGCACTTGTTTCCAGCAAGATGGAAGAATAAACCAACATCTTTGTTTTCAACCGTCTTCGACTGCCTGTCTGTATAAATTCAGTGTGTAGTGAACCCATCCAGGGGGTCACACACCCCGCTACCGAGCTAACCCCTTACAATACATACACCGTGGATCTGCAAGCAACTTTGTGGATTGGGGTATGGTGGCATCTCTAATTCTTGAGCTAATTTTTCTCTCTTCCCCTCTTCTAGTCTGTTAGTGATGTCATTGTGCTTCACAGCAGACCTATCCATTACCAGACTCATCTATTTAAAATGTCTGTAGGAATAGACCTCCACAAATGGATCTCTTACCTTCAATCACTCTTCCAGCACAGAGACCAGGGTCTCACCAAGAGCCCTGGGCCCTGTACTAATGATCAAGGCCCATATTTCCAGATTCCGGGTCACCTGATGACTGTGGTGGCCTTTGATTGGCTACCACAGTGATCACTGTGAAGCCTGGATCTGTGTTTTTTCTCTTTCCGTGAATGCATGAAAAAAAATGTTTTTGTAAAAAAAAATCTAAAATAATAAAAAATAAAGAAAAAAATACCTAGATCAAGGTTTAATCTAGGTGATTTCTAGGGTTAGTGTTTGACCCAAGTAGGGGTCAAAGGTCAAGGTCAGTCAATTTTTAGCAAGATTTTGTTTTAATTAGCATCAGTGTCAGTTATGCCGCGTACACACGACCATTTTTTGGAAAATTACGTTTTTAAGGGTCTAGAAAAAACTAACTTTTTTTCAACCCGATCATTAAAACTGCCTTGCCTACACACGATTGTGGAAAAAAAAATGCTCTAGCAAAGCGCAGTGACATACAACACGTACAACAGCACTATAAAGGGGAAATTCCATTCGGATAGCGCCACAATTGGGGCTGATTTCGTGTTAGAGAAAGACGATTCGCGCTTTTCAGTCTGTTACAGTGTGATGAATGTGCTTACTCCATTACGAACGCTAGTTTTACCAGAACAAGCGCTCCCATCTCATAACTTGCTTCTGAGCATGCTCATTTTTTTCACGTCGTTAAAGCCCACACACGACCATTTTTTACAACCTTAAAAACGACAACGTTAAAAATGTTGTGAAAAAAATAGAGCATGTTGGAAATTTTTAATGCCCATTTTTTAGATTGTGAAAAATGCTCTGGAGCCCATACACGATCGTTTTTAATGACATAAAAAAAATTTAATTTTTTATAACCCGAAAAACTGTTGTGTGTACACAGGGAATACATATAATCACTGTGACATGACAGCTGTATTGTATGCTCAACGTGTTTCATGGAATAACTCCACTCATCAGGAGCGGCTAGGGACTGAGGTTACCTACAATAAATAGTAAGGAACTAATTAATGGTAATTAATTATAGAGGGAAGAGAGGGAACACAAAGACAACACAGTGATCCTATCAGCCTTACCTATTGGTATTTGATAAAACAATGTAAACAGTAGCAAGATTGATGAAAGGCACTTAGGGGCTGAGAGAACATCTCCCCGGGAGCTATCGCGGTGGCATGGGGCACCCAGATTCCCAAAGTGATAGTGTAGTGAATAGTTTAGTGGAATGCTATATGATTTACCAGTCATGCTTCTATTATACATTGTAACTTATTTATTGATTTACTTTGTCTTCCTACATTGCACTGTGCCCTAGCATGTCTTTAATAAATACTTTATAATTTTTACTATATTGATTGATTCATTCTGCCCAAGCGTTCTGTTTCATTTAAAGTCCCAATGCCTTCCATTTAATTCCATGTTGCCGGGGATGGAGGCTTGTATGGTGGTTGACCACAGCCTTATTTAATGTCCCACCTAATTTAGGTTTTAAATTTAGCAATTTAAACTTTATATTCAAACTATGATGAGTGGAGTTATTCCACGAAAAGCATTGAGCATACAACACAGCTGTCATGCCACAGTGATTATATGTATTACCATGGGCTTGATGTTGTCTGAATCATTCAATGCATGTTATTATTTATTATGGTTATATGTCATTGTTGGTCATATTGCTGGTTTCATTGTTTATCATGTGTTACTATGGGCCTGATCCACAAAAACCCTGCGTAACTTAATTTTTCCCGTTTATGTTACACCGCCGCAAAATCTCTACCTAAGTGCCCTATCCACAAAGCACTTACCTAGAAATTTTGAGCGGTGTAACTTAAATCCGTCCGGCGCAAGGCGTTCCTAATCTAATGGGGCGAGTCCCATTTAAATTAGGCGCGCTCCCGCGCCGGACGTACTGCGCATGCTCCCGACGTTATTTTCCTGACGTGGTTTTACGTTGCGCCGGGTTTTGAGAATTGCGACGGGCGTAAAAAAAAAAAAAAGAGTTGCGGCGGAAAAAAAAAAAAAATGACAGCGACGCGGGATAGAAGGGTAAACTTTTACAAGGTTTAAACAGTTTACACCTTGTAAAAGCAGCCCTAATTTTGCGACGGCAAACTAATACTTACAGAGAAAAAACGAAGCGTAAAAGCTTTGTGGATCTCCGTAAGTGCTAATTTGCATACCCAACGCTGGATTTCGACGAGAAATGCCCCCAGCGGCGGCTGCGGTACTGCATCCTAAGATCCGACAGTGTAAGTCCCTTACACATGTCGGATCTTCTGCCTATCTATGAGAAACTGATTCTGTGGATCAGTTCCTTAGATAGAAACAGGGATACTGAAAAGAAAGAATGACTTAGGGGCTAGTCATGGACTTTGTCGGCATGATAGGTTAGTAAAGATATGAGTCTTTCAAAAGATGACTTTATATATAAAAATATTTATTACAAAAAAATATATATTTTAAAAATTTCACTCCAAAGAGTACACATAGAGTACACATAACATTTGATCAGCACAGCGTTCACAGTAATTGATGTAACTTAGAAGATTAGATCTGGTTATACAACACTAGCACCAAATGTATAACACTAGACTAGATAAGGTATATAGCGTCCTAATACGGACTGATAATTTAAACCATAAATAAGTACAAGGGCTTCTAAAGAAAGTCATCAGCAACTGGAGATTTTAGCACTTGCGCTGGGTTGATCGGAGTCCTGACATGTTTCGCGCTGTAACTGAGCGCTTCCTCAAAGGACTTAGTAAGGTCAATGTGCTGTATTGATGGAAAAAACAGATATAAATATATAACATATTGTTTTTGAACAACAGAAAAATGTACAACAGCCTGTATGAATATTTAAAGATCCGGAGTGCTCCTATAACATGCAATATGGTGAGGAAAAGGACGGAAAAAGGTCACCCCCATGAAAAATGTGGAAATAGCCTCAAATAGCAGACAGGATGCCTGAACAAAGTCCCAAAAATTCCAGTACGACGGAGATAGGAGGCATAATAGAAATAGAGTATGATGATTAATAAGGTTAGAACCATATTGCTTACCTATAAAAAGGAACGGAACAATACAGAAAAAATAGCTGTAGAATAACTTGGCATGGTACTCTCTGGGTAGAGAGATGTATAGCAAGGGCTAGCAAGGAGTTAGATTTGTAACCCCAAAAAGAATTGAGTGACGTACAGAGGCGGCAGGGCTGTAGCAAGAGATAAATAGAGCCAATACATAGAATCAGAGCATTGTTAGAAATTATTAATAATAAAAAATAAAAGGCAAATAGTAATGAAAGCAAGCATAATGCTTACCCAATATTTGGAAACAATTACATGTAGAATTTGCAATTTGCTCATAGCATGGCTGCATTCAGCAAATGTAAGATTAGAGTGTTTGAAAAGCACTAATCTTGATCTTTAGGGCAGTTCAAGGGAACAGGGGCAAGGATTGCCTCGATAGGCCAGTCACTGAAAAAATAAGTAAGGGAAAAAATTGTAAGCCCAATAGAGTTGGCCGCACAAAAGTATGGAAAGACGTTTAAGGATGTAGATATTGGTCTTACCAGTAAGCAATGCTAGCCACAGGTGCCGGTTATTCGTATGCCTCCCAGGAGGCTAAGGATAGCGTGTGTAGCCTGGGGGCTTTAAATAGCCCCGAGTCCCGCCTCAGATCGACAAACACCTCGGCGCTGCCGGGTGATGTCATCTGTGCTGGCCGCAAAGTAACAGCAGATGCGCGCGCACCGGAAGAAATAGAGGTGCGCGCGCAATACTGAAATTCATGCACCATTCGATGGCGAGTGCACGCCATCTAGTGGACATATTGAGATACAGCAGAGATGGAAAGGCTGTATCTCAAGCGGCCACATCGTCTGGAATAAAGTGAAGGGACAAATGAAGAGGCATCGCATCTGGAGGAGATGGAAGAGCACAAGGGGGAGGATAATTCCATCCAATATTCACCATAATTGCAGAAATGGAGCACAACCGTATTATATACAAAAATGAACATTAACATTTATAAGGTATGGAAGTAAATAGATCTTCCAAATTGATATATGTTATTTAATTATACAGCGAAGAAAACCTTGTATGGAAACAGAGGTACAGTAGATAAGCTGAAAGAAGAGGACAACTGGAAAGATCCCAGTAAGACAGTAGTATATAAGCATCATTATATGAATAGTGTGATTAGCTACTATAACATTTAATTCTGCAAATAACAAGGCAATAGGGACAAGGCAATAGGGAAATCAAAATTAGTACTTAGGTGGTAATAGAGCAAAATAAGAATGACCAGTTAGCTTAATGTTTCTACAGAAAGGATTTATAGGATTGTGCTTCGTTGATGCCTGGGGGTTGTAGAGCATTTAGACGTTCGATCCAATAAGCCTCTTTTTGAAGTACCTGTTTGTCCCAGTTGCCTCCACGGCAGTCTTTAGGGACAATGGCCAGCACTATAAAAGAGGCAACTGAGGTATTAAATTTATGATATAGGTCAAGGTGACGGCTGACTGATGTCACCATTTTGCCCTGGGAGGAATAATAAACATGATCCCTAATTCTATGTTTAAAGTTTCTGATGGTTTTACCCACGTAAAATGCATGACAGATGCATGTCATGAGGTAAATGATTCCCTGAGTATTACAGTCCGCATAAAAATTAGGGGTAAAAATTTCCCCATTAGGTAGAGAGAAAGTGATGCCCTCTCTAACCCAGGGACAGAAGTTGCACCTGCCACATCTCATCATACCATTTGGAGGTCGTTGTTGATTTGGGTTTAATTTGTAGTGACTAGAGGTCAATTTGTCTCTCAGTGAGCGGGATCTTTTAAAAGTGATATCTGGTCTTTGGCCAATGTAATTGCTAAGGATGGAGTCGTTAGTAAGAAGTGACCAATGTTTATTTAGGATGTTGCGCACCTCAATATGGTGGCTTGAGTACCGCGTAATGAATCTCACTGGTTGCGACCCTGTGCTGGCTTTTTGTTTAAATAATAAGTTGGTACGAGATTGTCGTGCAGCCTTATTAAATGCTTTGCGTAGTAAAGATTTACTGTAACCTCTCACCAACAGACGTTGCTTGAGTAGGTTAGCCTGTAACAGGAAATCTTTTGTCATAGTGCAATTCCTTCGTAAACGGAGGTATTGTGCGTAAGGTATGCTTTTAAGGAGGTTGGTTGGATGTGCACTGGTGGCGTGTAACAGGGTGTTACCTGCAGTCTCCTTATGTTAAAATATTATGCATCCACATGCGCACTACATGTGAGGATGTATTAATCCTTTTGAGAAACAGGGATACGGCGGTGTATCAGTAGATACGCCGGCGTATCCCTTTTGTGGATCAGGCCCTATGTTTATTATGTTATTATTAGAATGCTATATGATTTTCCAATTATGCTTCTATTATACATTGTAACTTGCCAGTATTTATTGATTTACTTTGTCTTCCTACATTGCACTGTGCCCTAGCATGTCTTTAACCACTTAAGCCCCGGACCAAAATGCTGCCTAAAGACCCAAGGGGTTTTTACAGTTCGGGACTGCGTCGCTTTAACAGACAATTGTGCGGTCGTGCGACGTGGCTCCCAAACAAAATTGGCATCTTTTTTTCCCCACAAATAGAGCTTTCTTTTGGTGGTATTTGATCACCTCTGCGGTTTTTATTTTTTGCGCTATAAACAAAAATAAAGCGACAATTTTGAAAAAAATTCAATATTTTTTACTTTTTGCTATAATAAATATCCCCCAAAAACATATATAACATTTTTTTTTTCCTCAGTTTAGGCCGATACGTATTCTTCTACCTATTTTTGGTAAAAAAAAATCGCAATAATCGTTTATCGGTTGGTTTGCGCCAAATTTATAGTGTTTACAAAATAGGGGATAGTTTTTTTGCATTTTTATTTATTTTTATTTTTTTACTACTAATCAGCGATTTTTTTCGTGACTGCGACATTATGGCGGACACTTCGGACAATTTTGACACATTTTTGGGACAATTGTCATTTTCACAGCAAAAAATGCATTTAAATTGCATTCTTTATTGTGAAAATGACAGTTGCAGTTTGGGAGTTAAACACAGGGGGCGCTGTAACATTTAGGGATCACTGTGTATGTGTTTACTAGTGTAGGGGGGTGTGGCTGTAGGAATGATGTCATCGATCGTGTCTTCCCTATAAAGGGAATGACGCGATCGATGCGCCGACACAGTGAAGCACGGGGAAGCCGTGTTTACACACGGCTCTCCCCGTTCTTCAGCTCCGGGGAGCGATCGCGACGGAGCGGCTATAAACGAATAGCCGTGCCGTCGTCCCGGATCGCTCCTGAAGCCACGGGGACCGCCGCATGTACGGGGGGGGGTCCCGATCGGACCGCCGACCCACGTCAAGCAGAGGATGTATATATACGTGGATGTGCCTGCCTGTGCCATTCTGCTGACGTATATGTACATGAGGCGGTCCTTAAGTGGTTAATAAATACTTTATAATTTTTACTATATTGATTGATTCATTCTGCCCAAGCGTTCTGTTTCAATTAAAGTCCCAATGCCTTTCCTTTAATTCCATGTTGCCGTGGATGCTATGATTAAGCATTGACACTCAATGCGAAACGCGTCAGCTGTTTATCCCACTGTGTGCTGATACCTGTAGTGCATTTTTTCCTGTACCCAATAAAGGGCACGTCTTTTTCAAGTTACTGGAGTGCGGCTGTCCATATCCTTATTGTTTTTGCACATTGCCGTGGATAGAGGCTTGTATGCCGGTTGGCCACAGCCTCATTTAAAGTCCCACCTAATTTAGGTTTTAAATTTAGAAATTTAGGGCCAGATTCACAGAAGAGATACAATGGCGTATCTCTGTGATCCGCCCGTCCTAACTATGCGGCTGATTCATAGAATCAGTTACGCATAGCTAGCCCTAAGATCCGACAAGTATGACCGTCGTTCCCGCGTCGAATTTCGATTTTTTTTTTTGCGTAAGACGCCCGGGAATACGAAACGCCGTAACGCACATCGCATTTAAAAAAAAACATCGGGGGGCGCCGTAATTTCGCGCAATGCACGTCGGGAAATTTCCTAACGGAGCATGCGCAGAACGTTCGGCGCGGGAACGTGCCTAATTTAAATGGTGCCCGCCCCATTTGAATTAGGCGGGCTTGCGCCGAGCGCATTTACGTTACACCGCCGCAAGTTTACAGGTAAGAGCTTTGTGAATCGGGCACTTACGCTGTAAACCTGCGGAGGTGTAACATAAATGGGATACGTTACGCCGCTGCGGAGTATCATAATTCTCTGTGAATCTGGCCCTTAAACTTTATATTCAAACTATCGGGGATGGAAACATTACACTTATGTACTTTTTTACCCCATGATACACTGTTGATTTACATCCCATGCCATTCTAGATAAAATGCTATACTGGGTTATTTCCATTTTAAATTTTGATACTAGGCCATGCTTTTGGGTTGGTGCTTAGTCATATCCGGGAGCTGTGACGCGCACCACCGCGTCCCCTCACCCCCTCCGCCTTACTGGCTGCTGGGTGCGGGGGTGTACTCGCTGCGCATTGACGTCACGCCCCACACGTCCGCGCGTCTGACGTCTATGTTGACGCCGCGTGCTGACGTGTGAATCTCCATCTGCGTGCGCTATGAAGAGAGGGGCTAGGTGGCTATTTATAGGCAATGGCTGCATGTATGTGGTCGCCGCTCCACTCCAGGACGCCATTGTGTGACGTTTGTGGGGCTCTGTCGGCAGACGGGGGTCCCCCCTTTTTCACCAGTGGTTACGGTCACCACCTCTACCTTTTTTTCTTGGACACATCCACATCACCGTCTATTTATGGTTAAAACTCTTAATTTAGGTACATTCACCTTATTGAATAGGGTAAACTCCTGCGCTGTCTGTAAAGTGAAGGGGAGGGGAACAAACTGAAGATACTGCTGCAAATATAAAAGTCTACCTCGATAGACTAAGGTGAAACAGAAAAAATTTAAATACAATACTTGCGCTGTAAAGTGTGGGACAAAGAGTGAATATTGGGTGATAACGTTTATACAGTGGCTAGTGAGAATAATATTTGGTGAGAATAATATTATAAAGCATATATAGCAATGAAAATAACACAAGGACAGTCCTTAGTAAAAATCTGCACTCTGAAAAAGTCCAGATCCGGCGCAGTCCTGCCGTGTATTGGTGTGCTCCAACAGAGATAAATCCTGATCTCCAACGGTGCAGGTGTTGTATAAAAATAAAAATGCAAAAGATACACTTTAGGAGAAGAAACACGAAAAAAGTTCTAAAAGAAATGTATATAAGACCCTTGGATCCGGAATATAGGTGGAATAGAATAGTTGAGCCAACACCAAAGTTACATGTATACACCTTTGGTGAACCCAGCTGCTCACCTCAAATTGACCGCAATGTGTCCAGATCAACCTGGTCTAGATGGTTATAGTCCACAAATAGGTAGCACACATAAATCTCCGTCCGATGTTTAACATGAAAAAAACAAAGTAAAAAGACAAAAAGAGGCTGATGGTGAAATACAGTCACAAGAAGGAGTTGGCAATTGGGATCTTGGCGAGTGGGAGTGCACTCACATGTAGGTGAGAGATCTCAGGCTCATATCCACGAGCACCGCACTCGTCAGTCCCTCTATCTTTCCTCTGCTCTTTCTACTAGATCTCGGAATTCAGATGCTGGCTGTTTTGGTCTCCCCAAGATTTCTCAATGTGTAAAGATGTCTCAGCTGATGTGGGCTTATGATGGCTCCTATCCCTCTCTCAATGGCTCAGATGGAGCGCTCATATGGCGTGGTGATGGGGAAGAGGTGAAAAAACATACCCATAGTATAGCCCGGTCAGCAATATAAACAGGTTTATTAAAAACAAAGTTAAAACTCACATATAAATACAGGAACTCTGCAACAATCCTTACGAGTGGCGAACTCGTGTGTCCGTTCGTCAGATGCTGGAGTGTGTCCTGCCTACCAATCCCGACGCGTATCGTCACGGTCACGTGACTTCATCAGGGGATGATGTAGGGGACACATGGACAGACATTTATAGTCTGTATTGATGAGCACCCGGCGGCCATTTTGTCGAAGCTCATAGACAATGACGACGCTGCCTGTGGTCTGCTTGCGCCGTGCTGTGTAGTGCAAGCCGCGCTTGTGGATAAAATCAGAGAACGGGGATTCAGAATATATAAAACGCATTAGAGGCGTCTTATCTAATCGGACCAGCAATGGAATGTCAGGGTAGACAAACCAATATGAGAAACCTAATGCAAGGAAAGATAAAAGCACAGGGGAGGGGCTGAGGCTATAAAAAACATATCCTAGTATGAGAGTGTGCAGTGTAAGGCCGTGATAGGAAATACTGGATATTAGCATATCTGAACAGTGGGAAATAGAAACATCTATATGGCCCAAGTCTATATTCTACTGGTATACATAAAGGGATATTGAAGCTAATTGGAAGGGGAGGGGTAGTGGGTGGGGCGGGAGGGGCGTATGAAAAGAGAAGGGACAAGAGGGAAGAAAGGAAACTGGCATGGGGATATGTAAATATCTCCCTAAGTGAAACATATTGGTAATGATCCATATGTGCCAGATAACCAGCTTAGGTAAATGGTGACCATAATAGTGTCGACTATAAACAAACCCGAAAATGGGGGTGTCGAGGGGTGTCAGACACGTCGGGGCTGGCGGTCTGATCCATAAATTCTAACCTCGTGTGATGTGAAGTATAAGTTCATGCAGCGCAAGTGTCACATAGACTCGGGTGGCAGGAATACAGTACGACCCAGTCAAACATATGGTACACTACTCTTTCTCAGAATTGAGGAAGTGATAAATATAATGCATGAAATACATGTGTAGTCAGTGACTATAACTCACAGCAGAGGGCCTACCTAAGAGGGCCTGGTGTCGTGGTAGGGAAGTGAAAGGAGGGAGGGCATGTGAAGAAGGGAACTAGTGTGCCAGTGGGTGAATGGCAGATGGTCATACATATCAAGGATGGGACAACATTCACTGGTCTTGTGATAGTGGTGACTATGTTACATGAGCCAGTATTTAAACAGATTTTATGATATTTTAAAATATTAAAAATTAGTTTGGAAAACATGGAAACTGTAAGAAGGACAGGGTCAGGTAACAGGAGAAGGACCGTATCGAAAAATGGAAGAAGGAGGGACCCGAGCCAGAGGAGGCATGATGTACCGAAACATATGACGTACAGCCAAATGCCATCTAGATCATATACATATAAAGTAAGAGGGAACATATGCAAAGTAAAACTAAAAGTCACTAAGAAAACAATTGAGGTCAAATTCTATGTTTAAACCCTTGGGTGCAAAAGTGTCCATGGAGAATATGTACTTAGACTCAATTTGGCTCAGTGTTCTAACTTTATGGCCGCCACGCCAAGGCCTGGAGTAGGGCACTATCCCCCAAAACCTTAAGTGTGCAGGATCTTTCTGATGCACTTCGGCAAAATGGCGGGATACACTGTGTTTTGGAAAACCGCTTTCAATGTTTTTGACGTGCTCCTTAATGCGAATTTTCAAGAGCCTTTTGGTGCGCCCAATGTACTGGAGGCCGCAGCTGCACTCCAGACAGTAGACTGCACCTTCAGTATGGCACCCAATGAATTCTTTGACCTCATATTGAGTCCCATTGCTATTGGACTGGAACTTGGTTACTTTCAGATTGGGTGTATGGGTATGAGTGCATGAATAGCATCTCTTACAGGGGTAAAACCCTTTTCCCGTAAAGAAGGAGAATGCTTTTTTGGGGGGGTCAATCACATTTTTGACCAGTTGGTCGTGCAAAGTAGGCGCACGTGTGTACATAAACCTTGGTTTACTAGGCAATATCTCCTTTAGACCCGGATCTGATTTTAGAATATGCCAGTGGCGTAGAATGATCTTCTCTATTTTTTTTGTGCTGTACATTAAACTCTAGAATAATAGGAACCTGATCTTTCCTGCTAACAGGCCTACGGGTTTCGAGAAGTTGACTTGTTTGTAACTCGGTTACTTCTCTTATTTTGTCTTGGATGAATGTTCCTTCATATCCCTTCTCTATAAACCTATCGCCTATCTTGTTGGCCTGGGTCTGAAATTCTTCAGTGGTCGTGCAGTTCCGCCGTAACCGTACCAGCTGCCCTTTGGGTATGTTGAAAAGTCAGTTCTTGTGATGGCAGCTGGTGATGGGGAGGTAGCTATTACGGTCAACGTTTTTGAAAAATGTTCTCGTGCTAAACATATTGTTCGTCCGGCTGATTTCCAAGTCTAAGAATGGTATCACCTTCTCTTCGATTTGCCAAGTCAAAACAATATTGACATAGTTATCGTTTAGTTTCTCAAAAAACGATATGAGCGACTGGCAGTCACCCTTCCATAGAACGAAAATATCGTCTATGTACCTCTTGTACAATAGAAGATCTGATGGAGAATCACGAAAGACGGCCTCTTCTTCCCATTTGGACATGAAAAGTCCTGCTACACTAGGTGCGAACTTAGCCCCCATAGCAACCCCAGTTCGTTGTGAGTAATATTGGTTCCCGTACCAAAAATGACTGTGAAAAGACAGAAGTCCAGACATTTGATCAAATATTTCCTCTGGAGGCATGGGAGCTTGGTATATTTACGAAGGCCCCACTTTGTAGCATCACATGCCAGATGGTGGGGGATGATCGTATACAAAGAGGATACGTCTGCTGTCGCCATCAGAAGTGGTCCATCAATATCTATACCATCCAGGAATCTCAGCATTTCTTTTGTATCTTTCAAATACGCGCGAGTTTTCTGCACGGCCGATTGCAGGTATCGATCAATATATTGGCCAAGTCTGGCAGTAATAGATTCGATCCCGTTCACTATCGGGCGGAAAGGTGGGGTTAGTAGATCCTTATGAATTTTGGGCAGTGCGTAAATAATAGGGGTCCTACAGGCTTCTGGGACAAGATATTTCGCCTCCCTTTTATCTAGGATGTTCTTCCTAGTGCCTAGTTGGACTACCTGTTCTAACTCTTTTTTCCATTTAAAAATGGGATTTTTTGATAATACACTATATGTATCGGAATCCTCTAATAATTTCATCATCCCAGTATGATATTGTTCAGTTGTTTGGATGACGATCCCTCCTCCCTTATCCGAAGGCCTTATTACGAGATTTTTTCTTTTTGTGAGTCTACTAATGCCAGTTTTTATGGAGATAGGTTCTTCCACTTTTTTGAAATTCAAGTTCTTAATTTCTTCAGTTACCATTTGTTTAAAGACCTCAATGTGTTTCCCATCTTTTAATTTGGGGTTAAAGGTAGACCTATTCCTCAAATGACTATGCACCACCTGTTGATTGTCACAAGTCTGGGTCACAAAGGGTTTCTCTAACATGTACTTTTTTATATTTAATTTGCGAACATATTTTTGTATGCCGATGTAAGTTTGGAATTTATCCAAATTCCTCACTGGTGCATACTTCAAGCCTTTGTCCAGTACTGCAATTTCTTCAGTTGTAAGTGGTGTATCAGTGAGGTTGAAGATCCCTTCCCCTATTAGTCTCTTCTTCTGTTTTCTCTTCCCTGCTCTGCAGCCTCTTTTCTTGTGGGACTTTTTAGTTTCGATTCTTCCTGTTTCCTTGGAGGGTGATATACTGTTCCTCGATCTAAAAAAGACGACGGATAGTTATATCCTTGTTCTTGACGAAGGTCTAGATCTCGTCTTCCATCTCTATGGGTATCACGTAAATCCCTTAAGGGGGCATAGTAGTTGTTAGTGTATATCGGGCTTCTTTCCCTAGGCCTCATTTGGGGTAGTGGTTCGTGCCTGTAATAAATATCAATATTTGGAGTTCTCCTATATGGCTGATCTCCATGATGATAGTCCCCTCTGTGTTCTCTGTTGTTATAGTATCCACTAGGATAAGCAGGACTTCTAGTTTGGTAATAGGGTACATCAGGTGGTTCTCTGTCGTCCCTTAGTCCTGGGTTTGTTTTGTTCCAATTGTTATATGGTTTCTTGTTTTTATTTTTCCTTTTGGGTTTTTTCCAGCCTTGTTGTGGTGTGTATCCATTCGGTTGTGGTTGCCTCCAAGGGGTGCGAGGGGAGACATTTCTTGGGTATCCGTTCCTTTCGTCACCATGTTGGTTTCTTGAGTAGTCATCCCTTGATCTTTCTTCCCTCCTGTCTCTATGATCTATTCCCAGAAGTGGCGGGATAGGGTTCGCCTGTGTCCTTGTTTGAGGTGGGGCTCCCCTTTCCGGTGTAGAGAAGGTGGAACTGGGATCCGAGGGTTCCAGTGGTTTAGCCTTATTTTGCCATTTAAAGACTACATCATTCTTGTAATCAGTAATATCTCTGGTGTATTTTTTACTTTTTCTCAATTTAACTTCCGAATCCTTGGTCACTAGGTCTTTGTTTAATTGGGTAGTTAATCGTGTAAATTCTGCCGTGTCTTTATGTGTATCTAATTGTGTTTTCAAAGTGGCTAGTGTAGCATCAATCTTGCGAAGCTTCTTTTGCTTCCTCTTCAGTAGAAGGTGTAGAAGCTCCATCCCTTTAAGGTTAAAGAACCTGAACCATTCGTCAATTGACTCCTGGTCGCATAGGCCATCGTTGGGGGGTACATCCCACCTGAGACGTCTGGGCACAATATTGGCTTTAATGTACCGGTCAAAGGTGGTGATGTCCCACCAGGTATTGATCTTCTTTTCCAGGCCATGTCCTAATTTACGTATCAAGTGTTGGACATTGCTAGCGTCTTTGGGGGGGGGGGTCTTCATCGTTGAACACAAGGTCTAAATCGACTTCTCGCTGTTCAACAAAGGTGAAGAGATCCATGACTGCTGCTGGAGTGATAAAGCAAGGTGAATAAGATATGAATAGGGTAAACTCCTGCGCTGTCTGAAAAGTGAAGGGGAGGGGAACAAACTGAAGATACTGCTGCAAATATAAAAGTCTACCTCGATAGACTAAGGTGAAACAGAAAAAATTTAAATACAATACTTGCGCTGTAAAGTGTGGGACAAAGAGTGAATATTGGGTGATAACATTTATACAGTGGCTAGTGAGAATAATATTTGGTGAGAATAATATTATAAAGCATATATAGCAATGAAAATAACACAGGGACAGTCCTTAGTAAAAATCTGCACTCTGAAAAAGTCCAGATCCGGCGCAGTCCTGCCGTGTATTGGTGTGCTCCAACAGAGATAAATCCTGATCTCCAACGGTGCAGGTGTTGTATAAAAATAAAAATGCAAAAGATACACTTTAGGAGAAGAAACACGAAAAAAGTTCTAAAAGAAATGTATATAAGACCCTTGGATCCGGAATATAGGTGGAATAGAATAGTTGAGCCAACACCAAAGTTACATGTATACACCTTTGGTGAACCCAGCTGCTCACCTCAAATTGACCGCAATGTGTCCAGATCAACCTGGTCTAGATGGTTATAGTCCACAAATAGGTAGCACACATAAATCTCCGTCCGATGTTTAACATGAAAAAAACAAAGTAAAAAGACAAAAAGAGGCTGATGGTGAAATACAGTCACAAGAAGGAGTTGGCAATTGGGATCTTGGCGAGTGGGAGTGCACTCACATGTAGGTGAGAGATCTCAGGCTCATATCCACGAGCACCGCACTCGTCAGTCCCTCTATCTTTCCTCTGCTCTTTCTACTAGATCTCGGAATTCAGATGCTGGCTGTTTTGGTCTCCCCAAGATTTCTCAATGTGTAAAGATGTCTCAGCTGATGTGGGCTTATGATGGCTCCTATCCCTCTCTCAATGGCTCAGATGGAGCGCTCATATGGCGTGGTGATGGGGAAGAGGTGAAAAAACATACCCATAGTATAGCCCGGTCAGCAATATAAACAGGTTTATTAAAAACAAAGTTAAAACTCACATATAAATACAGGAACTCTGCAACAATCCTTACGAGTGGCGAACTCGTGTGTCCGTTCGTCAGATGCTGGAGTGTGTCCTGCCTACCAATCATATGGCATATGGCATATGGCATATTCTAAAATCAGATCCGGGTCTAAAGGAGATATTGCCTAGTAAACCAAGGTTTATGTACACACGTGCGCCTACTTTGCGCGACCAACTGGTCAAAAATGTGATTGACCCCCCCAAAAAAGCATTCTCCTTCTTTACGGGAAAAGGGTTTTACCCCTGTAAGAGATGCTATTCATGCACTCATACCCATACACCCAATCTGAAAGTAACCAAGTTCCAGTCCAATAGCAATGGGACTCAATATGAGGTCAAAGAATTCATTGGGTGCCATACTGAAGGTGCAGTCTACTGTCTGGAGTGCAGCTGCGGCCTCCAGTACATTGGGCGCACCAAAAGGCTCTTGAAAATTCGCATTAAGGAGCACGTCAAAAACATTGAAAGCGGTTTTCCAAAACACAGTGTATCCCGCCATTTTGCCGAAGTGCATCAGAAAGATCCTGCACACTTAAGGTTTTGGGGGATAGTGCCCTACTCCAGGCCTTGGCGTGGCGGCCATAAAGTTAGAACACTGAGCCAAATTGAGTCTAAGTACATATTCTCCATGGACACTTTTGCACCCAAGGGTTTAAACATAGAATTTGACCTCAATTGTTTTCTAAGTGACTTTTAGTTTTACTTTGCATATGTTCCCTCTTACTTTATATGTATATGATCTAGATGGCATCTGGCTGTACGTCATATGTTGCGGTACATCACGCCTCCTCTGGCTCGGGTCCCTCTTTCTTCCATTTTTCGATACGGTCTTTCTCCTGTTACCTGACCCTGTCCCTCTTACAGTTTCCATGTTTTCCAAACTAATTTTTAATTAATTTTAAAATAATATCATAAAATCTGTTCAAATACTGGCTCATGTAACATAGTCACCACTATCACAAGACCAGTGAATGTTGCCCCATCCTTGATATGTATGACCATCTGCCATTCACCCACTGGCACATTAGTTCCCTTCTTCACATGCCCTCCCTCCTTTCACTTCCCTACCACGACACCAGGCCCTCTTAGGTAGGCCCTTTGCTGTGAGTTATAGTCACTGACTACACATGTATTTCATGCATTATATTTATCACTTCCTCAATTCTGAGAAAGAGTAGTGTACCATATGTTTGACTGGGTCGTACTGTATTTGTGCCACCCGAGTCTATGTGACACTTGCGCTGCATGAACATATACTTCACATCACACGAGGTTAGAATTTATGGATCAGACCGCCAGCCCCGACGTGTTTGACACCCCTCGACACACCCCCATGCTCGGGTTTGTTTATAGTAAAGCGCTGCGTAAACTGTTGGCGCTATATTAATCCTGTATAATAATAATAATAATAATAATAGTCGACACTATTATGGTCACCATTTACCTAAGCTGGTTATCTGGCACATATGGATCATTACCAATATGTTTCTATTTACATATCCCCATGCCAGTTTCCTTTCTTCCCTTTCGTCCCTTCTCTTTTCATACGCCCCTCCCGCCCCACCCACTACCCCTCCCCTTCCAATTAGCTTCAATATCCCTTTATGTATACCAGTAGAATATAGACTTGGGCCATATAGATGTTTCTATTTCCCACTGTTCAGATATGCTATTATCCAGTATTTCCTATCACGGCCTTACACTGCACACTCTCATACTAGGATATGTTTTTTATAGCCTCAGCCCCTCCCCTGTGCTTTTATCTTTCCTTGCATTAGGTTTCTCATATTGGTTTGTCTACCCTGACATTCCATTGCTGGTCCGATTAGATAAGACGCCTCTAATGCGTTTTATATATTCTGAATCCCCGTTCTCTGATTTTATCCACAAGCGCGGCTTGCACTACACAGCACGGCGCAAGCAGACCACAGGCAGCGTCGTCATTGTCTATGAGCTTCGACAAAATGGCCGCCGGGTGCTCATCAATACAGACTGTAAATGTCTGTCCATGTGTCCCCTACATCATCCCCTGATGAAGTCACGTGACCGTGACGATACGCGTCGGGATTGGTAGGCAGGACACACTCCAGCATCTGACGAACGGACACACGAGTTCGCCACTCGTAAGGATTGTTGCAGAGTTCCTGTATTTATATGTGAGTTTTAACTTTGTTTTTAATAAACCTGTTTATATTGCTGACCGGGCTATACTATGGGTATGTTTTTTCACCTCTTCCCCATCACCACGCCATATGAGCGCTCCATCTGAGCCATTGAGAGAGGGATAGGAGCCATCATAAGCCCACATCAGCTGAGACATCTTTACACATTGAGAAATCTTGGGGAGACCAAAACAGCCAGCATCTGAATTCCGAGATCTAGTAGAAAGAGCAGAGGAAAGATAGAGGGACTGACGAGTGCGGTGCTCGTGGATATGAGCCTGAGATCTCTCACCTACATGTGAGTGCACTCCCACTCGCCAAGATCCCAATTGCCAACTCCTTCTTGTGACGGTATTTCACCATCAGCCTCTTTTTGTCTTTTTACTTTGTTTTTTTCATGTTAAACATCGGACGGAGATTTATGTGTGCTACCTATTTGTGGACTATAACCATCTAGACCAGGTTGATCTGGACACATTGCGGTCAATTTGAGGTGAGCAGCTGGGTTCACCAAAGGTGTATACATGTACTGTAACTTTGGTGTTGGCTCAACTATTCTATTCCACCTATATTCCGGATCCAAGGGTCTTATATACATTTCTTTTAGAACTTTTTTCGTGTTTCTTCTCCTAAAGTGTATCTTTTGCATTTTTATTTTTATACAACACCTGCACCGTTGGAGATCAGGATTTATCTCTGTTGGAGCACACCAATACACGGCAGGACTGCGCCGGATCTGGACTTTTTCAGAGTGCAGATTTTTACTAAGGACTGTCCCTGTGTTATTTTCATTGCTATATATGCTTTATAATATTATTCTCACCAAATATTATTCTCACTAGCCACTGTATAAACATTATCACCCAATATTCACTCTTTGTCCCACACTTTACAGCGCAAGTATTGTATTTAAATTTTTTCTGTTTCACCTTAGTCTATCGAGGTAGACTTTTATATTTGCAGCAGTATCTTCAGTTTGTTCCCCTCCCCTTCACTTTTCAGACAGCGCAGGAGTTTACCCTATTCATATCTTATTCACCTTGCTTTATCACTCCAGCAGCAGTCATGGATCTCTTCACCTTTGTTGAACAGCGAGAAGTCGATTTAGACCTTGTGTTCAACGATGAAGACCCCCCCCCCCAAAGACGCTAGCAATGTCCAACACTTGATACGTAAATTAGGACATGGCCTGGAAAAGAAGATCAATACCTGGTGGGACATCACCACCTTTGACCGGTACATTAAAGCCAATATTGTGCCCAGACGTCTCAGGTGGAATGTACCCCCCAACGATGGCCTATGCGACCAGGAGTCAATTGACGAATGGTTCAGGTTCTTTAACCTTAAAGGGATGGAGCTTCTACACCTTCTACTGAAGAGGAAGCAAAAGAAGCTTCGCAAGATTGATGCTACACTAGCCACTTTGAAAACACAATTAGATACACATAAAGACACGGCAGAATTTACACGATTAACTACCCAATTAAACAAAGACCTAGTGACCAAGGATTCGGAAGTTAAATTGAGAAAAAGTAAAAAATACACCAGAGATATTACTGATTACAAGAATGATGTAGTCTTTAAATGGCAAAATAAGGCTAAACCACTGGAACCCTCGGATCCCAGTTCCACCTTCTCTACACCGGAAAGGGGAGCCCCACCTCAAACAAGGACACAGGCGAACCCTATCCCGCCACTTCTGGGAATAGATCATAGAGACAGGAGGGAAGAAAGATCAAGGGATGACTACTCAAGAAACCAACATGGTGACGAAAGGAACGGATACCCAAGAAATGTCTCCCCTCGCACCCCTTGGAGGCAACCACAACCGAATGGATACACACCACAACAAGGCTGGAAAAAACCCAAAAGGAAAAATAAAAACAAGAAACCATATAACAATTGGAACAAAACAAACCCAGGACTAAGGGACGACAGAGAACCACCTGATGTACCCTATTACCAAACTAGAAGTCCTGCTTATCCTAGTGGATACTATAACAACAGAGAACACAGAGGGGACTATCATCATGGAGATCAGCCATATAGGAGAACTCCAAATATTGATATTTATTACAGGCACGAACCACTACCCCAAATGAGGCCTAGGGAAAGAAGCCCGATATACACTAACAACTACTATGCCCCCTTAAGGGATTTACGTGATACCCATAGAGATGGAAGACGAGATCTAGACCTTCGTCAAGAACAAGGATATAACTATCCGTCGTCTTTTTTAGATCGAGGAACAGTATATCACCCTCCAAGGAAACAGGAAGAATCGAAACTAAAAAGTCCCACAAGAAAAGAGGCTGCAGAGCAGGGAAGAGAAAACAGAAGAAGAGACTAATAGGGGAAGGGATCTTCAACCTCACTGATACACCACTTACAACTGAAGAAATTGCAGTACTGGACAAAGGCTTGAAGTATGCACCAGTGAGGAATTTGGATAAATTCCAAACTTACATCGGCATACAAAAATATGTTCGCAAATTAAATATAAAAAAGTACATGTTAGAGAAACCCTTTGTGACCCAGACTTGTGACAATCAACAGGTGGTGCATAGTCATTTGAGGAATAGGTCTACCTTTAACCCCAAATTAAAAGATGGGAAACACATTGAGGTCTTTAAACAAATGGTAACTGAAGAAATTAAGAACTTGAATTTCAAAAAAGTGGAAGAACCTATCTCCATAAAAACTGGCATTAGTAGACTCACAAAAAGAAAAAATCTCGTAATAAGGCCTTCGGATAAGGGAGGAGGGATCGTCATCCAAACAACTGAACAATATCATACTGGGATGATGAAATTATTAGAGGATTCCGATACATATAGTGTATTATCAAAAAATCCCATTTTTAAATGGAAAAAAGAGTTAGAACAGGTAGTCCAACTAGGCACTAGGAAGAACATCCTAGATAAAAGGGAGGCGAAATATCTTGTCCCAGAAGCCTGTAGGACCCCTATTATTTACGCACTGCCCAAAATTCATAAGGATCTACTAACCCCACCTTTCCGCCCGATAGTGAACGGGATCGAATCTATTACTGCCAGACTTGGCCAATATATTGATCGATACCTGCAATCGGCCGTGCAGAAAACTTGCGCGTATTTGAAAGATACAAAAGAAATGCTGAGATTCCTGGATGGTATAGATATTGATGGACCACTTCTGATGGCGACAGCAGACGTATCCTCTTTGTATACGATCATCCCCCACCATCTGGCATGTGATGCTACAAAGTGGGGCCTTCGTAAATATACCAAGCTCCCATGCCTCCAGAGGAAATATTTGATCAAATGTCTGGACTTCTGTCTGAAACACAGTAATTTTTGGTACGGGAACCAATATTACTCACAACGAACTGGGGTTGCTATGGGGGCTAAGTTCGCACCTAGTGTAGCAGGACTTTTCATGTCCAAATGGGAAGAAGAGGCCGTCTTTCGTGATTCTCCATCAGATCTTCTATTGTATAAGAGGTACATAGACGATATTTTCGTTCTATGGAAGGGTGACTGCCAGTCGCTCATATCGTTTTTTGAGAAACTAAACGATAACTATGTCAATATTGTTTTGACTTGGCAAATCGAAGAGAAGGTGATACCATTCTTAGACTTGGAAATCAGCCGGACGAACAATATGTTTAGCACGAGAACATTTTTCAAAAACGTTGACCGTAATAGCTACCTCCCCATCACCAGCTGCCATCACAAGAACTGGCTTTTCAACATACCCAAAGGGCAGCTGGTACGGTTACGGCGGAACTGCACGACCACTGAAGAATTTCAGACCCAGGCCAACAAGATAGGCGATAGGTTTATAGAGAAGGGATATGAAGGAACATTCATCCAAGACAAAATAAGAGAAGTAACCGAGTTACAAACAAGTCAACTTCTCGAAACCCGTAGGCCTGTTAGCAGGAAAGATCAGGTTCCTATTATTCTAGAGTTTAATGTACAGCACAAAAAAAATAGAGAAGATCATTCTACGCCACTGGCATATTCTAAAATCAGATCCGGGTCTAAAGGAGATATTGCCTAGTAAACCAAGGTTTATGTACACACGTGCGCCTACTTTGCGCGACCAACTGGTCAAAAATGTGATTGACCCCCCCAAAAAAGCATTCTCCTTCTTTACGGGAAAAGGGTTTTACCCCTGTAAGAGATGCTATTCATGCACTCATACCCATACACCCAATCTGAAAGTAACCAAGTTCCAGTCCAATAGCAATGGGACTCAATATGAGGTCAAAGAATTCATTGGGTGCCATACTGAAGGTGCAGTCTACTGTCTGGAGTGCAGCTGCGGCCTCCAGTACATTGGGCGCACCAAAAGGCTCTTGAAAATTCGCATTAAGGAGCACGTCAAAAACATTGAAAGCGGTTTTCCAAAACACAGTGTATCCCGCCATTTTGCCGAAGTGCATCAGAAAGATCCTGCACACTTAAGGTTTTGGGGGATAGTGCCCTACTCCAGGCCTTGGCGTGGCGGCCATAAAGTTAGAACACTGAGCCAAATTGAGTCTAAGTACATATTCTCCATGGACACTTTTGCACCCAAGGGTTTAAACATAGAATTTGACCTCAATTGTTTTCTTAGTGACTTTTAGTTTTACTTTGCATATGTTCCCTCTTACTTTATATGTATATGATCTAGATGGCATTTGGCTGTACGTCATATGTTTCGGTACATCATGCCTCCTCTGGCTCGGGTCCCTCTTTCTTCCATTTTTCGATACGGTCTTTCTCCTGTTACCTGACCCTGTCCCTCTTACAGTTTCCATGTTTTCCAAACTAATTTTTAATTAATTTTAAAATAATATCATAAAATCTGTTCAAATACTGGCTCATGTAACATAGTCACCACTATCACAAGACCAGTGAATGTTGCCCCATCCTTGATATGTATGACCATCTGCCATTCACCCACTGGCACATTAGTTCCCTTCTTCACATGCCCTCCCTCCTTTCACTTCCCTACCACGACACCAGGCCCTCTTAGGTAGGCCCTTTGCTGTGAGTTATAGTCACTGACTACACATGTATTTCATGCATTATATTTATCACTTCCTCAATTCTGAGAAAGAGTAGTGTACCATATGTTTGACTGGGTCGTACTGTATTTGTGCCACCCGAGTCTATGTGACACTTGCGCTGCATGAACATATACTTCACATCACACGAGGTTAGAATTTATGGATCAGACCGCCAGCCCCGACGTGTTTGACACCCCTCGACACACCCCCATGCTCGGGTTTGTTTATAGTCGACACTATTATGGTCACCATTTACCTAAGCTGGTTATCTGGCACATATGGATCATTACCAATATGTTTCACTTAAGGAGATATTTACATATCCCCATGCCAGTTTCCTTTCTTCCCTTTCGTCCCTTCTCTTTTCATACGCCCCTCCCGCCCCACCCACTACCCCTCCCCTTCCAATTAGCTTCAATATCCCTTTATGTATACCAGTAGAATATAGACTTGGGCCATATAGATGTTTCTATTTCCCACTGTTCAGATATGCTATTATCCAGTATTTCCTATCACGGCCTTACACTGCACACTCTCATACTAGGATATGTTTTTTATAGCCTCAGCCCCTCCCCTGTGCTTTTATCTTTCCTTGCATTAGGTTTCTCATATTGGTTTGTCTACCCTGACATTCCATTGCTGGTCCGATTAGATAAGACGCCTCTAATGCGTTTTATATATTCTGAATCCCCGTTCTCTGATTTTATCCACAAGCGCGGCTTGCACTACACAGCACGGCGCAAGCAGACCACAGGCAGCGTCGTCATTGTCTATGAGCTTCGACAAAATGGCCGCCGGGTGCTCATCAATACAGACTATAAATGTCTGTCCATGTGTCCCCTACATCATCCCCTGATGAAGTCACGTGACCGTGACGATACGCGTCGGGATTGGTAGGCAGGACACACTCCAGCATCTGACGAACGGACACACGAGTTCGCCACTCGTAAGGATTGTTGCAGAGTTCCTGTATTTATATGTGAGTTTTAACTTTGTTTTTAATAAACCTGTTTATATTGCTGACCGGGCTATACTATGGGTATGTTTTTTCACCTCTTCCCCATCACCACGCCATATGAGCGCTCCATCTGAGCCATTGAGAGAGGGATAGGAGCCATCATAAGCCCACATCAGCTGAGACATCTTTACACATTGAGAAATCTTGGGGAGACCAAAACAGCCAGCATCTGAATTCCGAGATCTAGTAGAAAGAGCAGAGGAAAGATAGAGGGACTGACGAGTGCGGTGCTCGTGGATATGAGCCTGAGATCTCTCACCTACATGTGAGTGCACTCCCACTCGCCAAGATCCCAATTGCCAACTCCTTCTTGTGACTGTATTTCACCATCAGCCTCTTTTTGTCTTTTTACTTTGTTTTTTTCATGTTAAACATCGGACGGAGATTTATGTGTGCTACCTATTTGTGGACTATAACCATCTAGACCAGGTTGATCTGGACACATTGCGGTCAATTTGAGGTGAGCAGCTGGGTTCACCAAAGGTGTATACATGTAACTTTGGTGTTGGCTCAACTATTCTATTCCACCTATATTCCGGATCCAAGGGTCTTATATACATTTCTTTTAGAACTTTTTTCGTGTTTCTTCTCCTAAAGTGTATCTTTTGCATTTTTATTTTTATACAACACCTGCACCGTTGGAGATCAGGATTTATCTCTGTTGGAGCACACCAATACACGGCAGGACTGCGCCGGATCTGGACTTTTTCAGAGTGCAGATTTTTACTAAGGACTGTCCTTGTGTTATTTTCATTGCTATATATGCTTTATAATATTATTCTCACCAAATATTATTCTCACTAGCCACTGTATAAACGTTATCACCCAATATACATTCACCTTATTGCCTTCCTGTTTCCTTTATATTGGTTTGTTAAATTCCTCATCACCCTTTTGTCTACTCTTACACATTAAGGTGTTTTATCTGCTTTGATCTGACCTACACAAATCCAGCTCCACCACTATAATCCTTGGGGCAGATTCAGGTAGCTTTTACGGCGGCGTATCTCCAGATACGCCGCCGTAATTTGAAATCTGCGCCGGCGTATCGTTATGCCGATTCTCAAAGGCAGATACGCTAAAAAAATAGGCTTCCTCCGCCAACGTAACTTGAATGCGGCGGCGTATAATTGTGTGTAATATTACGTTGACCGCTAGGGGCGCTTTCGTTGTTTTCGGCGTAGAATATGCAAATTACCTAGTTACGTCGATTCACGAACGTACGTGCGCCCCGCGGTAGTTGTTTGCGTAAGGCTTTTTCGGCGTAACATTGCCCCTGCTATTAGGAGGCGCAGCCAATGTTAAGTATGGACGTCGTTCCCGCTTCGAAATTTGATTTTTTTACGTTGTTTGCGTAAGTCATTCGCGAATAGGGCTGGACGTAATTTATGTTCACGTCGAAACCAATACGTTGTTGCGTCGTACTTGAGAGCAATGTACACTGGGATATGTACACGGACGGTGCATGCGCCGTTCGTAAAACACGTCAATCACGTCAGGTCATCATACATTAGCATAAAACACGCCACCTTTCCACATTTGAATTACGCGGGCTTACGCCGGCCCCATTTACGCTACGCCACCGCAACCTACGGAGCAAGTGCTTTGTGAATACTGCACTTGCTCCTGTACGTTGCGTTGGTGTAGCGTAAATACAATATGCTGCGCCGCCGTAACTAGGCGCGCAGGTACCCGAATCTGCCCCCTTGTCTTTCACTAGCTCAGTTCACTACCCCTATATATACTTTATATTATATTGTTACAGAAGTCTTCACCGCTCCCAGTATAAACTGCAGCTTTTGGAAAAGGCAACTACCACTATACCATTCACTACACTATCACTTTGGGAAGGTGGGTGCTCCATGCCACCGCTTTGCAGCCACTTCAGCTCCCGAGGATAAGTTCTCTCAGCCCCTAAGTGCCTTTCATCAATCTTGTTACTGTTTACATCGTTTTATCAAATACCCGTAGGTAAGGCTGATAGGATCACTGTGTTGTGTTCCCTCTCTTCCCTCTATAATTAATTATTATTAATTAGTTCCTTACTATTTATTGTAGGTAACCTCAGTCCCTAGCTGCTCCTGATGAGTGGAGTTATTCCACGAAACGCGTCGAGCATACAATACAGCTGTCATGTCACAGTGATTATATGTATTACCATGGGCTTGATGTTGTCTGAATCATTCAATGCATTTTATTATTTATTATGGTTATATATGTAATTCTTGGTGATATTTGTTGGTTTATTAGTTTATTGGTTTATTGGTTTCATTGTTTATCATGTGTTACTATGTTTATTGTGTTATTATTAGAATGCTATATAATTTACCAATTATGCTTCTATTATACATTGTAACTTATTTATTGATTTACTTTGTCTTCCTACATTGCACTGTGCCCTAGCATGTCTTTGATAAATACTTTATAATTTTTACTATATTGATTGATTCATTCTGCCCAAGTGTTCTGTTTCAATTAAAGTCCCAATGCCTTCCCTTTAATTTCATGTTGCCGGGGATGGAGGCTTGTATGCCGCCTCATTTAAAGGCCACAGCCTCATTTAAAGTCCCACCTAATTTAGGAAGGAAGTTGAGGTTGAATAAGCCTGCCTAACCCCCTGAAAGCTTTACCCCCAGATATGAAAGGCTGGACTTAGCCCAGGCAAAAGAGAAGGAGCATTTAAGATTTTCCAGTTCGGCAGGGGAGAAGCCCACTGGGAGAGCCACTGATTTAGACACATTCACAGATACACCTGAAACCTCTGCAAATGTAACTAGGGTACTAAGGAGGTTCGGAAGGGTGATTAAAGGTTTGGTGAGAAATAGGAGCACGTCATCTGCATACATACAGAATTTATAGGTGGAGGAAGCCTTTCTGTAGCCAGAAATGTCAGGGTGTCAAAGAATTGCAATAGCCAGGGGCTCAATGGCTAGGGAAAAAAAAAGTGGGGACAGTGGGCACCCCTGTCTAGTTCCCCTACCAAGCTGGAAGAATTTTGAGCTACATCTGGGGATTCTGACATGAGTGCTGGGGTTCTGATACAAAGCATGAAAGACATGAAGGAAATCCCCCCGAATACTATATCGCTGGAGTAGGAGAGACACATAGCTCCAAGACACACTGTCAAATTCGTTGTCAGACGGATATTATGTGTAATAAAACGTGAGGGATAAAACCAGACTGGTAAGGAGAGATTTGGGAAGAAATCATCCCCTCCCTGTCAGCCAATATCCTGCTAAAGATTTTCAAGTCATTATTAATGACCGATATTGGCCAAAAATTCTGAGGCAAGGAGTGATCCTTATTCTGCTTTGGTATGAGAGACATGTTGGCCAACAGCATTTCTTCAGGGAAACTGAAACCCCTGAAGGAGAGTTAAAAATCTGAACCAGTCTTGGGGAAAGTTGAGGGGTGATTTTCTAGTAATATATGGCTAAGAAGCCATCAGACCCAGGGGAAGAGCTATTTTTAAGACTTTTAATGACATTGAGCATTTCTGATGGGGAGATTGGTGAGTTAAGTTTGTCTGACTGAGAGGTGGAGAGGGTGGGGAGAGGTATCTTGTCAAGCTTATCTAGGTCATCCTTGGAGGGTCCTGATGGAGGGGTCCCCAGAAGCGCAGAATAATTAAAACATTTTTCCAGGACTTCTCGAGGGTGAGAGGTTAGCTTCTCCAAAGGGGAGGTCACTTTATATACATGTGGGGGCGGAGAGACTGGTTCAGCTTCTTAGCAAACATGGTGGTAGCCGTATTACTATGTAATAGAAACCTGGCTTTCGACCATCTCAGAGCCTTCTCCACTTTAGCAGAGAGCAACGAGTCAACTCCAAACATTTTTGGTCTATAGCCTATCTGGTCAATTCTAAAGTCAGGGCTGCAGATTTTTTTGTATAAGATATCCAGCTCCCTAGAGAGCTGTAGAATTTTTTGCCTATTCAGTCTATTGCAAGTCGAGGCCAGGCTAATAAGCTTACCCCTCAACACCGCCTTATGTGCCACCCAAACTGTGGGGACGAGGGTCTCAGGAAGGGCATTAAGAGCAAAGTAAGTATCAATGGATTGGGCTACCTCCATCTCCACTGCAAGGTCAGAGAGGAGTGCTTTGTTTAATCTCCAGGAGAATGGAGTAGGGGCATGTTCAACCAGCTCTGTGATGAAGGAGGTGATGTGGTGGTCTGACCACACACAGCTATGTAAGGAGGCTGTCTTAGAGTTGGCTAGAATTGTGGGGGTGTAAAATATATAGTCCAGCCTAGAGTAACTGTTGTGAGGGTGTGAAAAGAAAGTGTACTCCTTATCCATTATATTATGGACTCGCCAGGTGTCCACTAGTTGGAAATCATGTAGCATCTGGGAGAGGGATTAAGGGAAAGCCCTCCAACCTGTCAAGGGTAGGATTAGCAACCATATTAAAATCTCCCCCTATTAACATGTGCAGTGATTGATATCTATCCAGTATCTCAAAGAGGGCAGTTAAAAAGGAGGCCAAGGCATCATTGGGGGCATAGACACTGGCAATAGACAGCTCCTTATTGTGAGCAACCCCCTTAATGATAACAAAGCGACTCTTCTTGTCTTTATAGATATGATGTATGTCCATAGGGAAGGAAGTATGTAGGAATATGGCAGCAGCTCTACATTTGGAGGAGTGAAGGGTAAAAAGGCCGGAGTGAAATGGCCTATGAAAGAATTTGGGGTGAGAGGAGTGGGAGAAATGTGTCTCCTGAAGCTACAGGATCTTGGCATTTAATTGCTTATAGTGTGAAAAGGCTTTCTTTCTCTTAGCCGGGGAGTTAAAGCCTTTAACATTGTGAGAGACACAATTAATCATTGCTAATTAAAATGGGGGGGGGCACTGCTGACAATATGAGGAAACGGGTAGTGGGCCCCAAATGTTAGTAAGGCTAACTTAGGTGAGAAAAAGCAAACCACTGAAGCAGAAGCATCACATCTGTTAAAGGACCATAGGCCTCAAGAACTCTATAACAATTAAACAGGACAAGTGAGAATAACATCAATATTGCATTACAACCTGAGAAATAAAAATAAAATAAAATAAATAAACAGCAAAAAGCATACTATACAAATGAAAAAACAAGAAAGAAAATAATAGGTTCAAAAACTTGTTTGCCTCCTGATGACTACCAAAAAAGACTGAGGCATTCAAGTCTTAAACTGAACTGAATTTGAGCCCAAACTAAAAGGGGCACAGTGCTTGGCATCCAAGCAAAATAGAGGGAAGAGGTAATGACATTGCTGGGGGGGGCAACATGCAGCCGCACCAAGGGACAGGCACCCAGGTGGTAGAGGGCAGAGTGATGGTGGGTGCAGCATCATCCAAGCCAAGGGGCTAGTCTAGCAAAGAGGTGCAGAAAAAATTAGCAAGAAATTAATTCTGGGGAGAGACGTCATCATACTGAATCCTCCATCGGTCGCGTCTGGTCAGTGGTATGTGCCATATCTGGGATGGTCTGGGAGTCAGCGGGGGGGGGGGGGGGGGCGACAAATGGCTTCTGCCTCCAGGGAGGGACCACCAATTGAAAGGGGAAGCCTCAGTGGTACCGGATCCGGGCAGCCTGGAGAGGGGCAGTGATTTCTTTCATACCGCTGCGTCTGTCCATTGTGGCTGGAGAAATATTAGGGTAACTCTGGACTGTGTAATCATCCAGGGTGATCCTAGTAGTATTTCTAGCTGCTCTGAGGATATCCTCCTTGACCAGAAAGTCCTTTGTACACAGAACAACATCCCTTGGTGGTTTGTCTGCTGGGGGTTTAGGCCTGAGTGCTCTGTGGATACGGTCGCAAGTAAAGGCAGCCGATTTACAGTCAGGAAAGAGTGATTTAAACAGCTTGATAGTAGTGGGGATCAATTCTGTGACTGACTCCGGAATCCCACGCAGCCTTAGATTGTTACGTCGGATTCTGTTGTCCAAATCCTCGACCTGTGCCTGGATTTGGATAAAGGCTGTATGTAAGGATTCATGCTCCCTGCTTAAGTCATTGTAGGCCAGTGCCAGCTTATTTTCTAGCCTGTCAGTTCTGGTGCCCAGGGCCGCTATTTCCAGTGACAAGGCATGGGAGGCTTTATGGAGCTCTGACTAAAATTTGGAGGCTAGGCCGTTATACATAGTCTCCAGGCTGGCATCTAAGTCTGCTTTGGATAAGGAAGCCGCGTACTCACTGCTTTGATCCGAGGGAGGGCCAGGTACTGAGGGTTCCAGAGCGACCGTCGGAGCTGGAGAGTGTGCATTTTGAGCCATACTGTACTGCTCCCGGTTGCGGGGAAGATAATGCGTTAAAGATTTCTGAGGGGGGCCCCCGGATTTCTTTTTCCTGGACGACAGCTTGCACAGCGATCTTAAGAGTCGAGGGGTGATAAAGACAAGGAGATTAAAGCTGTTTATAGCCCTCTGTGAGCAGTTATTGTCCTGTGGTGTGAGGAGCTACTGCATCAGGCATCCATCTCGCTCAGCGCCATGCATGCCCCCTTCTGACCATTTTTTAAAGGTGAAAGTGCATCATAGAGCAAAATGTTATATAACTGTATGGGAGAAGTACAGTCTGGTACACACAGGCATTTTTTTTTGTTTAACCCAGCAGCCTAAATGAAAAAAACAGAGAAGTTCGCTAGGAGCTTGCTGTACTAACTATGTGATGTTAGCATAGTGATCTCCCCACTGAGCTATTGTGTTCTGACAGGGGGACTAATTGGATGCTGATTGGCTGCTGTTTTTCCAGCATGTCCATTTGACAGAACACAAACATTCAGCCGGCTTTTGTCGGACAGGCTTCTGAACACATGGGCTGAATGTTGCCTGGATTCTGCTGAACTGGCCAATACTGTCCGATATTCGGCCCTGGTGGCTTAAATAGAGAGCAGGAAAAAGCAGGGAGTGTCTAAGAGGGGACTATAGTATACAATACAAAACAGGAGGGGGAGAACTAATTTAAAGTAATAAGGCATAGTATGTGCAGCTTCTCTATAATTTGGCTTACTCACTAACCCTGATTTAATAAAGGAGTAAACCATAGTCACTTTCAAAGTGAATTTTAAACTTATCTTAATAAATAAAGCAGGGTTATGCAATTAATGGACCTCCAGCAGTTGCAAAACTACAAGTCCCATCATGCCTCTGCCTCTGAGTGCCATTCTTGTGGCTGTGAGAGTTTTGCTATGCCTCTTGGGACTTGTAGTTCTGCAACAGCTGGAGGTCTGCTAATTGCATATTCCTGGAATAAAGTGAAAATATGCTTTGCAATAAATACTAATCATGTCAAGGAAAAAAAAAAAAAGACTTTGATAATGAAGATGGATGATTGAAGTCAGTGCAACCTCATCTCATCCCCTAAGATACTGTAAGTGAACATTTCCTTTACAAACTGACAATTCACTTGAAAGAAAACACACCTTTCTCCTTTTAGCAACTTAACCCAAATGAAAATAATTGATTTCCCTATCGTACCTGTATCTTATACATGGTTGAGTTATTATAGTTATTAAACTACCTTTCCTCTAGTGTCGATTACACTAGTCTCTACCTTTTAGTAAAATAAAAAAAATAAGATACAGCAAGCAAAAAAAAAAAAAACGTGAAAAATCACATAATAAATCACTTTAAGAAAAAGACTACTACAATTGCTTAAACATACTTTATGTTCACTGAAAATGCATTGGGGGAAATGTATCAAAACTGGACCAGACAAAATCTGGGGCAGCTGGCAACCAATCTTACATTTTTTCCAGTTAAGCTTTGAAAATTAAAGATAAAAGCTGATTGGTTGTCATGCAGAGCTGCTACAGATTCTACTTGCTCCAATTTTGATAAATTCCCCTTTTTATACATTTCCTTTGAATAGTAGTTACAAGACTGGTTGTATCTGTGAGATAATGGTTTAAAAATAACAGTGAGTATATTTAGAGTGCAAAACCTTACTGTTACTTGGTTTGAAAAAAAGACAGAGAAGAACGTAAGACAACCACATATTTTTTTGCAAGATAATTAGGAGATCTTAAAATGCCAAGAGTAATTGAATTGATATTTAAATCTTTGTCTTGAAAAAAGAAAACTGGTTCTCAAAGGAAACTTTTCAACCTAAATATTAATGGCAGATTCATTTTTGTCATCATTATCTCTGATGTATATTATAATCAATAGGAAACCCAAGACCTGAAATTGAACATTCACAAACAGAATATACTGCACTAGGAAATTGTAGATTTATTTCCAGACTTTGGGCCACTTTTAGTGTGTCTAATATATAAAGTATGGGTGTCATCTCATAGTAATACTACTCTCACCTTAATTGTCCATCAGCCAGATATCAGAACAAGTTAATGATTTATTTGACAGGCCTTTTCATATATGATTGCATTGTATGTTATCTAAAGAAGATCTTCAGTCTAGATAAATATCACCAGTATAATTCCAGATTGTGTACATTTGTTGTTTCTTTTTCTGAAAGTGCTTTATTAAGTAAAAAACAGTGCTGCAATATGCATTAAATCCCCTTTTTTTTAATATTCCTATGTTTTGAGGGCACACAATTCTTTATTAATGGGGTTCAAAAGAAAAAAATGAAATCAATGGTCACTTCACATCTAGTTACTCCCAATTAAGCCAATTAAGACCTCAACTAGGTGAACATGCGAATGGAAAAGCATGCATGTTTTTCTGTCATAGCGTGTTTTCTGTCAGCATGTTTTCTGTCATAGCGTGTTTTCTGTCAGCATGTTTTCTGTCATAGCATTTTTTCTGTCATATTGTGTTTTCTGTCATAGTGTGTTTTCTGTCAAAGCGTGTTTTCTGTCATAGCTTTTTTGTCATAGCGTTTCTGTCCTGTCATAGCGTTTCTGTCCTGTAATGGTGTTTCTGTCCTGTCATGACGTTTCTGTCTTAGCGTTCAGTCACAGTGTGGCCCAGGAGAGGTTGTGCTAGGTCTGATAGTGCCACGTGGCATGATTGGTATAGCCTCTCAGCTGCAAAGGGTTGTACTAGCACTTGTAGTTCCACAGCAGCTCCGCACTGTGATACTGCTCATTGAACCTGTCATAGTCACAAGGGTTAGGGGCAAATTAATTGGGTCCGGTTACCCCAGCTCCATGGGGGGGGGGGTTGTCATTTTTCAACCTCATGCATAGATCTACCCACCACGGTCTGTGGGTATCACAGCCCCTATTCGGGGGGTTGGGGCTCAGCATCCACGTCCCACGGATATAAGGCTGGCACACGGGCAGGCCCCCTTTTTTCATTGATTCTCATTAGGGCGCATTCTTTTTTTTTTTTTTTTTACATTCAGGTACCTTTACTGCTTGCATTGGAAAATACATTTACATTTTTTTAATTAATGAATACAGTGCATAGTTCATAAAATAATAGTGGGGTTCCCATTAAAGTACATTTTAATGTACACTATACATGCTTTGCATCTTTAACAGGTCAACAATTTTTTAGTTTTTTTTTTCACTTTATATATTTTTTTTCTTTTTCTTTCCATATTATACATAAAATTACATATGGATAGGCACAGAGCAAATACATAACCAAAAGAACATAAGTATACATATATCTTATCAAAATATACATTCTTCCTGGACCATCCCGTGTACCACTTTAAAATATCTTTCCTCTCTAATGCTCTTCTGATCCTCACTCTCTCTCGCAGAGAGACAAGTGAGGAAATCACCCTATCTCTGCTTCCCCCAGCAAAAAAAAAAAGAATACAAATAAATAAGATAAAAATAAAATAAAAAAATTAAAACAGGGGGAGGAGGGAGGGATAAACAAAAAAATCCCCATCCTCTCCCTCTCTTAAACCATACATCATAATAAAAAGGTACATTTATCCTTCACATTATATTTCCCTGCGCTTCCCATGCTCCTCATTGGTCCAATTCAACCATTAGTCTCTTCCCCTCGTCCAAATTTTTAAATATATTCCAACTCTTCCACGTTTCTTCATATTGATTTTTCTTACCTTTAGCTGAGAGAACTAGATCTTCCATAGCTTCTATGTCTTTAACTCTAGTTATCCAATATAAAACTGTTGGCGCTCTAGTATCTCCCCAATGTAAGGGGATCGCTGCTTTGGCTGCGTTTACCATATGACAAAGTACTGAGTTCCTATACATCTGAGCTGGGATCTGGGAAAGGTGAAGAAGAAAAAATGTGGGGTCATTGGGTATTTTTAAATCTGAAAATGTTTGTAAAATTTTCATAATCGACATCCAATAGGATCTTATTTTTTTACATAGCCAGAATATATGAATCAATGTCCCACTTTCTTCTCCACATCTCCAACATCTATCAGAGTTTTCATTACAGAATTTTTTAAGTCTTACTGGAGTGTGATACCACTGCATCAGGACTTTATAGTTTAATTCTTGAGTTCGTGTACAGATTGAAGAGTTTAGAGTCAAAAAAATTATCTGTTTACGTTGTAATGGGGTAAAAGTCCTGTCTAGGTCCTTCTCCCATTTAATAAAGCATGGTATCTCGAAATCGTCCCTGGGTTTGTTTAATAGTCCATACATTTTAGAGATCCCTCAGGATAATGGTTCTCGATCGTTAGGGTAAGACTCAAAAGTTGTTAACTGACGATGAAAATTACTTCCAGGTCCTAGTGATCTCATGAAGTGACTTAATTGTAACGCCTGCCAGATATTAACTTCAAAGGGGCCTCCTATTTGTATTAGTGTTTTAATAGATGGCCAATTTTCTGATATGATAAAATGTGAGTCCTGGTAGAGTCCCTTCTCTTTAAGCGACTGAAAGGTCCCTCTTTCAATGCCTGAGCTAAAACTTGGATTCCCCAATATAGGAAACAAAGGTGATTGCGCTAATGAAAAATTCCCATTTTGACATATACACGCAGTAATTTTAAGGGTTGTACCAATTATAGGGTGTTTTTTAAGAAAAGCCGGTAATACTGTGTAACACCAAGGAGCCCTACATAGAGGGACTGTGCTCAACTGCAGTTCTATATCGACCCATCTCTTATGTCTGCACCAGTCCGCTAATCTAGATAGATGTACTGCGTAGTAATACTTAAATATATCTGGGACTGCCATTCCACCAAAGTTCTTAGGCATAGTCAGCAGGTCTCGTTGGATCCTAGGGTGCTTCCCTGCCCAAATAAAGTTCATAAATAAACTATGTATCTGACGCAGGAAAATCACCGGGATTCTAATTGGTAGGGCCTGAAGTAGATACAGAATTTTCGGAAGAACCGACATTTTAATTATGTTAATACGACCAAACCACGAATGAAGACCATGTCGCCATTTGTCAAGGAGGACTCGTAATGAGTTATACATTGGTAAGAAATTCATTTTGAAAATGTCCTTCTCTTTTGATGGAATGTTTGTACCCAAATATTTGAGCATTGATCTCCATTTAAAACAGAAATTTGATTGAATGGTATTACGGGAAAGAGATGATATTGACACACTCATGGCCTCTGATTTAGTCTGATTTATTTTTAAATTAGATAACACCCCATATTTCTCAATCTCTCCCAACAAAGCAGGGAGAGAAATATGTGGATCTGTCACTGAAAACAGCATATCGTCCACATAGGCAGAGACCTTATGAGTTCCCTCCCCCACCCTAATTCCTCGTATATCCGGGTTTAGACGGATTCTATTCAGTAATGGTTCCAAAGAAAGAACAAAGAGAAGGGGTGAGAGGGGGCATCCCTGGTGGGTACCGTTTGAGATCTTGAAGGGATCTGAAAGAACCCCATTTGCTTTTACAGCGGCTTGAGGGTTCGTATAAACATGATTGTATTCTGGTTGCTAATATTTTATTAAATATTTTTAAATCTGTATTTAGTAACGAGATGAGTCTGTAACCTCCACAGTCTGCCGGGTCCTTCCCCTCTTTTGGAATTAACATAATATGTGCTTTCAAGGTATCCGGAGGGAATGCTGAAGTCAGACCCACCGCGTTAAAGACTTTTGTCATTTGTTTACTTAGTAACTCAGAAAATTCTTTATAGTAACTTATACTGAAGCCATCCAGACCAGGAGATTTTCCAGATTGAATTGATTTTAATGTTTCCATCACTTCTTCCACCATAATTGGGGTGTCCAGACTATAACGTGGTGGCGAGGGTAACCTAGTCATACCTGCTGAAGTAAGGTATTCTGCTATGGTGGACTGAGGGGGGGAAACATGTGACAGATTATACAGAGTAGAGTAGTACTTCCCGAACATCTGAGCAATATCTTTGGGTATCTGTTTTAAATAACCCTCTTTATCTTTTACTTGCGATATTTAGGTTGACCTATTCTTTTCTTTAATTTTCCCTGCTAACAATCTACCACACGTATCTCCTGTTTCATAGTTTACCTTTTTCCCTTGCTGAATTATAGCTTTAGCTTTAAACCGTAAAATCTCCGACAGTTGTCTCCTTAGATGTCCCAGTTCACTACCTACGGAAGCTGTCTGTGTTTTTTTATGCTGTGTTTCTAGGGCCTGGATCTTTTCTAATAGTTATTTAGTCTGCTTTTCCCTTTTCTTTTTCAAAATTGCTCCATGTTTAATTAAAATTCCTCTGATCATGGCCTTGTGTGCCTCCCAGATCATACCCGGATGAATCTCAGGGATATCATTTGTTTGGAAGAATGCTATAATTTCTTTAAATACATTGTCTCTTACTTCCAAGTTTTGAAGAAGACTTTCATTTAACAACCCTTACGTGAGATGGCTGAGTTAGACAGGCAGAGACACAATGAAACAGGGGCATGGTCCCACCAAGTTATATTTCCGATGAAAGTTTCTGTAACATCTGAAATCAAATAATGTGGAATCAAAAACATATCGATACTAGAATACACTAGATGGGGATTAGAAAAAAAAGTATAATCTCGTTCATCTATATGTAACGTCCTCCAGGTGTCTACCACTTGCAATTTGTGCATTTTCTGTAATATACTTCTTCTAATACGGCCGGAAACAGCCGAGGATCCCGAGGAGGTATCGATTCTAGGATCTAGGGGGATATTGAAGTCCCCTCCAAGAATCAATCTCCCCTCTGTAAAATCCTTTAGATCTGAGAAAGTTTTTTTTACAAACTGATCCTGATGTGTATTTGGTACATAAATTGTTGCTAAAGTTACCTTAATATTTCCAATACTTCCTTTAAGAAAAATAAATCTTCCCTAGTGGAGCAACCTGTTTATCCACTAGGGACCATGGCACTCGGTTAGATATTAATATTGAGACTCCCTTCGATTTTCCCTGTTGATTTGGAGCATGGTACACGCAGGGAAAAAAAATCTGTTTTGGAGAAGGGGAAGTCCACCTGCTTTAAAGTGTGTCTCCTGCACAAAGGCCACATCTGTCCCAGAGCACCTCAGATCATTCAACAACATTTTCCTTTTCTCTGGGACATTAAGGCCCTTGGCATTCAAGGTAGTAATCTTCACTTCCTCCATTTTTCAAACAGCACCGACCAAAAGAGAGAAAAACAAAGAAGAAAAAAAAAGGGAGGGCTCCCCACTAAAACCTACCTAAGCCCACCCTCCCCGCCCCTTCTAATCCCACGCTCCCCTCTAGGCCCGAAAGGGCGCGCACCCAATACTGAGCCACTTAACTGTGGCTTCAGTGGGTAAAACCTAATTGGGGGTTTGGTGCGAGATGGCCGAGGGGCTCAGACCTAAACTCTCCCCTACCCCGGCTCTAAATGTATTACTTTATCAACTGCAATCAGTCTCCAATATCAAATATATCTACTTTAAATTGAAACCAATCACATCTTTTTGTTTTATTTATGTCCTCTTTCAAAATTACCAGCCCTACCCTTCCGCCTTCTTCCTACTTCATCTCGCAGAGGTTCCGGGTTTTGGTATCCGGAAACTCTGCTATATAGCTGATATTCTAACTAAACATAAAACTTCTTCTTAAACACTGCACACTCACGTTCCTCCACTCTCATCTGGTAATCACATCCTCCTTATTTCTACTTTAATGCTCAAAACCAATCACTTTAAGTTTTAAAGGAAAACACTCCCTATATAAACATATATTTCTCGTACAGCCGCCAGTAGTAGAAAGGCCAGAAGGACAACCGGCCCAAGAAATTAAATGTAGACTGATCTATTCGCCGAATATCATAATTATAAATGTTAACCAAAGTAAGGAGGGGAACGTGAATATGCAATACATTAAATCTGTACATAATCTATCAAAAAAAAAAAAAATTATATTTGTCAAATCCCATATAGACAAAACACATACCATTGGTCAACATATTATGCCCTCAAAAAAAAAAATATGATGAAAGTGGTGGAACCAGCCCCTCCCCCCTCCCCCAGGACCCCCCAGTGAAAAAGTGTTCTATCTATATTCCCTTACTGAAAGTGACTATAATTACGACTAGGGTTGAGCGAACCCGAACTGTAAAGTCCGGGTTCGGTACGGACTTTGGTTTTTTTTTGCTCCCGAACCCGAATAATTGAAAAAAGTCCGGGTTCGGAGTTTGGGTATGTTTTGGCGCGCTGCACGGCAGCCAATCACCATTTGTTTTACAAATGTGACTGGGAACTGATCACAGCCATGCCTACTTATGGCATGGCTGTGATTGGCCAGTGCAGCATGTGACCCAGCATGTGACCAGCCTCTATATTAGATCGAGGCACACAGCACAGATCGTCACTCTGCTTTAGTTATGATAGGGAAAGGCTGCTGATTCTGCTGCTTAGGGACAGTGACAGTGAGGTTTGATCCTGCTTCATACATCTAAACAAGCATTCTTTATTCATAGAACTCCGCTCTAGTTATGACAGGGAGAGGCTGCTGAATGATTCTTAGGGACAGTGTCAGTGAGGTTTGATCCTGCTTCATACATCTAAACAAGCATTCTTTATTCATTGAACTCTGCTCTAGTTATGACAGGGAGAGGCTGCTGAATGATTCTTAGGGACAGTGTCAGTGAGGTTTGATCCTGCTTCAGAAATCTAACCAAGCACTATTTATTTCTTTGACATCATTATCATCTTATGGTTTATGGGCCGCTCGTCAGTCTGGTGTAGCTATGGTAGGGACAGGCTCCGGATTTTGAGGGACAGTGTCAGTGAGGTGTATGCTGCTTCATAAATCTAAACCAGCACTCTTGATTTCTGTGACATCTGCTTCATATAGTACATTGTTTAGGGCTGGGTTACCTGCTTCTTGGTATAGGTAGAGAAATATATAGGTGAATCTCTGCCCATTTCACCAGCACACTCTACCTGTCCCCTGTCATATACTGTCTGTGCAGTACAATTGTTTAGGGCTGTGTTACCTGCTTCTTGCTCTAGGTAGAGAAATATATAGGTTAATCTCTGCCCATTTCACAGTACACTCTACCTGTCCCCTGTCATATACTGTCTGTGCAGTACAATTGTTTAGGGCTTGGTTACCTGCTTCTTGGTATAGGTAGAGAACTATATAGGTGAATCTCTGCCCATTTCACCAGCACACTCTACCTGTCCCCTGTCATATACTGTCTGTGCAGTACAATTGTTTAGGGCTGGGTTACCTGCTTCTTGGTATAGGTAGAGAAATATATAGGTGAATCTCTGCCCATTTCACCAGCACACTCTACCTGTCCCCTGTCATATACTGTCTGTGCAGTACAATTGTTTAGGGCTGGGTTACCTGCTTCTTGGTTTAGGTAGAGAAATATATAGATGAATCTCTGCCCATTTCTCCAGCACACTCTACCTGTCCCCTGTCAAATACTGTCTGTGCAGTACAATTGTTTAGGGCTGGGTTACCTGCTTCTTGGTATAAGGTAGAGAAATATATAGGTGAATCTCTGCCCATTTCACCAGCACACTCTACCTGTCCCCTGTCATATACTGTCTGTGCAGTACAATTGTTTAGGGCTGTGTTACCTGCTTCTTGCTCTAGGTAGAGAATATATAGGTGAATCTCTGCCCATTTCACCAGCGCACTCTACCTGTCCCCTGTCAAATACTGCCTGTGCAGTACAATTGTTTAGGGCTGGGTTACCTGCTTCTTGCTCTAGGTAGAAAAAAATATAGGTGAATCTCTGCCCATTTCACCAGCACACTCTACCTGTCCCCTGTCATATACTGTCTGTGCAGTACAATTGTTTAGGGCTGGGTTACCTGCTTCTTGGTATAGGTAGATAAACATATAGGTGAATCTCTGCCCATTTCACCAGCACACTCTACCTGTCCCCTGTCAAATACTGTATGTGCAGTACAATTGTTTAGGGCTGGGTTACCTGCTTCTTGGTATAGGTAGAGAAATATATAGGTGAATGTCTGCCCATTTCACCAGCACACTCTACCTGTCCCCTGTCATATACTGTCTGTGCAGTACAATTGTTTAGGGCTGGGTTACCTGCTTCTTGCTCTAGGTAGAACAAAATATAGGTGAATCTCTGCCCATTTCACCAGCACACTCTACCTGTCCCCTGTCATATACTGTCTGTGCAGTACAATTGTTTAGGGCTAGGTTACCTGCTTCTTGGTATAGGTAGAGAAATATATAGGTGAATCTCTGCCCATTTCACCAGCACACTCTACCTGTCCCCTTTCATATACTGTCTGTGCAGTACAATTGTTTAGGGCTGTGTTACCTGCTTCTTGCTCTAGGTAGAGAAATATATAGGTGAATCTCTGCCCATTTTACCAGCACACTCTACCTGCCCCCTGTCAAATACTGCCTGTGCAGTACAATTGTTTAGGGCTGGGTTACCTGCTTCTTGCTCTAGGTAGAACAAAATATAGGTGAATCTCTGCCCATTTCACCAGCACACTCTACCTGTCCCCTGTCATATACTGTCTGTGCAGTACAATTGTTTAGGGCTGGGTTACCTGCTTCTTGGTATAGGTAGAGAAACATATAGGTGAATCTCTGCCCATTTCACCAGCACACTCTACATGTCCCCTGTCAAATACTGTCTGTGCAGTACAATTGTTTAGGGCTGGGTTACCTGCTTCTTGGTATAGGTAGAGAAATATATAGGTGAATGTCTGCCCATTTCACCAGCACACTCTACCTGTCCCCTGTCATATACTGTCTGTGCAGTACAATTGTTTAGGGCTGTGTTACCTGCTTCTTGCTCTAGGTAGAGAAATATATAGGTGAATCTCTGCCCATTTCACCAGCACACTCTACCTGTCCCCTGTCAAATACTGCCTGTGCAGTACAATTGTTTAGGGCTGGGTTACCTGCTTCTTGCTCTAGGTAGAAAAAAATATAGGTGAATCTCTGCCCATTTCACCAGCACACTATACCTGTCCCCTGTCATATACTGTCTGTGCAGTACAATTGTTTAGGGCTGGGTTACCTGCTTCTTGCTCTAGGTAGAGAAATATATAGGTGAATCTCTGCCCATTTCACCAGCACACTCTACCTGTCCCCTGTCATATACTGTCTGTGCAGTACAATTGTTTAGGGCTGGGTTACCTGCTTCTTGGTATAGGTAGAGAAATATATAGGTGCATCTCTGCCCATTTCACCAGAACACTCTACCTGTCCCCTGTCATATACTGTCTGTGCAGTACAATTGTTTAGGGCTGGGTTACCTGCTTCTTGGTATAGGTAGAGAAATATATAGGTGAATCTCTGCCCATTTCACCAGCACTCTACCTGTCCCCTGTGATATACTGTCTGCGCAGTACATTGTTTAGGGCTGGCTTCCTGCTTATTGCTATAGGTAGAGAAATATATAGGTGAATCTCTGCCTATTTCACCAACTTACACTATTTTGTATTTCAAATTTCTCAAAATTAGGGCAAGACCTAATGCCCGATGCCCAACCACTTATATTTCAAGATGAGTACATGGGGGGACCATCACAGCACGTCTTGGATGATGATGAAACACAGTTGCCAACTGCTGGTGCTTTTGCAATTGTGCAGACCGTCAAGGAGGGCAGTGGTGAAGACTGGGTGGAAGATGATGTGCAGGACGATGAGGTCCTCGACCCGACATGGAATCAACCTCATGCAGGTGACCCATGTAGTTTGGAGGAAGAGGCGGTGGTCGCACAGAGCCACCAGCACAGCAGAAGAGGGAGCAGGGTGCCCAAGCAGAGCGTCCGTCCCCTAGACAGTACGCCTGCTACTGCCCAACGCAGCAAGGGATCGAGCCCACCAAAGCCAGGTCCAAGGAGTTCCCTAGCGTGGCAGTTCTTCACACAATGTGCTGATGACAAGACACGCGTGGTTTGCACGTTGTGCAATCAGAGCCTGAAGCAAGGCATAAACGTTCTCAACCTGAGCACAACCTGCATGACCAGGCATCTAAGTGCAAAGCACGAGCTGCAGTGGAGTAGACACCTCAAAAACCAAGAAAGGTCTCTGGCTCCTCCTGCTTCCTCTTCTTCATCAGTCTCGGGCCTCTCTGCCTCTTCATCCACCTCCGTAGTGGCAGTGCCACCTGCCACCCCTCAATTAGAGGACCGGCAAGCAACACTACCACCTGGGTCACCAAACATCTCCACAATGTCCCATGGAAGCATTCAGCTCTCCATCTCCCAAACACTGGAGCGTAAGAGGAAGTACCCCTCTACCCACCCGTGATCCCTGGCCCTGAATGCCAGCATTTCAAAATGACTGGCCTTTGAAATGCTGTCATTCCGTCTGGTGGAGACGCAGAGTTTTAAAAGCCTGATGGCATTGGCTGTCCCACAGTACGTCGTACCCAGCCGCCACTACTTTTCCAGGCGAGCCATCCCTTCCCTGCACCACCAAGTGGGGGACAAAATCAGGTGTGCACTGTGCAACGCCATCTGTGCCAAGGTCCACCTAACTACGGATACGTGGACCAGTAAGCATGGTCAGGGACGTTATATCTCCCTAAAAGCGCACTGGGTAAATGTAGTGGCGGCTGGGCCTGAGGCGGATAGCAGTTTGGTGCATGTCCTTCCACCACCGAGGATTGCAGGGTGCTTCAGTTTGCCTCCTGTTCCTAACTCCTTCTACTCCGCTTCCTCATCCTCTACCACCTCCTCATACAGTCAGCGTAACAAATTCACCACCAACTTCAGCACAGCCATGGGTAAACGCCAGCAGGCAGTTTTAAAACTTTCCTGTTTGGGGGAAAAACCACACACCACGCAGGAGTTGTGGAGGGACATGGAACAACAGACCAATGAGTGGTTGGCATCAATGAGCCTCAAGCCGGGCCTGATGGTGTGCGATAACGGGCGAAATCTCGTAGCAGCTCTGGGCCTAGCCGGTTTGACGCACATCCCTTGCCTGGCGCATGTGCTGAATTTGGTGGTGCAGAGTTTCCTGAAAACTTACCCCGATATGCCACAGCTTCTGCAGAAAGTGCGGGTCGTCTGTGCGCACTTTCGGCGTTCTCACCCTGCTGCTGCTCGTCTGGACGGGGTTGCAGCGTAACTTCGGCCTTCCCGCTCACCACCTCATATGTGATGTGCCCACAAGGTGGAACTCCACCTTGCACATGCTGGCCAGACTGTGCGAGCAGCAGCAGGCGATAGTGGAGTTCCAGCTGCAGCACGCACGCGTGAGTCGCTCTGCGGAACAGAACCACTTTACCACCAATAACTGGGCCTCCATGCGAGACCTGTGTGCCTTGTTGCGCTGTTTTGAGTACTCCACCAACATGGCCAGTGCCAATGACGCCGCTCTCAGCGTGACTATCCCAGTTCTATGCCTCCTTGAAAAAACGCTACGGGCGATGATGGAAGAGGATGTGGCACAGGAGGAGGAGGAGGAGTAGAAATCATCGGGATCATTTGCAAGGCTTTCAGGGCAGTCATTCACAAGTGGCTCCGAGGGTGGGTTTGTGCACCAACAAAGGCCAGGTACACAATTGTCCAGCAAGGGCACAGTTCTGGAGGAAGACACGGTGGAGGATGAGGAGGAGGAAGACATGGAGGAGGAGGAGGAACCATGTTCACAGCAGGATGGCATCCAGACCAGCTCATGGCCATTACTGGTGCGTGGCTGGGGGGATACAGAGGACACAGATGATACACCTCCCACGGAGGACAGCTGTTCGTTGACTCTGGGTAGCCTGGCACACATGAGCAATTACATGCTGCAGTGTCTCCGCAATGACCTGCGTGTTTCGCATATTATGACAGGTGCTGATTACTGGGTGGCCACGCTGCTGGATCCCCGTTACAAGGACAATGTACCATCCTTAATCCCCTCACTGGAGCGTGAACGCAAGATGCGTGAGTACAAGCGCATACTGGTAGACGTGTTGCTGGTGCAATTCACACCTGGCAGCGGGGGCACAGTGAAAGCAGAAGGCAAAGGCAGAGGAGGAGGAGGAAGAGGTCGCCAACGCAACAGGGGCACCGCCAGCACCTCAGAAGTCAGGGTTAGCATGGCCGAAATGTGGAAAAGCTTTGTCAGCACGCCACAACAAACAGCACCACCAGCTGATATGGAATGTTTTAGCAGGAGGCAGAATTTCAGCAACATGGTGGAGCAGTATGTGTGCACACGCCTACACGTACTGAATGACGGCTATGCCCCCTTAAACTTCTGGGTCTCCAAATTGGGCACATGGCCTAAGCTTGCCCTTTACGCCTTGGAGGTGCTGGCCTGCCCTGCGGCCAGTGTATTGTCTGAACGTGTATTTAGCACGGCAGGGGGCGTTATCACAGACAAGCGCAGCTGTCTGTCCAGAGCCAATGTGGACAAACTCACGTTCATTAAAATGAACCAGGCATGGATCCCACAGGACTTGTCCATACCTTGTGCAGAATAGACACCGGGCCGGCCTTACCCAGCCATTGTTTTTTTCTGATCTTTCTAGGGTTGCCATCTCATCCCTTTAAAAGCAAAAACATATTAATTACACAGGTTCTCTGGCTGATTAAGTTGCTGCTAATTAAACTCACTTGGTGCCTTATCGACAGTAAATTAGCCCCAGAACCTGTGTAATTATTCTGTGTTCTGGTTTAAAGGGATGAGGTAAAAACCCTAGATCTTTCTCACTCTTTTGGGGTTTACCCTAATTTAAAAAAATACATATATTAAAAACCAAAACCTGCTGTGTTGGCTACCTCCTCCTCATCCTCCTCCACCGCCGCTTCCACCTACACCGCCACATCCACCTCAACCTCCTAATACATATGGACCTCGTCCTCCTAAGACAAAATGATTTAATTTTTTATTTTTATTTTTTTAATGTTTTATTTTATGTTATTTTGAGTTATGTCCCTATCCACATTTATTTTAAGAGTACTTGCCATGCTGTTCCCGACATTTTGCAAAATGATTTTAATTTTATGTTATTTTGAGTTATTTCCCTATCCACGTTTATTTTCAGAGTACTTGCCATGCTCTTCCCGAAATTTGCAGCCCTCCAGCCCTTTCCCTTAGTTTTTTAGAGACATTTATAGTCAAAAGTCCGGGTCCCCATTGACTTCAATGGGGTTCGGGTCCGGGTCAAAGTCCGGGTTCGGGTTCGGTCCTGAACCCAAACTTTTTTTTCAAAGTCCGGGTTCGGGTCCGAACCCGAACATCCAGGTGTCCGCTAAACTCTAATTACGACCTTATACTTAAGGAGACAGAAAATAAGAGTAAAAAAGACTAGGTAAGTAAATAAGTGAGTATGCTTTGTGTGCATTAACTAAATTAAAACCCTTATTTCAATATTCAGAAAATAATATCTATGTGTAAATGGGGGTGGTAAAAAAAGGGGGAAAAAATCCACCAAGATAATGTTGCCAATAACCTTATCATAAAATGTATCCGCATAGCCTATATTGCTATCCCTTCCTTTAAAATAAAAGAGGGTTTTCTTTCCTTTTCCCTTTTTCCTTTCCCTTTTTTCCTATGCTTTGTCAGCATAAATGTGACCCTTAGCCAACATTTATCACAAATAAAGGGATTGAGAAGAAACTTATTAATACTGCCACCATATAAGTAATTAGGAGAGGATACAAAAAACCCAATCCGGATTATGTTAAAGGTTTGGGACCTGTTTAAAAAAAAAAATATATATATATATATATATATATATATATATATATATATATATATATATATATATATATATATATATATATTTCACCCTATACTAGGAAAAAAACGTTAAAAATCAGCTTATTTTGTAACGGCAGTATTTTTAATCCTCTCTATATCCCCTCAAGAGGTCCCGGGTATCTCACCACCTTCGTTCCTATGTGCTGACCCTAATTTAGTTGATGCCAGGTTTTTTATTAGTTTAGAAAAATTTGGAATAAATTGTAGCCAGTCCGGCACTTCCACAGGGTCTACTTTTAAAAATTGGAACAGTTCTGGTAATTCTGCAGGTTGTTTAAGAGAAAAAGATTGATGATTCTTCTTAATTACTAATGAAAGCGGGTATCCCCAGCGGTATGACCCCCCACATTTTCTAATAGTATCTAATAAGGGGCGCAACATTGCTCTCCGCTGAAGGGTAGCTCGTGAGAGATCTGGCATCATTTTTATTTGAGATCCCTCATATTTTATCTCTCCCACCTCCCAGGAAGCCCGACTTATAGTCTCTTTATCTGAATAGCGATGAAAGCAACAGATCACATCTCTGGGCCTGTCTACATTTACTGAGCGGGGACCCAATGATCGATGAACTCGTTCAAATTCTAATATTTGAGGTGAGGGAGAAACAGTCAATTGTAGGCAAATCGCATGGATAGTCTCTTGAAGCCTCTCTCTTTTAATTGTCTCTGGAATCCCCCTAAACCTCAAGTTTTTGCGATGGCTGCGGTCCTCTATTTCTTCTAACTTTAATTGTATATCATTAACCGTAGCAGGATGTTGTGTTTGTGTCTGCTCTAGTTGTATGATGCGATTTTCTAAAGCACTCAACCGTCTCTCATCATTGATTAACTTATCTGATAGGGTCTTTATGTCTTCTCGCACAGCTTCCAAATCTCTCCGGTGCGTCTCTTTCACCCTGGTAACCAGGGCTTCCATGTCCTCCTCCACTCGAGAGACTAATAATTCCAAATCTACACATGTTGGCAGTGTTTGTAGATCTGCCCGGGTCGGGAGAACTAGGAGCAGGGTCCTTAAATCCATCTCCTCGTCTCCACATCTCGGCTGTATTGTGCCTGGACTCAAGCTTGTGATTGAGCTTGGACCTGGACTTGGGGAATCACAGTCTTCAGACCCTTCTATTGAACCTCTTTTTATCATAGGTATCTCCCACGCTTTTACCACTGTCTCAATTGATCTCGTATTCTCTAGCAGTGTCTCTGTGATTCTGGGGGTCTCTGTGAGTCTGGGGGTCTCTAATGGGGTCTCTGCCAGTAAGTTTATATGCAGCAGTTCCCCCTCCATTTGCACCACCCATCCACCTCCACTTTGTGCCTCTCCTGTGACACGCTCTGGTCACTCGGCTCACACAGCTCTCCCAGCTCTCCCCGCTCCTCGCTCCTCTCGAGATCACGTGATCTACACTCGTGTGAAGCGGTACAGCGTACAGCGGTAATGGTAACGGCGTCCTTCGTTACCGAGGCAGCAGCAGCGGCGGCGGCCGCTCTGGTCACGGGGAAGAATCTTGGGATCTCCGGTTGCATTGTGCCGCTCAGAGTCCTGACACCTCCTCTTCATTCCAGGGATCTTCAATCGGTAGGAATTCAAATAGCTATTTAGCTAAGTGCCATTAACAACTATGGGAGGTAATGGGAGGTAATATATAACTCTGCTGCTCGGCTGCTTTGATAGATTCCGGAGGACATCCGATCCAATATCTCCAGCTTCAGCTTCAGCTTCCCCAGCTTCTCCAGTCGGTCAACTTCTCCAGTTAGCCGGGTAGGTAGGGAGAGGTCTGAGCATGTGTTGCTCTACTCCTCACTCTTGCCGCCATGCCCCCCACTGTGGGGTGCATTCTATCTCAAATCCAGTCCAGTCATATTGTGTCTGGAATGACTTTTCCATGTTCATTCCACAAACCAACGAGCAGGTCTCTTAAAGTGTCGATGCTGTCTTGGTTTTCGGCCATGGGGACTGGTTGGTCATGGAGCTCATGGATTCATGGTTGGTTTCCATGGTTTCCATAGATGGTTTGGTCACAGACAATTTTTAATTAGGTAGATTGGGGTGCCTTTTCATCATGTCCTTCATGCGTAGGTTGAGACTTCATCAGTGCGAATCACGATGTCCCTGACAAGGCATTATCTTGACTGAATCTTCCAAACTTCTCACAGCACCCGGAAGCAGAGCTGGTGGGCAAACTGGTTTCTCTTTACTCCCTGCTGGTATGGTATGGATTAGTCATTTTCTGGACACAGGGATCGATAAGGCTAAAAGTTCATTATCCAGTAATGCTCTGAACGCATATAACAAGGGTTGGAATATTGTCTCAGGTTTATGGCTCTGGCTTTTGCTGCATTTTTCCACAGCGAGTTGACTTATCCGCTAACACCTTCATGTGTATCTATCAGGTTTCCAGCATTTCAGGTCCCCTGCAAACTCCTGACAGTCCGTCCATTTTTTGCGGCTCAATCTTATAAAACTTCCCAATGCAAGCAGTTTGTTCTCATATTTGGTTACTCACGTTATATCCAAACCATTTTATTGGACATTTGTGTAGAGATCGGGGCAGCTTTCACAGGTTCCAACAGGGGGTCCCTTCTTTTATTAAGTACATAGGGCACTGGAGTTTCTCCTGTAATAGCAGTTTCATACCAGTACCCTATACTGTAGTCATCCGGGCATTTACCACTTTCTAGATGTATTGTTGTTACCTGCCCTTCATCAAGCTTTCATATCACCCCTACTTTGTGTCTTTTTGCCCTCTTTTAGGCATACTGACCAGCTAGGTCAAGGCACACCTCAGGCTTTGGTAGCTGGGGTTACCACTAGTGATGTCGCAAACCTAAAATTTTGCGTTTGCGAACAGCAAACGCGAACGGGCGAACCGCCATAGACTTCAATGGGCAGGCAAATTTTAAAACCCACAGGGACTCTTTCTGGCCACAATAGTGATGGAAAAATTGTTTCAAAGGGACTAATACCTGGACTGTGGCATGCCGGAGGGGGATCCATGGCAAAACTCCCATGGAAAATTACGTAGTTGTCGCAGAGTCCGTTTTTAATCCTTAAAGGGCATAAATCACCTAACATTCCTAAATTGTTTGGAATAACGTGCTTTAAAACATCAGGTATGATGTTGTATCGATCAGGTAGTGTAAGGGTTAGGGTTACAGACAGGGTTAGGGTTAGGGTTACAGACAGGGTTAGGGTTAGGGTTCACATTGACAGACCAAACTCTGACAGACCAAACTCCCCGTTTAACGCACCGCAAACAACCGCAAACAGTCCATTTGCACAACCGCAAACTCCCCATTTACACAAGGTTGGATACCAAGCTAGCCATGTCTCGTTCCTTGTCCTCACTGATGTCATTGAATGTCTCTTCCTCCACCCAGCCACGTACAACACCAAGGGTCCCTGAAAGGTGACAACAAGCCCCCTGGGACGCCTGCTGTGATTGGTCTTCCACCTCCTCAAAGCCACCTTCCTCCTCTGACTCCTCTTCTTCAGACTCCTATCTCTGCATTGCCCCTTTACATTACACAGCCCCCTGCACCTCTGGACCCCTTTATATTACACAGCACCTTGCATCTCTGGACCCCTTTACATTACACAGCACCCTGCACCACTAGACCCCTTTATATTACACATCACCTTGCACCTCTGGACCCCTTTACATTACACAGCACCCTGCACCTCTGGGTCCTTTTTTATTACACAGCACCCTGCACCACTGGACCCCTGTATATTACACAGCACCCTGTACCTCTGGGCCCCTTTATATTACTCAGTACCCTGCATCTTTGGACCGATTTACACTACACAGCACCCCACAGCTATGGACCTCTTTACATAGCACCCTGCATCACTGGACCCCTTTACATTACACAGCACCCTGCACCTCAGGACCCCTTTACATTACACAGCCCCCTGCACCACTGGGCACCTTACATTACACAGCACCCTGCACCTCTGAACCCCTTTACATTACACAGCCCCCTGCACCACTGGGCCCCTTACATTACACAGCCCCTTGCACCTCTGGACCCCTTTACATTGAACAGTACCCTGCACCTCTGGACCCCTTTACATTACACAGCACTGCACCTCTGGACCCCTTTACATTACACAGCACTGCACCACTGGACCCCTTTATATTACACAGCACCCTGAAAATTCTAAAATAATAATAACCTGAATTTTGGAAATTCCGAATTTAAGAAATTCAAAAACTAAAAAATTTGAAATTTCGAAATTGTAACAAAATTCGAAAATTCGAAAATGAAAAAATTGAAATTTCGCAAATAAGAAAATTCAAAAATTAAAAATTCGAAAATACGAAAATTAGACATTCGAATATTCGAAAAATAAAAAATCGAAATTTCAAAAATTGAAACATTCGAAATTCGAAAATGAAAAATTGTTTAATTCGAAAATTCGGAATTTCGAAAATTCAAGAATTCGAAAATTCGAAAATTTGAAAATTCGAAAATTTGAAAAAATTCTTTAAAATTTTCGTATTTCCGAATTTCCTAAAATCCGAATTTCCAAAATTCGTAAATTAAAAAAATTCGTAAATTAAAAAAATTCGTAAATTAAAAAAAATCGTAAATTAAAAAAATTCGTAAATTAAAAAAATTCGTAAATTAAAAATTCGGAAATAAAAAAATTCGGAAATTCGAAATTCGGAAATTCGAAATTCGGAAATAAAAAAATTGTTAATACGAACATTCGGAATTAACGAATTTCCGAATTTTCGTAATAAAGAAAACGAATTAGAAACTAAACAAATTGTGGGGAAAAAAAGGACGTCAATTTTGTTTGGGAGCTACGTCGCACGACCGCGCAATTGTCAGTTAAAGCGACGCAGTGCCGGAAGCTAAAATCTCGTCTGGGCAGGAAGGGGGTGTATGTGCACAGTAGGCAAGTGGTTAAACCTACTTGGAGTTTACTGCACTTGTGCTGTATAGTTTGCACCTAAACATACTTGGAGTTTACTGCACTTGTGCTGTATAGTTTGCACTTAAACCTATTTGGTGTTTACTGCACTTGTGCTGTATAGTTTGCACCTAAACATACTTGCAGTTTACTGCACTTGTGCTGTATAGTTTGCACCTAAACCTACTTGGGGGCAGATCCACAAAGAGAGTACGCCGGCGTATCTAGTGATACGCTGGCGTACTTTCAAATTTCCCGCGTCGTATCTTTGTTTTGAATCCTCAAAACAAGATACGACAGCATCTGGGTTAGATCCGACAGGCGTACGTCTTCGTACGCCTTCGAATCTTAGATGCAATTCTTCGGCGTCCGCTAGGTGGCGTTCCCGTCGTATTCGCGTCGAGTATGCAAATTAGCTTTCTCCGACGATCCACGAATGTACGAGCGGCCGTCGCATTCTTTTATGTTGTTTCCGTTCGGCTTTTTTTGGCGTATAGTTAAAGCTGCTATTTGGTGGCGTACGCAATGTTAAGTATGGCCGTCGTTCCCGCGTCAAATTTGAAAATATTTTATTTTGTTTGCGTAAGTCGTCCGTGAATGGGGCTGGACGTAATTTACGTCCACGTCAAAACAATGACTTCCTTGCGACGTCATTTAGCGCAATGCAAGGCGGGAAATTTAGGGACGGCGCATGCGCAGTTCGTTCGGCGCAGGGACGCGCTTCGTTTAAATGAAACCGGCACCCTACTCGCCGATTTGAATTACACGCCGTTACGCCGCAAGAGATACACTACGCCGCCGTAACTTACGGCGCAAATTTTTTGTGGATTCAGAGCTTCCAAAAGTAAGTTACAGCGGCGTAGTGTATCTCACATACGCTGCGCCCATGCAATTGTATGTGAATCTGCCCCAAAGACTGGGTTACTAGACATGTGCAATTTGTTTAGTTTCTAATTAGTTTCTTTTATTACGAAAATTCGGAAATTCGTTAATTCCGAATTTTCGTATTCCGAATTTTTTTATTTCCGAATTTCGAATTTCCGAATTTTTTTATTTCCGAATTTTTAATTTCCAAATTTTTTTAATTTCCAAATTTTTTTAATTTTCGAATTTTGGAAATTCGGATTTTAGGAAATTCGGAAATGTGAAAATTTTTAAGAATTTTTTCAAATTTTTGAATTTTCAAATTTTTGAATTTTCGAATTTTTGAATTTTCGAAATTCCGAATTTTAGAATTAAACAATTTTTCATTTTCGAATTTTGAATTTTTCAATTTTTGAAATTTCTTATTTGCGAAATTTCAAATTTTTCATTTTCGAATTTTCGAATTTTGTTACAATTTTGAAATTTCAAATTTTTTAGTTTTCGAATTTCTTAAATTCCGAATTTCCAAAATTCAGGTTATTATTATTTTCGAATTTTCGGGGTGCTGTGTAATATAAAGGGGTCCAGTGGTGCAGTGCTGTGTAATGTAAAGGGGTCCAGAGGTGCAGTGCTGTGTAATGTAAAGGGGTCCAGAGGTGCAGGGTACTGTTCAATGTAAAGGGGTCCAGAGGTGCAAGGGGCTGTGTAATGTAAGGGGCCCAGTGGTGCAGGGGGCTGTGTAATGTAAAGGGGTCCAGAGGTGCAGGGTGCTGTGTAATGTAAGGGGCCCAGTGGTGCAGGGGGCTGTGCAATGTAAAGGGGTCCAGAGGTGCAGGGTGCTGTGTAATGTAAAGGGGTCCAGTGATGCAGGGTGCTATGTAAAGAGGTCCATAGCTGTGGGGTGCTGTGTAGTGTAAATCGGTCCAAAGATGCAGGGTGCTATGTAAAGAGGTCCATAGCTGGGGAGTGCTGTGTAGTGTAAATCGGTCCAAAGATGCAGGGTACTGAGTAATGTAAAGGGGCCCAGAGGTGCAGGGTGCTCTGTAATATAAAGGGGTCCAGTGGTGCAGGGTGCTGTGTAATAAAAAAGGACCCAGATGTGCAGGGTGCTGTGTAATGTAAAGGGGTCCAGAGGTGCAAGGTGATGTGTAATATAAAGGGGTCCAGTGGTGCAGGGTGATGTGTAATGTAAAGGGGTCCAGAGATGCAAGGTGCTGTGTAATATAAAGGGGTCCAGAGGTGCAGGGGACTGTGTAATGTAAAGGGGCAATGCAGAGAAAGGAGTCTGAAGAAGAGGAGTCAGAGGAGGAAGGTGGCTTTGAGGAGGTGGAAGACCAACCACAGCAGGCGTCCCAGGGGGCTTGTTGTCACCTTTCAGGGACCCTTGGTGTTGTACGTGGCTGGGTGGAGGAAGAGACATTCAATGACGTCAGTGAGGACAAGGAACGAGACATGGCTAGCTTGGTATCCAACCTTGTGTAAATAGGGAGTTTGCGGTTGTGCAAATGGACTGTTTGCGGTTGTTTGCGGTGCGTTAAACGGGGAGTTTGGTCTGTCAGAGTTTGGTCTGTCACTGTGAACCCTAACCCTAACCCTGTCTGTAACCCTAACCCTAACCCTGTCTGTAACCCTAACCCTTACACTACCTGATCGATACAACATCATACCTGATGTTTTAAAGCACGTTATTCCAAACAATTTAGGAATGTTAGGTGATTTATGCCCTTTAAGGATTAAAAACGGTCTCTGCGACAACTACGTAATTTTCCATGGGAGTTTTGCCATGGATCCCCCTCCGGCATGCCACAGTCCAGGTGTTAGTCTCTTTTGAAACAACTTTTCCATCACTATTGTGGCCAGAAAGAGTCCCTGTGGGTTTTAAAATTCTCCTGCCCATTGAAGTCTATGGCGGTTCGCCCGGTCCGCCCGTTCGCGTTTGCCGTTCGCAAACACAAAATTTTAGGTTTGCGACATCACTAGTGGTAACCCCAGCTACCAAAGCCTGAGGTGTGCCTTGACCTAGCTGGTCAGTATGCCTAAAAGAGGGCAAAAAGACACAAAGTAGGGGTGATATGAAAGCTTGATGAAGGGCAGGTAACAACAATACATCTAGAAAGTGGTAAATGCCCGGATGACTACAGTATAGGGTACTGGTATGAAACTGCTATTACAGGAGAAACTCCAGTGCCCTATGTACTTAATAAAAGAAGGGACCCCCTGTTGGAACCTGTGAAAGCTGCCCCGATCTCTACACAAATGTCCAATAAAATGGTTTGGATATAACGTGAGTAACCAAATATGAGAACAAACTGCTTGCATTGGGAAGTTTTATAAGATTGAGCCGAAAAAAATGGACGGACTGTCAGGAGTTTGCAGGGGACCTGAAATGCTGGAAACCTGATAGATACACATGAAGGTGTTAGCGGATAAGTCAACTCGCTGTGGAAAAATGCAGCAAAAGCCAGAGCCATAAACCTGAGACAATATTCCAACCCTTGTTATATGCGTTCAGAGCATTACTGGATAATGAACTTTTAGCCTTATCGATCCCTGTGTCCAGAAAATGACTAATCCATACCATACCAGCAGGGAGTAAGGAGAAACCGGTTTGCCCACCAGCTCTGCTTCCGGGTGCTGTGAGAAGTTTGGAAGATTCAGTCAAGATAATGCCTTGTCAGGGACATCGTGATTCGCACTGATGAAGTCTCAACCTACGCATGAAGGACATGATGAGAAGGCACCCCAATCTACCTAATTAAAAATTGTCTGTGACCAAACCATCTATGGAAACCATGGAAACCATCCATGAATCCATGAGCTCCCTGACCAACCAGTCCCCATGGCTGAAAACCAAGACAGCATCGACACTTTAAGAGACCTGCTCGTTGGTTTGTGGAATGAACATGGAAAAGTCATTCCAGACACAATATGACTGGACTGGATTTGAGATAGAATGCACCCCACAGTGGGGGGCATTGCCGCAAGAGTGAGGAGTAGAGCAACACACGCTCAGACCTCTCCCTACCTACCCGGCTAACTGGAGAAGTTGACCGACTGGAGAAGCTGGGGAAGCTGAAGCTGAAGCTGGAGATATTGGATCGGATGTCCTCCGGAATCTATCAAAGCAGCAGAGCAGCAGAGTTATATATTACCTCCCATTACCTCCCATAGTTGTTAATGGCGCTTAGCTAGATAGCTATTTGAATTCCTACCGATTGAAGATCCCTGGAATGAAGAGGAGGGGAACCGGAACCCGAGGTGTCAGGACTCGGCACAACGCAACCGGAGATCCCAAGATTCATCCCTGTGACCAGAGCGGCCGTCGCCGCTGCTGCTGCCTCGGCAACGAAGGACGCCGTTACCATTACTGCTGTACGCTGTACCGCTGCACACAAGTGTAGATCACGTGATCTCGAGAGGAGCGAGGAGCGGGGAGAGCTGGGAGAGCTGTGTGAGCCGAGTGACCAGAGCGTGTCACAGGAGAGGCACAAGGTGGAGGTGGACGGGTGGTGCAAATGGAGGGGGAACTGCTGCATATAAACTTACTGGCAGAGACCCCGTTAGAGACCCCCAGACTCACAGAGACCCCCAGAATCACAGAGACACTGCTAGAGAATACGAGATCAATTGAGACAGTGGTAAAAGCGTGGGAGATACCTATGATAAAAAGAGGTTCAATGGAAGGGTCTGAAGACTGTGATTCCCCAAATCCAGGTCCAAGCTCAATCACAAGCTTGAGTCCAGGCACAATACAGCCGAGATGTGGAGACGAGGAGATGGATTTAAGGACCCTGCTCCTAGTTCTCCCGACCAGGGCAGATCTACAAACACTGCCAACACGTGTAGATTTGGAATTATTAGTCTCTCGAGTGGAGGAGGACATGGAAGCCCTGGTTACCAGGGTGAAAGAGACACACCGGAGAGATTTGGAAGCTGTGCGAGAAGACATAAAGACCCTATCAGATAAGTTAATCAATGATGAGAGACGGTTGAGTGCTTTAGAAAATTGCATCATACAACTAGAGCAGACACAAACACAACATCCTGCTACGGTTAATGATATACAATTAAAGTTAGAAGAAATAGAGGACCGCAGCCGTCAAAAACTTGAGGTTTAGGGGGATTCCAGAGACAATTAAAAGAGAGAGGCTTCAAGAGACTATCCATGCGATTTGCCTACAATTGACTGTTTCTCCCTCACCTCAAATATTAGAATTTGAACGAGTTCATCGATCATTGGATCCCCGCTCAGTAAATGTAGACAGGCCCAGAGATGTGATCTGTTGCTTTCATCGCTATTCAGATAAAGAGACTATAAGTCGGGCTTCCTGGGAGGTGGGAGAGATAAAATATGAGGGATCTCAAATAAAAATTATGCCAGATCTCTCACGAGCTACCCTTCAGCGGAGAGCAATGTTGCGCCCCTTATTAGATACTATTAGAAAATGTGGGGGGTCGTACCACTGGGGATACCCGCTTTCATTAGTAATTAAGAAGAATCATCAATCTTTTTCTCTTAAACAACCTGCAGAATTACCAGAACTGTTCCAATTTTTAGAAGTAGACCCTGTGGAAGTGCCGGACTGGCTACAATTTATTCCAAATTTTTCTAAACTAGTAAAAAACCTGGCATCAACTAAATTAGGGTCAGCACATAGGAACGAAGGTGGTGAGATACCCGGGACCTCTTGAGGGGATATAGAGAGGATTAAAAATACCGCTGTTACAAAATAAGCTGATTTTTAATGTTTTTTTCCTAGTATAGGGTAAATTATATATATATATATATATATATATATATATATATATATATATATATATATTTAAACAGGTCCCAAACCTTTAACATAATCCGGATTGGGTTATATGTATCCTCTCCTAATTACTTATATGGTGGCAGTATTAATAAGTTTCTTCCCAATCCCTTTATTCGTGATAAATGTTGGCTAAGGGTCACATTTATACTGTATCACTAGCTACACCGGCGTACTCTCTTTGTGGATCTGCCCCTTTGTGTTTAACCACTTAAGGCCCGGACCAATATGCAGCTAAAGGACCAAAGGTGTTTTTACAATTTGGCACTGCGCTGCTTTAACTGGTAATTGCGCGGTCATGCAATGTTGTACCAAAACAAAATGTGCTTCCTTTTCTTCCCACAAATAGAGCTTTCATTTGATGGTATTTGATTGCCTCTGCGATTTTTATTTTTTGCGATATAAAGGGAAAAAGACCTAAAATTTTGAAAAAAAATGATATTTTCTACTTTTTGTTATAAGAAAAATCGAATAAACTAAATTTTAGTCAAACATTTAGGCCAAAATGTATTCAGCCACATGTCTTTAGTAAAAAAAATTGCAATAAGCGTATATTTATTTGTTTTCGCAAAAGTTATAGCGTCTACAAACTAGGGTACATTTTCTGGAATTTACACAGCTTTTAATTTATGACTGCCTATCTAATTTCTTGAGGTGCTAATATGGCAGGGCAGTACAAAAAAAAACAAATGACCCCATTTTGGAAAGTAGACACCCCAAGGAAACTGCTGAGAGGCATGTTGAGTCCATTGAATATTTTTTTTTGTGCCAAGTGATTGAATAATGACAAAAAAAAAAATGTTTTTAAAAAGTTGTCACTAAATAATATATTGCTCACACATGCCATGGTTATATGTGGAATTGCACCCCAAAATACATTCTGCTGCTTCTCCTGAATACGGGGATACCACATGTGTGGGACTTTTTGGGAGCCTAGCCGCGTACGGGACCCCGAAAACCAAGCACCGCCTTCAAGATTTCTAAGGGCATACATTTTTTATTTCACTCCTTACTACCTATCACTACCTATCACAGTTTTGAAGGCCATAAAATGCCAAGATGGCACACAACCCCCCAAATGACTCAATTTTGGAAAGAATACACCCCAAGCTATTTGCTGAGAGGCATGTTGAGCCCAATAAATATTACATTTTTTTGCCCCAAGTGATTAAATAATGACCAAAAAAAATAATAATTTACAAAACGTTGTCACTAAATGATATATTTATCACACATGTCATGGGCATATGTGGAATTACACCCCAAAATACATTATTCTGCTTCCCCTGAGTACAGGGATACCACATGTGTGGGACTTTTTGGGAAAATACTCACCATACCTCTCAGCAAATAGCTTGGGGTGTCTACTTTCCAAAATTGAGTCATTTGGGGGGGGGGGGGGGTTGTGCCATCTGGGCATTCCATGGCCTCCGAAACTGTGATAGGTAGTGAGGAGTAAAATCAAAAATTTACACCCTTAGAAAGCCTGAAGGCGGTGATTGGATTTTGGGGTCTCGTACGCGGCTAGGCTCCCAAAAAGTCTCCCACATGTGGTATCACCGTACTCAGGAGAAGCAGTAGAATGTATTTTGGGATGTAATTCCACATATGCCCATGGCATGTGTGAGAAATATATCATTTAGTGACAACTTTGCGCAACAAAAAAAATATATATATTTTTCCCGCAACTTGTGTCAAAATATAAAATATTCCATGGACTCGAGATGCCTCTCAGCAAATAACTTGGGGTGTCTACTTTCCAATGGGGTCATTTGGGGGGGTTTGAATTATCCTGGCATTTTATGCACAACATTTAGAAGCTTATGTCATACATCACCCACTCTTCTAACCATTTGAAGACAAAGCCCTTTCTGACACTGTTTGTTTACATAAAAACATATTTTTTTTGCAAGAAAGTTAAGTTGAACCCCAAAACATTATATATTTTTTTAAAGCAAATTTTTTTTTTACAGATTAAAATGGTGAGTGTTGCATTTTTTTTTCCACACAGTATTTGCACAGCGATTTTTCAAACGCATTTTTTGGGCAAAAAATACACTTTTTTTTTTAAAGCACTAAAACACACTATATTGCCCAAATTATTGATGAAAAAATGATAAAAAAGATGATCTTAGGCCGAGTACATGGATACCAAACACGACATACTTTAAAATTGCGCACAAACGCGCAGTGGTGACAAACTACATACATTTTTAAAAGCCTTTAAAAGCCTTTACAGGTTACCACATTAGATTTACAGAGGAGGTCTACTGCTAAAATGACTGCCCTCGATCTGCCCTTTGCGGTGATACCTCACATGCATGGTACAATTGCTGTTTACATATGACTCCAGACCGACGCTTGCATTCGCCTTTGCGCAAGAGCAGGGGGGACAGGGATGCTTTTTTTTATATATATATTTATTTAGCTTTTTTTTTTTTATTTGTAAACTGTTCCTTCCATTTTTTTTTTTATTACCATTTTTATTGTTATCTCAGGGAATGTAAATATCCCTTATGATAGCAATAGTTAGTGACAGGTACTCTTTTTTTTTAAATGGGGTCTATTAGACCCTAGATCTTTCCTCTGCCCTCAAAGCATCTGACCACACCAAGATCGGTGTGATAAAATGCTTTCCCAATTTCCCAATGGCACTGTTTATATCCGGGGGGGGGGGGGACATTCCCTCCCACTGAATGTAAAAGCAGTCTAGAGGCTAATTAGCTGCTAGGACTGCCTTTACATGAAAGCCGACCGCTGGCTGAAAATAATGGTACCAAGATGATACCAAAACCTGCAGGCATCATTCTGGTATAACCATTCAAAGTCCAGCAACATACCAGTACGTTGATGGTTCTTGTTGGACATGTACTGTAATCTTTTTTTCATGCAGCCTGTTGGCTGAACGAAAAAAAAGATTGATCGGTGGGTATGCCCACCATTAGAATACCTCCCTTCATCCACCCACTTCTAATGATGGGCATACATGCACCATTTATATATGCCGAAGCATGGGGGCATCCTCCCGCAAAAAAGTTATGCCGCGCACACACGGTCTGACTTTTTCACAGGAAAGCTTCTGTAGGAATGTCAACCGTATGTACACAGCATTAGGAGCAAAATCGCTCCTCCGCCCCTAATGCCCCCATGCTTCGGCATATATGCTCTTTTTTTAACTGTGGTGGTGTAATCACCTTTTACAGCGCTGGAGTCGCGGCTTTATATATCGTGGGAGCAAACGATGTTGCTGTCACGCTAAATAAATCCGCGCTGCAACTGAATGGCATACCTGCTAAGCAAATGATGGTTAACATTAAAACAAAGTAACATTACAGTATAATAGTAAGATCATACCATACCTGCAAAGCAAATAAAAATACCAAAAAAAACATAGTAAAAAAATAAAACATTTTTTAACACAACCTGTGCCTAAAATATATATATGCCGAAGCATGGGGGCATCCTCCCGCCAAAAATTTATGCCGTGTACACACGGTCTGACTTTTCCACGGGCAAGCCTCCGTCGGAATTTCAACCGTATGTACGCGGCATAAAAAGTTATGCCGCGTACACACGGTCGGACTTTTCCACGGGAAAGCCTCCGTAGGAACGTCGACCGTATGTACGTTGCTACAGACACGACATCTTCTTTGGGGGGCTCGTTGGGTAGGGGTACCCCTGAGGACATAAGAAAAATGCCTCTCATGCAGTCGGCTTACTGCTTTTGGTAGGGGATGGTGAGGTGCAGAACCGCCTGGATACAGGAGTTCTAAGATGATCTCATCCTGGGATTTAAGGAAGGATCCATTCCGTCCTGAAGCTTTGTATAAGACATAAGCATTCAGTAAAGTCAATTGAAATAAATATAGAGACACTTTTTTGTACCAGCGTCTCGCCTTACGGGCAATATGATACAGCGCCATCAACTGGTTGTTGAGGTCCACCCCTCCCATATTTTGGTTATATTGGTGGACACAGAGGGGTTTCTCCACAAGACCAGCCGCCGTACGAATTTTTACTGTCGTGTCTGCGTGAAGGGTGGTAAGAACGAAAACATTCTTATTGTCCCGCCACTTCACAGCGAGCAAATTATTACACCTGCAGCAGGCTCTCGCCCCCAGCCTAAGACAGGAATCTACAAGTCGCTGGGGAAAGCCTTGGCGATTGGATCGCACGGTGCCACATGCTCCAATCTGATGATCAAACAAGTGACTAAAAAGTGGTGCAATAATTGTCCACGTATAAGTGGTACCCCTTTCCAAATAAGGGTGACACCAAGTCCCACACGATCTTGCCAGCGCTCCCCATGTAATCTGGGCAACCCTCCGGCTCTACCTCACTATCTTTGCCCTCATAAACCCTAAAGCTCCATGTGTAGCCTGTTGCCCTGTCATAAAGCTTATAGAGCTTGACCCCGTATCTGGCACGCTTGCTGGGAAGGTACTGCTTGAAAGACAAGCGGCCAGAAAATTTAATCAGTGACTCATCAACGCAGACAACTTGCTGGGGATTAAACAAGGCTGCATAACGTTCGTTGAAATGATTTATGAGGGGCTGAATTTTGTAGAGCCGGTCAAATTCAGGGTATCCACGCGGACGACAAAGTGCATTGTCACTGAAATGCAAGAACCGCAGGATCGCCTCGTATCGTCTCCTGGCCATGCAAGCAGAGAATATGGGCATATGGTGGTTTGGACTTGTGGACCAATACATCCGCAACTTCAGAAATTTGTGTATGCCCATGTTGAGGGTAAGGCCCAGAAAGGTCTTAAATTCAGAAACCGTAAGTGGTTTCCATTCTCTGGCAAGGACAGAACGGGGATTAGCGGCGATGTAGGTACCAGCATATAAAATTACTCTGGTCCACAATAGATCTATAGAGATCTTCCATGAAATACAGCGAATAAAAATCAAGTGACGTAAAATTAGCTGTATCCACCTGAATACCGGGTTGGCCAGTGAATGGGGGAAGTACGGGTTCTGCAGAAGTGGTGGGGACCCAATCAGGATAGGCAAATTCTGCAGGAAGGGCACTATGGGCATGACGGGGCTGTCTTTGTCTTTTTCTCTGTGGCAGTGGGACACTACTTGTGCTTGCCACCTCGCCAGCTTGAACTGCACTTATGGGACTCACCACGTCACCACGTGATACTGCAGTGCTGGATGAACGACCAGGGTGTACTAAGCCGCTGGTGCTTGCCAGTTCACCAGAAGGAATAGCGGCGCAAGTACTTCTCTGCTCCATACAAGGGTCCTGCGGTTCTTGCTGCTCAACAACATCAGAACGGGGTCAGGTACGCCTGGCCTTAGCAGGGACCACAACTTCGTTGTCAGAGCTATCTGGCATGGAGCCGCTGTCGTAAACAGGATCGTATTCTGAGCCAGGAACATGCTCAGAAACAAGTAGGCCTCTTCATCAGTGTACATTCGCTTTGCCTTTTTTGGCTATAAATTTAGTGGTACACTGGTGATGATTCACAGGTAAAAAAAGCACCTGACTGTCAGCAAACGTAGAAAACGCTTCAAAAAAAAAACTGTTAGCGATCGCAGGGATCAGGCCTGTCTCTGCGAACGCTGCAGTTATGTGTGTTGTGTTTTGGAAGTGACAGTGATAGATAGATACTGCACTTGGGTGGGTTGGGCAGGGCAGAGGGGCAAAACGCAGGTGCTAGCGGGTATCTGGGCTGATTCCGCTAACAATGCATTTTTGGGTACCCTAAACTGCTGGGTACGCTAGTATAGATCTGATCAGATCAGGTATCGATCCGTTCAGATACTATACCACTAAGGGGGTGTATGCTTTGCGCGTGGGTGTAAGCGTTACTGGCACTAACCTAACGCTGCCTGGGGCGACGCAGACCCTGACTGACGCTAAAATTTAATTGATATCACCCGCCGGGCGATCAGGGGTTTAAACCTTTATTGGGTTATATACGGCGAGTGCCCTGATGCTATAAACAGCAAACTAACTAACCAGTGTCAACCGTAACACTTATACAGTGATCACTGGTGAAAGGGTTAACTAGGGGGCAATCAGGGGGTTAAAACCTTTATTAGGTAATATATGGGGGTACCTGACGCTTTCTAAAAACCTGGCGGCGAACCTAAATAACTAAATAACTAACTGGCTAACCTGTGTCACCAGTGACACTTATACGGTGATCTGTGGTGAAAGGGTTAACTCTAGGGGCAATCAGGGGTTAAAACCTTTATTTAGAAAATTTATGGGGGTACCTAACGCTATAAAAACCTGGCGGCGAACCTTAAAAAATAACTAGCTACCTAGCGGCAACAGTGACACTAATACAGCGATCAGAAAACCGATTGCTTAGTGACACTGGCAATAGGGGGTGAAAGGGTTATGTAGGGCGGTGATCAAGGGGTTAAACCTTTATTAGGGGGGGTAGAGGGCTACCCTGAACCTAAAGGGGCCTAAGACTAACTGCCCTGCAACTTTTTACTGTCACAAATGACACTAAATGCAGTGATTAGAAAATAAATGATCACTGCAATCAGTGACACTGTGACTGGGGGCTGGGGGGGTGATTTGGGGGTGACTGGGGGGGTTTGTGTGCCTATATGTACCTGTGTCAGTGTACTATTAGATGCAACTTACTGTTGGATGTCTTCTCTCCTCTGTATTGCACAAAAAAGACCGCCAAAGGAGAGATGACATCACTTCCTCCTGCCTGTGTTTACATTACACAGGCAGAGGAAGTCCATCGGCGGAAGAGGATTGGCTGGGAGCGATCGCGAGAAATGAACAGCCGCCCCCTCATCCCGGATCGCTCCTACAGCCACAGGAACCGCCGCATGTACCGGGGGGGTCCCGATCGGACCCCCGACCCATGTCAAGGCAGGCACATACAGGTACGTGGATGTGCCTGTCTGTGCCATTCTGCCGACGTATATGTACATGCGGCGGTCGTTAAGTGGTTAAGGTGAATGTTCCAGTCTAGGACTTTGGAAAGGTGATAGGCATTGTAGTAATTTCTGAGATCTGGAAGTTCAATCCCACCTTTCTGTTTTGGCAGAGAGAGGTGTTGGAAGCTAATTCTTGGTCTGTTGTTTCCCCAGAGAAATTTAGAGCATAAACTTTTAAAGTTAGAAAAGAAGCTGTTTGGGATGTGGATTGGGACAGTTTGCAATATATAAAGTAGGCGTGGTAGAGCGTTCATTTTTAATATAACTGCCCTGCCAAACCATGAGAAGATGGGCTTATTCCAGCGTTTTAAATCAGAGGTGAGATTTTGTAAGATGGAAAGGTAAAGGTTAGTAAGATGTCGGTGAGATGGATTCCTAGGTAGGTTTTTGCGTCTTCCTTCCATTGGAAGGGGAAGTTTCTTTGGCATTGGGCGGCTATGTGATTGGATAGAGAGATGTTCTAGATGCAAGATGTGGAGAAATTAATCTTGAGATTGGATAATAGTCCAAAATGACAGAATTCTGCCAGTAAGTTGGGGAGAGAGAGAGATATGTGGTTCAGTAAGAAAGAGAAGTATGTCATCAGCGAAAGCCACCAACTTGTATTTCTTTTCAGGTGTGTGTATCCCTCTAATGTTTGGGCTGGATTTTAGACTGTGAAGAAGGGGTTCTAGGGTGAAAATAAACAGTAGGGGGGATAGGGGACAACCTTCCCCTTGTTGCATTACAAATGGGGAAGGCATTCGACAGGAGGCCATTAACCCGGACATGGGGCTGGAGTATAGGGCCATTATGCAGCTTAATAGGTGATTACCCAAACCCATGTATCTAAGTACAGCTTCCATGTAGTCCCAGGCCACCCTGTTGAATGCCTTCTCCGCATCGAGGGAAAGGAAGAAACCGGCTTGGTTGGAGGTGGTCAGGCGGTGGAGCAGGTTGATTGCTTTAATCGTGTTATCCCTGGCCTCCCTTCCAGGGAAAAAACCTACTTGATCACGTGAAACAATGGAGGGGAGGAGGGGAGGAGGGAAGGAGGAGAAGTAGACGATTGGCTAGTATTTTGGCGAATATTTTTATGTCCACATTTAGTAGGGAGATTGGTCTATAGTTGTTTGGGTGGGGTCTTTTGCCTCCTTGGGTATAACTGAGATATGTGCTTCCAATAAGCCTGGGAGAGTGTGGTGGTTGTTGATAGGGAATTGAAAGCTTTGAGGAAGTGGGCCGCTAAGACTTCCAAGAAGGTTCTGTAGTAAACAGCCGATAGTCCGTCTGGACCTGGGCTCTTGCCCGGTTTTAAGTTCTTGAGAGCCGTCTCTTCTTGTGTTGTGATAGGGTTATCTAGATCTGTTGAAATTTCTGAAATGTCTGCGTTGTTTGGGGGCAGTGTTCTTCCAGGAAGTTCTATATAAGTGTGGATCTGGGGGTGGGATTGTGCGTTTGCATTTATGTGGCCCAGAGATTATAAAGGTTTGCGTAAAAGTGTTTGAACGCTTGTGCTATGTCCAGGCTACTTTTTAGTGCATTACGCCAAGGGGTCTGTAGCTGGTGTACTGTCGTCTTTGTTTTTTTCATACGTAAATCTTGTGACAATAGGTGACCACTTTTATTGCTGTGTTCATAGAAAAGTTTTTGAAAGAGAGTGTATTTGTTTTGAATTTTTTGACCCAGTTCTTCTAGTAGGAGTTTGCGGGTTTCTATTAGTTCTTGGTGGGTGTGTTGAGCTAGGGTACACTTGTGTGATCTTTCCAGTGTCTCAATTTTGGTAAGGAGGCTACTGACTAATTTATGCTTGTTCCTTTTTATTGCAGAGGCAAGAGAGATTAGTCTTCCTCGTATCACGCATTTATGAGCTTCCCATTGGGTGAGGGAGGAAGTATAAGGGGTATCTTTGTCTTGGAAGTAGTTGGCGATAGTGGTTCCGAGTTTGTCGACTCTATCTTTGTCAGTTAGAAGATTAGTGTTGAGTCTCCAGATTTTGGATGTGTGGGCATGTTCTGGGAAAATTAGGCAGAGAGTGATCGGGTGGTGATCTGAACTGACCATTGGTTCTGTAACGGAAGTGACCATGGGACGGTATACATTGTATATATTGTGTGTTGGCTGTTGTGCACTATAAGCTTGCTGTGATGGGGTGGGTGTGATTGCATTATATTGTCTATTGTGGTAATTAAGTCTGCTACTGTGGTGATGTGGATTGGTGCTTGGTAGACAGTCTGGCTGCCTATTATGGGATGTTTAAGTGTCTTGCTGTGAGGAAAGGGGGGGTCACTCCAGAAACCACCCTCCCTCCCCGCTAAGACTGTTTGCTGAAGGAGAAGTTGGAACACAACTGACCTGTATCACCATTGTCATTGGACAATTTAACCCACCCTGTTTCCCAAGGGTGGGAGGGATGTATTTTGAAGAGAAATGTGCTTGCAATAAAGATTAATTCCCTGTTTTGAACCTTAAACAGAGCTGTGTGTCTCGTTAAAGGGGGGTGGGGGAGATTCGTATGGGTCGTGTTTGCCGGATTGTGGAGTGTCGATAGCTGTCTTGGGTTCGGGAATGGAATATCCTAAACGGCTTTAACCCCTATCCCACTTGGGGTTCCGTTACAGGTTCTATTGTAGATTTGGATAAATTGGGAAAGTCGGGCTGGCTAAGGAAAAAGTAGTCTATGTGAGAGCATTTGTTGTGTGGGGCTGAGAAGAATGTGTATTCTTTATCGTGTGGCTGTAAGGTTCTCCACATGTCGTGTAGGGAGAATTCTTGAAGTGATAGTTTAATTTGTCATAGGGCGCTATATGGAAGGTGTGATGTGCCTCTGAAAGTGTCTATGAGTGGGTCAAGTGGAATGTTAGTCACCTCCCAGAATCAGAATACCTGATTAAAAGGCTGTTAGTAGGCGAGTGATAGATCGGAATAATGGGTCTTGGGCAGCGTTAGGGCTATAAATGTTGGCTAGGGTGATCGGTTTATTCCAAAGTGAGCCTTTAATGAAAAGGTTCGTCAGCCATAGTGTCCAAGATTTGAAGGGGGAGATTTCTTGACACTAGAATGGATGTTCCCTTGGTTTTGGATGTGGGGGAGGTGGAGTGATATGCGTGTGGGAAGTGGGAGTTTTCTAATTTGGGTATGGCTTTCGATTTTAAGTGATTCTCTTGTAATAATATAACATCAGCCTTCATGAAATACATGTTGGCTAGGGTTTGCATCTTTTCTGGTATATTGAGGCTTTTTGCATTTAAGGACACTATCTTGAGTGATAGGGGTGCAGGTGAGTTCCTGGATTGGGCCATTGCCAACATTGCGGGATGTGGGGGGGGTAAAGGGTGTGTGAGGCGGGTGGGGCACGAAGGTTCAAGAACACGTTATAGGTAGACGGGTGCGGAGGGGGTGAGAGATGGACGATGGTGGGGGGGTGTGATAGGTATCAGAGGGAAGGTGGGGTCAAGCGGGCTCTAAGGGACGGAAACTCTTGGATGAGGAGTCGGGTGTGGGAAGATGGAGTGGAGGAAACAAAAAAGGGGGGGGTGGGGTAGAGAGGGGAGAGAAAAGATGTACGGGGGTTGAGTCCGGAAGGTGGGATTAGAACAGCTAGGTCACCCTTTTGTGTGGGGGGTCCGGAAAAATCAACAAGAACTACCAGAGTTCGCTGGGTGGAGGATTGGTAGGTAATGGTTGTGAGATGGTTGAATTCTCAATTACCTATGAGGTCAGAGGTCAATATTTAGAGGTTTGTAGAGAGCAGATTGTAGGGAGAGATCGAGTGAGTGAGGTCTGACTGGAAAGAGGTGATAGTCTGGGCATGGACTGGAAGTTTGTAGAAGTGTGATTTAACTGTAGGCTGGTTTAGGGTGGACAAGGTGGGTAGAATAGGTTATCGCAAAGAGGATTGTTCCAATAGCGGGGATTATATGATTAGTCTGTATGGGTTTTGTGCCGTCTATTGGTGTGCCTACCTGGCACTATGAGCGTATCAGGGTGTCACTGCAAGATATGGTATACATTGAGAGAAGACTAAAGCAGTGTACACACGATCGGTTTGTCCGATGAAAACAGACCGATGGACTGTATAGGCCCCATCGTTTTTTTTCCATCGGTGAAAAAAAATAGAACATGTTTTAAATTGTTCCTATGGATAAAAAAAAGATCGTCTGCGTGGAACTCCATTGGACAAAAATCCAAGCATGCTCAGAATCAAGTTGACGCATGCTCGGAAGCATTGAACATTTTTTTCGGCTTGTCGTGGTGTTGTACGTCACCGTGTTTTGGCACGATCGGATTTTTGACTGATGGTGTATAGGCAAGACTGATGAAAGTCAGCTTCATCGGATATCCAATGAAAAAATCCATCGGATTAGATTCCATCAGATATCCGATCGTGTGTACAGGGCTTAAGAGTCAGTGACAGATAGTGTGTGCGGTTATATGGATTTAACAGTACCTGGGGGTCCAGGAACCAGAACAACTATTAATCAGGTAATACGGTTTCAACATTTATGACTTTTTTAATTAAATCTTAAAGGTATATGGGGGGGGGGGCAGAAGGAATCCATTGAGAACCAGGTTTACTCATAAGGTGAAGGGAGATTACTGTAGCTTAACCACGTCCCGACCTCGTCATGTACATTTACGTCGGCAGAATGGCACGGACAGGCACAATCACGTACCTGTACGTCCTCTGCTAGACGTGGGTGGGGGGTCCGATCGGGACCCCCCCCCGGTACATGCGGAGGTCGGGTCCGCTCGGGGAGCGATCCGGGACGACGGCGAGGCTATTTGTTTATAGCCGCTCCGTCGCGATCGCTCCCCGGAGCTGAAGAACGGGGAGAGCCGTGTGTAAACTGCTTCACTGTGGCGGCGCATCGATCGGGTGATCCCCTTTATAGGGGAGACTCGATCGATGACGTCCTACAGCCACACCCCCCTACACTAGTAAACACATACACAGTGATCCCTAAATGTTACAGCGCCCCCTGTGTTTAACTCCCAAACTGCAACTGTCATTTTCACAATAAACAATGCAATTTAAATGCATTTTTTGCTGTGAAAATGACAATGGTCCCAAAAATGTGTCAAAATTGTCCGAAGTGTCCGCCATAATGTCGCAGTCACGAAAAAAATCGCTGATCGCCGCCATTACTAGTAAAAAAAATAAAAAAAATAAAAATGCAAAAAAACTATCCCCTATTTTGTAAACGCTATAAATTTTGCGCAAACCAACCGATAAACGATTATTGCGATTTTTTTTACCAAAAATAGGTAGAAGAATACGTATCAGCCTAAACTGAGGAAAAGAAATGTTTTTATATATGTTTTTGGGGGATATTCATTACAGCAAAAAGTAAAAAATATTGAATTTTTTTCAAAATTGTCGCTCTATTTTTGTTTATAGCGCAAAAAATAAAAACCGCAGAGGTGATCAAATACCACCAAAAGAAAGCTCTATTTGTGGGGAAAAAAGGACGCCAATTGTGTTTGGGAGCCACGTTGCACGACCGCGCAATTGTCTGTTAAAGCGACGCAGTCCCGAACTGTAAAAACCCCTTGGGTCTTTAGCCAGCATATTGGTCCGGGGCTTAAGTGGTTAAATACTTTGCTTAAGCCGAAAAATTTACTATAAGCAGTATCCGGTTATGGTTATAGGAGGATAAGGATGTCAGGAGTGGCCAAAATGTCAGAAAACCTGCCATTCCTGGGGGTAGATATATCTAGTGGTGATTCCTCCCTGGGCCCCACCCACAGATGCTGTGTCAGGTGCACCACAACGAACCAAGGCAGTCGATGTGTCGATTCAGGGAGGGAGCATAATCGTTCTCCGCTTCCCTAATCAACAGCTAGTATCATAGTGTTAGGAGCAGGCATGCAGTCCTATAAGAAACAGTGCCAAGTTAACAATATACTTACTCGCAGTATAAAATGTCACTTTTCAGGGGGGGGCTAATTGGGTTATGAAAAAAAGGGAACAAAAAGGGGGTGGTGTAAAATATAGATGAGAGCCCAAATTTGACCAGGGGAGTGGGAAGAAACCTTTGCATGTGGTTCAATGCGTCATTCTTCCTGAGTGCCGTAGGTTGTAGGAGTAGGCCGCAGATGGTGTGGTAAATCACCAGGGATATCCCTCTTCAACATGTGGTGGTAGGTACGCAGATGGTAGAAGAGTTTAGACAGTTTCTCTTGATAGTTGGGATGAGCTTGCCTATTGACATATATCTATATCTATCTATCTATCTATCTATCTATCTATCTATCTATCTATCTATCTATCTATCTATATATATATATATATAGATATATAGATATATAGATATAGATATATATCTCATCTTCTGAAATTCTAGTTTGGTACAGAATGAATTAGAATAGAAAAGATTAGAATAGAATATATTATATTTTTTTCTATTCTGTTCTATTGTTTTTCTATGCTTTTCTTTTCTATTATTTTCTATTCTAATCTTTTTTATTGGAATTCGATTTCATTCTATACAAAATTTGAATTTCATAAGATGTTATATATAAATGTATATATATCTATATATAAAATATTTTTTTTTCTGTTCTGTGCTATTGTTTTTCTATGCTATTCTTTTCTAGTATTTTTGATTTTATTCAAATTCAATTCCATTCTATACAAATTTTTGTTTAAATGCGGTAGCATTATTTTAAATTTGATATATTTTTTTTAAAATTCGGTAGACTTGTTTTCGAATGTGGTAGAATTATTTTGAATGCGGTAGAATTATTTCGAATGCGGTAGAGTTTTTTCGAATGCGGTCAAAGTTTTTCGAAAATGAAATTAATCCCGAAAACGAATGTAATGAATGCAACAAACTTAACTAAACCAATTTAGTTAAATAACGAATCGAAACGAGACAAAACAAAACAAATGTTTTCATCATGCACATGTCTAGAGTATATAGATTGGTTCCTACAGCCTGTAGTAAAGAAAACCAACTCATACCTTAGAGATACGAAACATTTGATACATTTATTGGACACCATTAAATTTGATGACAGACCAGTGTATCTTGCAACAGTGGATGTTGCGTCGCTTTATACAATTATCAATCACGAAGAAGCAATACAAGCGACAAAATGGGCCCTGAAAGAATTTAGTGGATTGAAGCATACACAGGGGAAATTTCTTGTTAATTGCTTTAAATATAGGCTAGACCATAATTATTTTTGGTATGAAAAAAAGGATTACAAACAAATTTGTGGAATAGCAATGGGTGCTATATATGCGCATAGTGTAGCCAACTTATATATGGCCGAATGGGAGGAGGATGCTTTATACAGTAAGTAACCGCAACAACTCCTCGTATTCAAACAATATATTGATGACATCATCGTAATCTGGGATGGTGACAGAGAAAGTCTGATAGATTTTGGTTTTGAGTTGAATACAAACAATAAAAATATAAAACTGACTTGGGAAATAAGTGACAAAAAAAGAATTTCTTAGATTTGGGGTTCTCAAAAGAAGAGGGTAGACAGGTGACACAAACACAGTTCAAGTTGGTAGATAGGAATAGCTATCTCCCATTGGATAGCTGCCATCAGAGGCGTATCTAGTGAAAATACCGCCTATGGCAAGCACTAAAACTGCGCCCCTGTCGAAAAACATTTGAAACCCATCTTTCAGATAACCTTAACAAAAAACAGCTAACAAAACTAGTGATATTTATCATCTCTTGTGATACCTTGGTTAGTGACATATCCTCTTTATGGAGAAATCTGGGGTTTATTAGACCCCTGATCCCTCCTCTGCCCTCCAAGGCCAGGTAAATGCAGAACCAAAACCGGAAGTGATGAAATGTTCATCACTTAAGGCCTCAGTTTTCACAGAGGAGAGGGAGAAACTGATGTTCCTCCTTCTTCTTTGTGCCTTGCCAATCCGACCAGATGGAATGGGAGAGCCTGGGAGAACAGGGGAGAGCTGTGGCTGAACACAGCAGGGATAGCGCTGCAATTTTCCATTAGCAAAGCTGCTGAAAAGGAGATCCTGCCTATGTTTGGGAAAAAAATTGTGCTGGACCCCCCCTGCACAGAGAAATGTTTCTTTTTTTGAAGGCTTCTATCCTTGTAAAACATGCTATACCTGTAGGCACACGAAGGAAAAGAAAAAGAAAAAATAAAGTTTCAAATCATCTGTTACTGGTAGAGAATACCAGATAAAAGACTTTATCTCATGTAAAACAGAAGGGGTGGTATATCTCCTAGAGTGCCCATGCTGGATCCAGTATGTTGGAAGAACAAAAAGGGAATTATGGAAAAGACTGAGTGAACACACACAAAACATAAAGAACGGATTTCCAAAACATAGCCTGTCTAGACCCCTCCTCTTTATTGGTATGGGGGACTTAAACATATAAACCTCATTGGAGGGGTGATAATAAGGTCATACAACTCAGTCAATCAGAATCTCAGTGGTTACATAAGCTGCTCACTTTGACACCATTGAGACACAACGTGGAATTTGATTTGAATTGTTTTATATCAAATTATTAATCTCTTATTTACTCTCTTTTTTATCTTCAAATTATAATCTATATATTTTAATATTTATTTCGGTATTATATCAAATATTTTTACACATAGCACACCGGTCCTCAGATAGGATATTGGATCTGGATTGTGTTGCCATTTATTAGTTATTGGCTCTGAGGAATGCTATTTACCAATTATGGATCTTGATTTCTTCCCTTCAATTTATGAATCATTTTAAAACAATTTGTATCTATAATCATAAGTGGACTAGGATTACATGTCTTGTCTACACTTATTTGAGGTATTGATTTTTTCTGGTATCATCATCCACCTACTTTTTCCATTAATAGGTGGGTAATTATAAATTATCCACTAGATGGCATGGTTGGTTCATATCTGGTAGTTTCTGGCTCAGCGTTATGTCTTTGCATTGTTAAAACCCGTTTGCATTAGCCTATCCACTAGATGGTGCTGGTTTAAGACGATTAAGTACATATTACATATTTTAATTAACTACCCGGTTTTAATGTGCTAAATTAAAAGATATTTACTATAGTTAATTATCCAAGTGATATTATAGGAATTGTGCATACTTTGGATTGTTTTTTGATAAGATGTTAGTTGCTACAGCAGCTGGTCCACTCTATAAAAGTCACCGCTGTGTACCCGACTCTATCCCCTTTGAAAAAGTCACGTGAGCAGTGAGGCAACGCGTCAGTAAAGAGAGTCAGGTGACGTCCGGTTACGACCGAGATCGGAAATCTACTCATATTGTTACGCTGTTTATTTACCTTGTAACTGTAAGTTTTTTTTACCATTCATTAAATCTATTTGCATAAATTACTACACGATGGAGTCCTTCCTTTGCATGACACTGAATGGTTCTTTGCTGAGAAAGCCCTGGAGAAAGATCTGGCAGAGAGAATCTGTCATAGGAACGGTACTATTGGGGGAGTCTGGGGACGAATCGGCCAGTGCGGATCTGTCATTGAGGCATATTGTCCTCATTTATGAGGTTAGAGGCTGGGAGAAACACTATCACACACATCAGAGATTGGCTGGATGTTGGCATTGTATCACTTGATGAACTATATCACACATTTAAAGTGATGGTCACAATTGAATCCTTATTGCACCGTGTATGGGACTGATCTTCATTTTTTATTGAAATATTTTTTGGCACATTGATTTTATCTGATGGTATATCTTTTTATGTACTTTGTGCACCTTATTTTGCTGCAATAGTTTTTTTTGCACATCTTTGCACAATTATTTATTGCTGCAGTTTCGTTCATTGCTACACTTGCACGGATTGCTTATTTGCACTTGGACTACACTTTTGCTAACACTTTGCACAATTTTATATTGCTGCAGTTACTTTTTTTGCACATATTGCTTAAAGTTTATATGGATTTTGTTTGTTTAGGATTTTAGCATATTTTTTTTTTTTTACTTATCTTTTATTTTATTTTATCAAAATATTTATAATTTTTTTTAGTAAGTGCCATATTCGCCTTTTGAGTAACAATTTGAATATTTTTATTTATATTAGTGCTGCCTTTAATCATTTGTTGCACAGATTGATTTGCACATTAACGCTTTATTGTTGCACATATGCTGTTGATGCCTATCTGCTACTATACACCTTTTGATTATCCCATAGCTATGGTCTGGACTCATTAATGAATCAGATTTTGTTGTACTCAGGAGAGGCTGTTTTTTTAAATACATTTAGTGGACAGTAATACACATTGCTTGGAGGGCAGATTACTGTCTTTTTCATTGTTATTGTTAAAGCATTGGTTTGCTAATCTTTGGCTATACAATTCCGATGAGAGAATAAGTGAAGGGCACACCAGTTATTTGGTTTTTCATCCCTTTGGAATTTCCAAATCATTTTTAGAAGAGTTCTTTCTGTGATTTTAAGATTGTTATCTATATTATATACTGTAGGATTCATTAATTTAGTTTATTCAATGAGCTCCACATTCTCTGTTTTATCAACTTGAGCCTTCACACTGCTGTCAGCGTACATGCCTCCATCATACGCAGCCTGCTCTATGTCTCCTGTGTCCTCTACTCTGTCCTCTCCTCCCTCCTCTTCCCTCTCTGCCTGTCAGCTCCTTGTCCATGCCACCCCCTCCCATCCTGCTGCTCAGATTACTATTTATTTGTAATACAATTTCTGTTCTTTACTGTAATGGCCCCCTGCGACTGTGCTGTATAAAAATAATGCTGTATATACCTTGTTTACTGAGTGCTGATCTGCACTAATTAACTCGCCACCTATCTCCTCTCTCGGCCTGACAGATCCAGCGGGTGGGGCCACCTCTCTCCTCCTCCCCTCCTGACTGTTGTCAGTGACAGATCCCCGGCTCAGTGAAGATAGGCAGTCAGGTCAATGAGCGCAGATCAGCGCTCTGTAAACAAGGTATATACATCATTATTTTTATAAAGCATAGTCACAGGGGGCCATTACAGTAAAAAACTGAGAGGAAAATGTAAAGTTATGTTGGTAGGTTAACAACCACTTTAAGCTATTATATAGATCAAGTAAAAACATGCTGCATATGCTATTGATAAAAAAAGAAAAGAAAAAGAATAGATAATGTAGAACAAAATTCAAAAACATGCATGCAGAATGTTTAGTAACACATAAAATGAACAGCCAACAGGTACATTTTTCTCACCTTTGGGAAATGAACAATAGAAGTCTTTGCACATTAACTAATGTTTTCTAGTTATGCTTTGTCACTCCAGATTCACTTTGAAGCTTAGTATGATGGAACGATTCAATATATTGTGAGCAGAGATATCTGACCTTTAGAACTGCCTATTTTACGTGCATTCTGCTCTTAAATCAAATCAGATTATTTCACCTGTCTGTTCTGTGTTCAGGTAAGATTTTAGCATATTCTTCTTTGTGCTGCAAAGAAAAAACTATTGTGCACCAATTTGTTTAGCAATTATTTTACTTACAGAGTGTGATTAATATTACATATTATAACTTGACCATGATGATGTGGCTTCAAAAATATTAAAGTGATTATAAACAGTCACTTGTAAAACAACCCATTTAATTTAAAATATAAATGAAAGGCAAAACATTTTTGTATAGATATAAAAAACATAAATACCTTTTTTATAATTGATCACAATCCCTCTGTTCCCAGCTGCATAAGAGCTGGGGGAGGAGACACATTGAGCTTCCCAGTGAATGGCTTTGTAGCAGGGGTGTGTCAGGACAAGTCATGTGTATTGAGAGCTGTAGTCATCAAACGTTTATACAACGGATTAATATGATCTTTAATGCGTTTCAGAAAGGGCCTTCCCTCCCACAGACCTTCCATCTTGTTCCCTTCCCCACGTATGACTATTGGCTGCCTCTTGGTATCCAATATGCCCCATTTTTTCCATCTTTGGGGCACACCCTGTCTGGGCCAATATAACTGACCAACCCCTACCATCTGGGGTTTATTATATAAATAAAAAAAACCTCCTTGTTGATATGTATAAACATGCTCTATGTACTTATTATACTTTGGTTTAACATGTAACAATAATTTTGTATTTAATGTTAATGATATGTATTTGTCTCTTCATTTTCATTTTTATTTCAATAACCTACTTTTCTGTCTCGGGTATCTGGCTAGGCACGAATAGCTATATGTAGGTCCATCCTGCCAGTGGGAGCGTGATGGATCTAAATTGGTCCCCTCATTGGTCCTGAATCTACCCCTCTTCCCTGCCGGTTCCCCCACACATCCCTTGTTTTGGTCCCATATGTGACTGACCCGGCGATCCCCAGTCCTGGTGCGGCACTGCGCCCTTAGCTGTGAGTGTGGTAAGTGGCATCTGGGATGTTTTGGCCATTCTCTATTTAGCTATATGACTGTCCGTAGGTGTCATTGGGACGGACTAAGTTTCTTGTCTGCCCGGTCCCTGCATCTCTGTTTGTTTTGTTTTTTCCTCCCTTTTTTCTTCCTTTCCTGTGCGCGCACCCCTATCGTCTCCTCTACGCCTTGCGTTGTCCGCTGGCTGCACGTCTATCAGTGACGTGGTCATGCGGCCGCAAGGCACTATGGGGATTGTAGGCGCCTGATGCCCGCGCACGGTCCACTGTCTGGTGCGCCTGTGGCGTGATGACACCACTGCTAGGCGCCCCCTGGGGCTATATAAAGCCTCCACTTCATAGCTTTATCGCTGCTGGCAGGGACACTGATGCATCAATCAGGTTTTTCCGCGGTAAGCTCCTTCTCATTGGAACTTCCTTATACATTGTTGCCACTACTGGCACCCCACTTACCGTATTTTCCGGCGTATAAGACAACTTTCTGGATGCAAAAACATGCATCCAAAGTCGGGGGTCGTCTTATATGCCGGGTACGGTCTCAGTGCTCACTTTTTTTCTACTACACACCTGTACTCACAGGTGTTTTTATCTGCACTTCACCATAATCAGTGACTCTGACATACTTCTGGTTATTTTTTCTCTTTTTTTTGACACATACTAACTGCAGTTAGTCCAGTGACCCTGCAATTTCCCTTTTTTCTTTCTTTTAATTGCCAGTCCTTTGAGGTAGGTCCTAATTAATTTTCGTGCTATGTCGTGCTACATATTATGATTAATATTATAATTATTAAATGTTTTATTACCATTTGGTGTGTGGCCTTTCCTCACTGTGACTCGCTTCACTGTCCCTCTACAGTCGCTGCTGTGGGTCATTGGATCCAGACCTACCCTGAGGGGGTCCTTGCTCGGTTCGCATGGGGAGCAAAGGGTAGGTCTTCCTTCTGTCTACCCTACAGGGATTATAGTGCTAGCTTGCACGATATGTGGGGGCTCTTGCGGGGGTTCTGTGTGGGAGAGGGGGGATTATTTGGACTATATTTTGTGGTACCTTGGTTCTTGATGCCTCGCCATATTTCCTAGCCAAACTATATATGTTGCAATTGACGATTTAAATGTATATCTGTATTCTAATGAATTTGATGAAATTGTTAAACTACTTTTGTTCTATTTCTTCAGAGCCATTCACTGAGACGGTCTAGTCTTAAATCCCCTGATGAAGCCAATGATTGGCAAAACTAGTTGGGTATACTTGATCTTTGACCTGTATCTCTATGTTTTGCTCCCACGTTCTTATTTGCTCTGTTATAATGCTTAAACCCAATGTTATCTTTTTGTAATCAATAAAACATTTTTATTTTTATATTATCTAATGTGTTTTGGTTTCTATTTGCTGGCACAGCAATATTCACATATTCCTCAATCCCTTCCTTCAATTAAATCAAGGGATGGGGTGCCGTATCTTCATTAGGACCATCGACCACTAACCACCCACTTATTTAATTATCATTTTGTTGTTAGGGTGAGTTCCCATGCATAATTAGTCATGAGCTGAATTTGCTAGATTAAGTGCTAATTCCGAACTTAATTGAAGTCAATTAAAACCTTAAAAAACAAATAATGCCCATTTTCTTTGCTGAACCTCTGAACAAGCATAATTTGATCTGAACTGGCCAGCCCATCCCTATAAGTAATATATAATATAATACAATATAATTATATCAAGCCCTGATGAATTTGATCACATTTTAATATTTGGGTACATGCTGTGAGAACCACTTATGCCTTGTACACACGAGCAGTCCGTCTGATGAAAACAGACCGATGGACCATTTTCATTGGACGAACCAATCGTGTGTGGGCTCCATCAGTTTTTTTCCCATCAGTGGAAAAAAATAGAACCTGTTTTAAAAGTTTCATATGGTTAAAAAACCGATAGAAAAAAAAACGATCGTCTGTGGGGAAATCCATCGGTCAAAAATCCACGCATGCTCAGAATCAAGTCGACGCATGCTCGGAAGCATTGAACTTAATTTTTACCTAATTTGGTTAACTAGGTTTTACAGGTCCTTAACGTTCGAGTTGGTCTTACTATCCATTACAGACCCATCCAGCTAGTCACATGGAGTGAGGGAGACCCCCAGGGCACAGTATTCTCCCGATAAGGGTGCCTTCCGGGGGCCTCCTCTGTTTTCTAGCCTTCCTCCGTTCCTCAATGATAGCAGAGTGTGAACCTAAATATGACGTTGTTAGCTAGATTGTTCCATTTTGTCTCTTGGTTTTATATTGTACAAGATGTGCCATATGCATCTTGAGATCATTTCAATAAAACAAAATTGAAAGAAAAAAAAAAAACTTCAGCACAAGGGATGAGACAAACATACCTGTGTTTGTTTTGAAGCAGGTTCAGCAGACATTACACAAATTTGGATGTTATGAAGTCAATAGTAGAATAGTAAAAGCAAATAATGGCCATTTTCTGGAGTAATAAACAAGAGCGTTTCAAACAAAGGACATGGGTGACTAGGCCCTGCCCTGAGGAACATGTTCTAAAACAAAACTATTTTTATAAAAATTCTGTTTGGCAGGCAGCAGTGATTTTAATATTATTTAATGGGCAATATTAAAAATGCTAAATTCCTTTAAATAACATGCTCGGGAGTGATCCTGCCCCAGAAATGATGCATCTGTACAATGTATGCAATCTACTGCAGCAACATTTACATTTACAAATAAAAAAAATATATTTAAATTGCTGGCAAATAACAGCTTTGTCTGCTTACTTCTGTTCCTAAACAAGGTGACTGGGGATTCCCTTAATCTATATCAGACCCTTATCCTAGATAAGGGTCTGGTATAGATGTAAAGGGGACCGCAGAAAAGAAAAAAAAAACAATATGGTGTTCCTTCAATATCTATGTCTCACAGATCTGTGAATTGGAAAATGAAATAGGTGGTCTGTGGGTTTTTCCTTTTGGCAAGTAAATGGCCGTCATTGAAGGCAATTACATGTTTTTTTTTTAATTAAAGGATTTATTAAAAACAGTGTTTGTGTTTTTACTACCACCTCACTTTTTTTGTGAATATGTTTGGACCGAACTTGGAGCCCATCTCTATTCTGCACCAAAATGAGATCTGTAATCATAAAATATTTGTAGACAGTTGGTTGCCTAAAGATAAACTTTCCAGCAATGAAATATTAAAGCTTATATCATTTATATAAAGTTAAATCATTATTTTGTGTTCAAAGCTACTTCCTGCAAACAATGCCTAAACAAAGAATCCCCTGAGTTTGCTTAATTTAAACCAGGTAGAAATTCACTCAACCTGCAACTCACTGAAGGGTCCACCTAAAGCAGTGATGGGGAACCTTGGCACCCCAGATGTTTTGTAACTACATTTCCCATGATGCTCAGCTACTCTGAAGAGTGCATGAGCATCATGGGAAATATAGTTCCAAAACATCTGGGGTGCCAAGGTTGGCCATCACTGACCTAAAGGGAGGGAAAACTGCTGTTTAATTTCTGATCAGAAAGTAAATACCCATCTGTACAGGGCACACCCTAATCTCCGCTTGAGGTGCAGATTCCTCCTGTTGATATTGCACCAATGCCCCCAAGATTTTCTTTGTATAAAATAATAAAAATAAAAAGCTACTGACACTGTCCACAGCCCTACTGACACCAAACTCTGCTCTACTGACTAGTCCACTGCTCTACTGACACCGTCCATGTTTTAATACATTTGGGGTGCACACCCTAATGCAATAGGGCACAGTTTTACCAGTATCCTTTGGACATTCCATATTACCATGCTGATCTTTAGATTTTCATTTTGAGCCTCTCACCAAGGAGTAGATTCTCATGGTTGCAAGAAAGTTTGTCGCAGAACTCTTCCAGTAACATTTACACTGACTTTTAACTTGGAATAAAGTATAATTTGGCAATAAGAGTGAGCTACTGTATCTGTTAATGGAAATTAGATTCTATGTATACCATCTATATTGAAACAGGTAAAATCAAATAGCACCCTTTTAAATATGTACTTAAAAATAACCAATATCAATTTATGAACAGGGAATTAAAAAAAAATAGATTGTGATTCTATACATGATTGAGTGTTTGATGGTTTACTTCAGAAAAAAACTTACAAGAAAATCTCAAGGAATTGTTTGTGTAAATACAGAAAGACCAGCATGGATATCACTACAGATATTGGAAGACTAAACATTACTAAACCTATCAGTCTTTGTTCATTAGGATAGGCATACCAGCTGAATCTTGTCTCAGAGGAGCAAGTATTAAACAAAGTCTATTATAGCAAGCTTTCAGCGAGAAGAATTGCACTGTTATGTAATGGAGAAGCATTTTTCCCTTACTTTATAAGACAATGTTGATATTGTCAGCTGATTCTCAGCTCTGGAGAGAACAGACATCACCAGCTCAGCACATCTCTATCCAAATCATAATTTATCATTCTTGAATACGCAACCTTTGCTGAACCCCTATGGATTTATGGATCCAGGGGAGACTTAAAGAAAAATATTTTAATGGAAGCAGAGAAGTATTCTTGTTTACTGGGCACTGCTTATTCCTCTTTTAAGTGTTTGTCACTTGGGCAACTGAACAATTCTATACTTTGACCCACAATGTGCACAAATCATATTTTACCTTTTTAATATCAAATAGAAAAACATTTTTATTGAGGTTTTAGAAGGAAAAAGAAAAAGAAAAAAAGAAAGAAAGACCTTATTTTATTTTTAATTAAAACTAATTTATAAAATGTTAGCAATAGCATTGCAGATGACACCATACATTATACATATATACATGTGTAAATTACAGCTTTATTTATGAGTAGAGGAAAAGTAACAAAGATATAATAAAAAAAACTCAAAAGAATAAAACTGCAATACCATACAACAGAAAATGAAAGAATTATGCTAAATAATAATTATATTTAAACAGCAACTTAAAACAACAGCTTTAATCAATCAGTGACCTGCTAATGCTACATAATGAAACATTGCAATTTAGCTTAGGTTTCAGCACCTGTCCACTGTAGATCAAATTGGATATTATAAGGTCTGCTAGCCCAACATTGCTTACCCAGAAGGCTGAGGAAATGTTATGAGTACAGGACACCCTGAATCCACCACCTAAACACAGAATCCTGCACTGACAGTGTATTGATGTAATTATTATTATACAGGATTTATATAGCACCAACAGTTTGCGCAGGGCTTTACAACATGATGGCAGAGAGTACAGTTACAATACAAATTAATACAGGAGGGATCAGAGGGCCCTGCTTGTTAGAGCTTACAATCTAGAAGGGGGAGTCAAGTGGAACAAAAGGTAATAACTGTGGGGGGTGAGCTGATTTAGAAAATGAAAGTACAGTTGTTAGGTGTGGGTAGGATAGGCTTCTATAAAGAGGAGGGTTTTCAGGGATCGTCTAAAAGCTAATATAGAGGGAGATAGATGGACAGATTGGGTTAAGGCATTCCATAGGATTGTAGAGGCTCAGGAAAAGTCCTGGAGGCGAGCATGGGAGGAGGTGACGAGGGAGCTAGAGAGCAGGAGGTCTTGAGAGGAATGTAATAAGTAATAAGTACTGATTACAGTCATGTGAAGTCAGCACCACACTCAGCATAATCTAGGACTGCTGAGTGCTGACCACCAGGGGAGGTTCAAGAGGTTTTTACTATTGTACCAACAGTACTATTATAATATTTTACTTCAGGGTAGTAAAATCCCCCCATTATTACAACAGTGCCATCCTGATTGGCCATTTTTGACTATGTTTTTCTGCATCTGAGCCTTTACCCCTTATTTCACATTATTAGTATGTACCAAACTCCAGTGATTAATTTTTCTGATAAAATAAATATATTAATTTTCACCATAATTAATTAATTCTGCATAAACTAGCTATTTCAGCTACCATTACCCATAACTAGTTAATGTTACATTAAAACCAACACTATATCCACTAGATGCTCAATGCTGAATGAGATATGTAAAATAAGTAAAAATCAGGAAGCCTATCACAGTTAACAATACCATAATGTGGTTACTACTGCCAGAATGTTCATAGTCTTGATATGGTATATCTGGTTTATTAATTACAAACAGATTTAGCAGTTATTCTAGCTGGTACACCAAACAATTGAGAAAGGTAATTGTCCTGTGACCAAAATTCTATGCTATACTCCAGCGCTCCATACTCTATACAAAATTCTATACTCCAGCGCTGAGCAATTCTCCTCATAAAGAGTGCATCATGCTCGCCCCTGCCGTCCAATCTGTGCTTGCAGGATTGGTACAACAGCAGACATGACCCGCAAGAGGAAGGAGGCACTGCAGCTGAAAAAACTCTCCCATTTCTTCCCTGTGGCAGTGTAGGAGCATGGCCAAGATGGCACAGGTGGCTGATCTCCTGCCCCCATGGGCAGCTCTCCCTCCATGTCTCACGTACTCTGTCAGTGCTCAGATCTGAATTCAGCCTACATCGATCTCTGGAAGCCCTGGAACGTCTAAATCTTACATCTCCACAGGCTCCAGCTGTGCTGAGGTAAGCACCCATAACTGTTCTATGGATGACAGACTGGAAATTACTGATTTCATTTAAACGTTCCCTACCAACAACCAGCATATATTGGATACTACACTTAAAAACGTGCTGATCTCCATGTGCAGCTCTCTTTATACAGACATGATGTCCTGTGTCCAAACCTTCAGAGCAGATGTCCGGGAGCTGGGGGGCAGAGTGGATCACTTAGAACAGAAAATATGTGAATTTGCTAACTCTTACAATTCACTTGTAGATTCACACAATGAAAGGAGGGATGACGATAAATTGCTGAAAACAAAAATGGCCGACTCGGAAGATAGATCTAAGGGGGACAACATTAAAATTTGCATTATCCCTGAATATGTCTAACCAATGCAATTACAGCAGTATGTCTGTGACTGTATCCATCCAATACTGCTATACATTTCTGAATTAGAATCAGGTTTTAACAGGATTCACAGACTACTCAAACTTCCGCACCTGCCTGATAATGTCCCCAGGGATGTAATCCTCCATTTTTTCCATGTGAAAGAAAAGCTAAGTAAGGATGCGTACCTCTGCCCAAATACCCAAAACATATTCTGCTCTTCCATTCTACTCTGATCTTTTGCAATGCACACTGCAAAAAATAAAGTTTCTGTTTCCTATTGCCAAAGCCCTGAGGAATCGTAATCTTACCCACCACTGGGGCTACCTCTCCAAACATACCATTACTAAACAGAGATCAACTTACTATCACCACCGTAGATGTGGGCCTCAAACTCCTGCTTGAGTGGGGCATTATCCCTGACCAGGAGTTCTCTCCAACTGGCACGGCTACTAAATTGCATACTTAAGGTAAATGGCAAGCTGTTGCACGTGTTGCTCTGGCATGTTGGAGCCGGTACACCACAAATGAGCCTTCCACTGTTATGTGCAGTTAATCCGCATTCAAATCCCCCTGGATCACTTTTTTTTTATAACATCCAGTTTATTGAAAGATAAATTAGAAGGGCAACAGTGGGAGGCACAGCTCCCATTATATGCGTAATACAGAACTTTAAACATTCCAGTAAACATTGCAATGTTTGACGCATGTACAATACCTCATTGTGTTTGACCAAAAGGAAAAAAGAAGCGATCATTGAGGAACAAAGGCATAATGTCAACAGTACCTTATGAAATACACGTCATGTAACCTCAAATATTGGCATTCTGATTAAGTTTGTCGTAACATATGAAGTTTCTATAAGTAAAAGTTCAGGAGAAGAAGAGAAGAAGGGGTTAGAAGAAGCGGGACGGAGGAGGGGGGGGGGACACATTAGGGGAGTGAGACGAGTAACAGCTCCAGCCCTGCGCCTAAGGGTCACACAGTGATCAAAGAGGCGCCCCGGTCCCTGTCAACATTAAATGCACTAGGTCACAGCTACCAATCTGTCAAAATCTGCAGAGCATTTAAATTGGACCCAAGGTGACCAAGTATGGAAAAACTTTTCGGTGCGTTCAGATGATTGGGCTACCGTTTCTTCCATGTCATAGAATTTTTTACTCTAGACAGCCAGTCGCGTATCGAAGGGACCCGGGACTACCTCCAAAACAGGGGTATAAGAGCCTTGGCTGCATTTAAGAGGTGTTTGGATAGTGAGTTTTTGTAACTCCGAAAGGACATGTTGGAAATGTGCAGAAGGCAGCAGGCGGCGTCGAGTTTGAGCTTAGTTTCTGTGATTAATTTAATCGTTTCGCATACTTTCTGCCAGTACGGAGCAATTAGCGGGCATTGCCACCATATGTGGATCAGGGTACCCCTATCTGCATTGCACCTCCAGCAGGTGTCAGGTGTCTGTGGGAACCACGAGTGTAGTTTCACCGGGGTGGCGTACCAGTGAGTGAGTAGTTTGTAGGCGGTTTCTTGTGTTCTGGTGCTCAGGGAGCATTTATGTGCAAAGGTGCAAGATCTCTTCCATTGAGGTCCCGAAATCGGGATATCCAATGCCTGCGACCATCTCTCTCTGAATCTGTCATCTCCTTGTACCGGTTGATCTCTGAGCCAAGCGTATGAAATTGAGGTAGATTTTTGTACAGGTACACCCGCTAGGCACACCGACTCCATCTCCGTGGGCTGCCTATTAAAATTTGGTCTCCTAGCAGTGTGGTTTAGGTAGCTCCTCACTTGGAAGTACGTCCACAAGGGGAGGTCAGACCTATTAAGGGCTGCCTTGAGATCCCCAAAATCCCAGAACAAACCGTTCCGGAAGCAGTCCGAGGCAAGTATGGGTCTGGCTGCGTCAGGGGAGCGGAGAGAGCTGTTCTCTATCCCCGGAGGGAAATCAGGGTTGTTCCACAAGGGAGTCAGTGGGCTCAATGAAGTTGATATGTTCGTCCCCCCTGACACCCTGTGGAAAACTCTTAACATGGTCCCTATCAGTGGATGTGTCCTTAGAGATGCAGGATAGCTGGTCCATGGCATCCAGGGAGAAAAATGTAAGGGAATGGGACAGAGGTCGTTCTCAATTTGTATCCAGTCTTTAAGATTACGATGGCAGTGCCAATCTATTATTCTCGTTATGTGTGCCGCAAAATAGTAGTTTTTGAAATCGGGAGTACCCATTCCCCCCCTGTGCTTAGGAAGTGTCAGTAGCTTAGCTTTAATTCTCGGGGGTTTGTGGGCCCAGATGAATCTTTGTTGTATCGCAGAGATCAGTTTAAAGAATTGTAAGGGAATCCTAACCGGTAGGTTGCGGAACAAATATAAAAGTTTTGGCAGGATAACCATTTTGCAGATAGCTGCCCTCCCAAACCAAGAGAAATTGCGGGCATTCCACGACTTCAGGTCCCTATCAATTGCTGCAAGAAGGGGGGGGAAATTGCGATTATAGATTTGGGAAATGTCTGATGTTAGCCACACTCCCAGATATCTAAGGGCGGACGGTTCCCATCTAAAGGGGCAAATAGTCTTAAGTGTTTCTACAGATCGGTCTGGTAAGGTTATGTTTAGCGCTTCTGATTTCGAAAAATTAATTTTAAAATTGGACACGTAGCCGAATAGTGTAAATTCCTGCATAAGAGATGGTAGGGACTTCTGGGGCTCCGTCAGGAAAAAGAGCAAATCGTCGGCATATGCCGCAATCTTATACTCTTTGCTCGCCAGCGAGAAGCCTTGTATGGCTTTCTCAGTGATGATTCTTCTAATGAAAGGTTCTAGGGAGAGAATGAAGAGGAGGGGTGAAAGGGGGCATCCCTGTCTAGTGTCATTATTTATTTGGACTGTTTCCGATAAGGAACCGTTAATCTTAATTCGGGCTGAAGGGTTTTTGTAAAGTGCGGATATCCAGGACCTCATGTGAAACCCCAGACCTATGTGCTGACAGGTGTCCATCATATAGTCCCAGGCAATCCTATCGAAGGCCTTCTCTGCGTCGGTGGACAAGAGAAGGCCCTCGATTTTCTGGGTGCGTGCCGCATGTATTAAATTAAGTGCTTTGATGACATTGTCTCTGGATTCCATACCTGGCATGAAGCCAGCTTGGCTCGGGCCTATGATATCATGTAGAAGGGGGCGAAGTCTATTGGCCAAAATTTTTGCTAGCAACTTAACGTCCAAGTTAAGGAGTGAAATCGGCCTGTAGCTAGCACAGCTCTCGGGGTCTTTGTTGGGTTTTGGCAGGACAGCTACGTGTGCTGAGAGGAATGTAGAGGGCACGTCTCTAGGAGAGGCCAACGAATTTAGGGCCTTTCTCAGGGGGTCGACAAGGAGTTCTGCGAAGGTTTTATAATAAATGGAAGTGAAGCCGTCCGGACCTGGACTTTTCCCAGTTTTAAGTTCTTTAATAACTGACTGCAGTTCTGAGTTTTCTATAGGCATTTCTAGTTGAAGGACCACGTCCTCCGGTAGGGAGGGGAGCCCGGACTCTGCTTGGTATTCTCTAATCTCCTGACTTCTAGGTTTGGAGGGGTTAACAGGGTTTCCTTGAGCTGGTAGGTTATAGAGGTTAGAGTAAAATTCGTGAAAATGTTGGGCTATTTTGTCGGTGGTTACGTCTAAGGAACCTGATGTATTCCTTATACCCATAATGTTATGCGTCGAACTAGCCTCTTTCAAGGCCCTAGCCAAAAAACTGCCTGATTTATCTCCATAATATACCTTCTTTTTAAAGAACAAAAGGCGTTTAGCTTTAGAGTCAAGGAGCTGTTGAAGGTCCTTCCTAGCGTTGAGTAATGTGCAGGCTGACCTTTCAGAAAGGGACTGTTTGTGGAGTGTCTCAAGGCTATGAATTTTATCTGAAAGGAGTTTGATTGTTTTTTCCCTTTCTCGCTTGCGTTGTGAACCCAGTCTAATGAGTTCCCCCCGCACTGTGCACTTATGGGCTTCCCAAATAGTCAGGGGATCCATGCCCGGGGTGGCATTACGTTCAAAAAATTCTTTCAGAAAGAGGGTGATGTCAGGGAGCAATAGCGTGTCTGTCAACAGGGACGAGTTAAGTCTCCAAGAGTTGGGTTTAGGAGGAGGTCCGTGTAGATTAAGGGACAATGAAGTTGGAGCATGGTCTGATATAGACTGGATGCCTATGTGTGCCTCTGTTACCAGGTGAAAATCTCTCTGGGTTGTAAAGATATAATCGATTCTGGCATGACGATTGTGGGGAATGGAGTGAAACGTGTAGTCCTTTCCCTCGGGGTGAGTAAAGCACCAGAAGTCTATCAGTTGCATAGACCCCAGCATGGACTTAATACTCTTAAGTATCCTGTACGTAATGGAGGATTTGCCTGTCGAGGTATCTGCTAGGGGGTTCAGTGGTATATTGAAATCTCCACCTAGGATTATGCACCCAGAGCTGAAACCCTGGAGCATAGATAGTGTGTTCCTGCAAAATGTAAGATGAGAGGAATTAGGGAAATACACGTTAGCCAACGTGAGAGGTACCCCATTACACTTCCCCTTCAGAAAGATAAATCTTCCCTCCGGGTCTAGGAGTTTGTCAGTAATGTCAAAGGAAGCATGTTTGCTGACCAATATGGAAACGCCCTTTGTTTTTGCAAGGCTATTCGTGCCGTGATATGCCTCAGGGAAATAGGAGTCAGTGAGCCTCGGCACTTGGGCAGTTTTGAAATGTGTTTCCTGTAGGAAAACAAATTTCGGCTTACCTTTCCTGAGCTCCCTCAGGAGGGTAGTCCGTCTCTCAGGGATGTTCAGCCCTCTCACATTATGAGAGATCACCGTAGGATTCTGGCCAAGAGATGAGTACGCCATCTTGAGGATGCAGAGAGAGATGGAAGACTGCTGCAGGGGGTAGAGATTGAGCACAGAACTAATCAGGAAAAAAACAAGCGTTAGCTTCAAAACAGTAAATTTTGTCATATATCTGCAAGCCTCACTAGGGTTGAGACTGGGCACCAGATAGGGTAGGGAGACAACAGGACTGAAGCTGTACACAGGGGGGAGACGGGGGGAGAGGGAATGGGAGGAGGGAGGGGGGGTAAAGAGTAGGGTAAAGAGTGTTAGCAATATGAGAAAGACAAAGAAGGCAGGTAATCTTCCTATAGACCTAATACGGTTTCAAGGATATCAAGTAGTGTGTTGTGATGAACCCCTAAGGGACCCTCCCAACGCACTATGTGGGGGGTGTCAAGGCGGTTAAGGGAAGGCTGAGGTCGCCACAAGACTAAAAAATAAACTGGTAAAAATGTCTTGTGAACCGGAGTAGTCGACTCACAGCCCGTGGAAAAAAAAAAAGAAAAATTTCTTTAAATAAGTGCAACACAGATGTCGTCTCTGCACAGTCTAGTGTAGATAGATAGCAGATATCTAGCAGGAAAGGCTTGCAGGAGCAGGCTATGGGAAGGGAATAACAACTTAATCGAACATAGAAACGTAGGCCTAACATACCCTGCAGGGATGAGGTGGCATTCACGGATGATATTGCTCAAGTAATCTCAAAACAATCCTTACCTCTCACCCCTAGACACCCCATATTATCAAACCATAGAGAACAAATCATGGCATTGATGTCATAACCTTAGGAAACGTAAACAGCGAACAAGTTAAAGTCAGCTTAATTCCACTGTAGGCCCATGGGAGCAAGGCCTCCACAACCCCTTCCGCTCCCGCATCAACCCACCCCAAGAACCCCAAATCCAAGGGAATTAGTGACGTATAGTCAAGGGACATTGGGCTACATCAGCCTGGGTTTCACTGTCCTGTGCAAATAGGATGGGGGGAGATCTTACCACACCGATCGTAGGGGACTGCTATGTGGCGGGCACGATCGAGTCCTTCGCTGAACATTTGTATCCAAAATCATGCCGAACAGAGCAACTATAATGAACAACGGCAGTCAAAGTGGGGCATTACTCCTTGGTGGGTGCAAGTACATCAGTAAACCTGTGTCATCACTGGGTGTGCGGGGGGGGGTAGACCAGAAAGTACCTCAAAACTTTGGTTATGACAAACCACGGGTGCCGTGTCAGGAGAGTAGTCAGGGTCCATCATGCAGCAACACGATTTGTTCAGTAGTCCCCCAGAGCCCTGGATGGCTGGGGTTTGTTGTTAGGGGTGCCTGCTAATGAGCCGGCCATGGATCCACCTCTGCGAGAGGTCTTCAGCTTCTTAGAGAACCTGTTGTCGGAGGAAGTCAGCGGGGATGCCGGAGGGCTCCTTTCCATGGGTGCCAGGCGAAATTCCTGGTACCACTCAGGGAGATCAATGAGGTCTAGTTGCAAGGCAGCGCAAAAATCAGGGAGGTCCGAAGGAGAGCGTAGAATAAGCTGTTTGCCATTGTAATTCACCATGAGGGCAAATGGAAACCTCCATGTGTACCGCAGGTCTTTCTCTCTGAGCCTATCAAGAAGAGGGCGTAGCGCTCTGCGATTTTTCAGAGTGATCTGAGATAGATCTTGAAAAAGCATTATCGTTTCTCCATTGTGAATTATCCGTTCATTCCTGCGCGCTTTTCTCATAATGTCCTCTTTTAGAGCGAAACTCTGAAGGCAGCAGATAATGTCACGTGGTGGCTGATTATCAGGGCCCTTAGCTCTAAGCGCCCTGTGAGCGCGCACAAAATCTATGGCGTTGTCTTCCGGCCTCTCTAGTAGGCCATTGAAAACTCTCTGTAGGGCCAATGTAACTTGATCGGCCTCAACTGATTCGGGGATCCCCCGTACCCGTATATTACACCTTCGTCCCCTATCGTCAAGGTCTTCCAGATGCCTGTTAATGTCAATAAAATGTTCAGCATATGAGTGGGAGACCTTCTCCAGTCTGCGTATCTCCCCATCCCTGCGCCTCCCCTCGGCCTCCGCCGCTTCCATTTTCCCATTGAGAACCATGAGGTTTGACTTTAAGTCAGTGATCGCTGCTGAGAACGTGGACTTAATGTCCGCAGCAATTCCGGTCATGTCCTCATAGGTAAGGGGCCTATGGTTGCGTGAGTAGCCCTTACCAGAGTCCTCAATGGCGGATTGGGAGTCCTCGCTGAAGTCCTCTTCAGTGTGTGGCGGCGCCATCTTGGGCCTCGCTGCATTGTTCCGAGCAAAGGCCTGGGTTTTGAAGATTTCGGCGACATCTCTCCCTTTCGGGGTGGCCGAAGAGCGGCGGGATCTCGTGTGTGGAGTGCCGTACGATCTCCTGTGCATCCTGCAGTCAATCTGTGCAGAGAGGGGCTTTAGGCTGTGAGTACGACGGAGCTCCTGAATCAAGCTGCCGTCTCCATTGCGCGCCAAGCCACGCCCCCCCTGGATCACTTTTTTCTACTTTAAGTGCTGGTCACAGTTTTCAGGTTTTGCTGATGTTTTTTATTCTACCTTTTTTCTTTATGTATGTAGTATGCAGTACATGTCATTCCTTTGAAAACCTTCCCATATTTGCCAGGAATGTGGCCAAGGAGCCTCCTACCAACTTAAACCAGTTAAAACAGTTAATGACCTTTTCATAGTGTGGAACACTCATAAAGCATATGTACAATGTATTCTTATTAAGTTATGTGTGAGGATAAGGAAACAGAGGACACAAAAAATGAATACCCTTCTTAGTGATATACATGCATTAGAACTCAAAAACAAAGCTTTTCCAACCTCCAAATTAACATCTGATCTCTTTAAACTGTGCAACGAACTGTGACTCCCACTTATTGAACAATCGTACAAGTATTAAAGGTCCTTGAAGCTAACACATTATTCTATAGGAAGCAGAGCTGTACATTTTTTAGCCCAAAAGCTTAAGAATCAGAAGGCTAAACAAGAATCTCCTATTGTCTCTATCCGGGGAGCAATCATAAAATAATAAACCCCCTGGATATTGCTAACCAATTTACAGTTTATTATAGTTTCTTGTACAATTAAAAGGATGACCATAATAACCCCAACCTTCCACTGATGCAATTACAGACTTTCTAGCATCCTTACACTTACCTACTACCACGCCCTCCCAACTGGAATCCCTCAATGCTAGTATCACAGTACCAAAAATAGCCAAAGCCATCCACACTCTACTAAATGGCAAATCACCTGGCCCAGATGGCCTCTCTAATGAATATTATAAGCAGTTCCAAACAATAGCCATATCCTCTGCTTTATTCCCCTCTGAAGTGTTAAAAGCTTATATTGTGGCCATACCTAAAAATGGTAGACCCTACGTCCCTGGCCTATTTCAGAACCATCACCCAATTAAACACAGATAGAAAACTTAAAAAACCCAAAATGTCAGTAACAGGATGTCACTGATCCCAGAATTGATGTAGATAGGATAAACAAATGTAAATAACTCTGCACAATATAAATACATTTAGACAATAGGCTGCTGCTATAAATCAAAAAAAGTCCATATACATCTTATGCTAAAGCCACTAGTGATCATTTCAGCATTTGCTGTGCTCTCCCAGTGCTATACACACTGGGGCAGATCCACAAAGCACTTACGCCGGCGTATCTCGAGATGCGTGGCGTAAGTGTAAATTTAATCATGGCACAAGGAAAATGCACGCATGCACACCACTGTGGCCCCTAGCACACACACCCCACATCCACATCAAATTGGATTAGCCCAAGTCCACCATTTAGGACTTGTGAGCAGCAACGCCACGCCAAGGCTCCAATTATGTTGCTGTACATTCATACACCATTCACACGGACCTGGGGATCACTTCTCCCTGGTCCTGGGGATCCCTTCTCCACCACAACCGAGGGTGACACCCCTTTTCCGGCAGGAATGTCACCCCCACATTCAAACATCATTCACACTGTAGCCAGCACTACTAACCGTGTGCTGGGTCTACAAAATAATATAAAAACTCATAACCGGAGTAAAATAAAAAAAAACATAAAACACTCATAACCTCTCCCCCGGCTCCTCATGGGAGACTCATGGGGGGGGGGGAAATCAGGAGAAGGAGGAGCATCCCCTGGTCTCTGCCCACCTGGCAGCCTGCCCTCCAACGCCAGGGCGATGTGTGTGAGGACCACATTGGTGTCCTCCTGCAGCCTCACCCCCGCCTGGATGGCTGCCGTGTTTGCCCGGACAGCATCGGTCAGGGCGCGCACCTCCTGACCCACGCCTGCTGTGGTTGTCTGCTTGTCATTCATGCAGTTTATCACAGCCAAGGAGTTGCAGGCCAGATCCTCCACAGACTCCTTTATGGAGGCCATGCTGTCTGACATGCGCTCCATAGTCTGGGCAACCTGAGCCAGATGGCGGGTCTGGTGGGCCTGGTCCCTCCGCAGATTTTCGGGCAGAACGTCTGCCACCCCCCTTGTCTTCCTGGTGGCCTTTCTGGCTCCTGATGTGGCTTGGGGCCTAGGAGTAGGGGAGACCCCTGGGGGGAAGCCCTGTTGGGGGAGGAGTGGGAGGGGCTACCCCTGATGGAGGCATGACTGCTGTCAGCCCTAGGGGGAGACTCCTCCACATGGAGAAGGACCTCATTGGCACTCAGCACCTCCTCCTCCTCAACCTCCTCCTGAGGAGAGCTGTGGCCACTCCCCTTCACTGATGGCTCCTGGCTTGCCAGGGGGTCTGCCTCAGACTCATGTCCGGGGGAGGCTGTGGACTGGCCAGATGGCCCAGCACCCTCCTGCACATCTGTGGATGACACAAAACATTCACAGGTTGTAGGATCCACACACTTGTCACATATTCCCTTTCCCCCACACATGCTACACACCAGATAGAAAAAAAACACTTACCTGTCCTCAAGACCTCCTCAATAGAGTCAAATCCAGGCACTCCCTCCACTTGATGCCTGTGGAGGCACTGGGCAACCACCCGCTCCTCAACATTGAGCCTGAGAGTGGTTGATGGTCCCCCTCCAGTGCCCCTGGCATGAGCGGTAATCTTAGCCAGCTTATCTCGGATGACGTGCCTGAGATCATTGATTTTTTTCAAGATCTCATTGGGGATCCTGGCCTCACTCCCCAATGCATTGACATTGTCTGCAATCTGTTGCAGGATATCCCTCCTCCTGGCCTTGGTGGTGTTGATACTCTCAGGCCCATGGAGGTACCTATCATATTGGGTCATGGCCCTAACAATAATAGCCTTCTCCTGGGGGGAGTAATTGTGCTTCCTCTTCTTGGGAGCTGCAGACATCTCTCCAAAAAACACACCGACAAACACCAACAGACAACAGAACAAAAGTACCTTGCTTCAGGGGGGGAAACAAGAGGATGTACTTTTGCACTGGACGGGCGCATGCCTGTGTGTATTTATGCCCTGGGCGTATCTCACTAATTACGCCGGGCCTAGTTCCTATCTCACTGATTATGCTGGGCCGAGTTCTGAGCATGCGCAGAGAGGCGCTGAACATAGTCAGCATCATTGCGCATGCGCCGTCCGTTCGGCCCTTCATTTGCATGGGGTCACGGCTCATTTCAATGGAACACGCCCACTTCCTTCCCACTTTCAATTACGCCGGCTTACGCCTCGGAATTTACGTTGCGCCGGCTCAAAGTTGGGTGCAAATACTATGAGGATACGGTACTTGCCTCTCTAAGTTGAGCCGGCGTAACGTAAATGAGATGCGCTACGCCGGTCTATATATGTGCCGATGTACGTGGATCTGCCCCATTGTGTGCTTAAAACAGTTCAATGTGTGTTGCTCTTTATAAAATATGTAGAGATGAGAAGGTAATGAACTCACCACAAATGCAAATACAAGGCTCCATGTATCTCCAATCTATTAGGTATGCATGTACCTGTAGTCACTCTGAGTCCGAAATCCTCCTCCAATCGCAGTCATCCATAAACAATAAAAAGAGTAGAGACAGACTACATAGCATAATCCTCTTTTAAAATTGTATTCCGATCTCCCCCCATAGTTAAAATGTGCTTACAAGCATAAAAAGACAACGCATATTAGATATCACAAGGTAATGTTGTCCAGCCAGCATGTGTACTCTCACCGCTCTTCTGGTAAACCTGATTGCGGGATGCCTGGGACAAGTCACAAGCTGCCAACAGTGTAGAAAGGTTGTGTGGTCAGGCACTAACGTGTTTCATCATCACGTCTTCATCAGAGCTTCGTGGAACTCACGAGGTGTGGTGGTGACGGAATCTAAAGATCTCATCTTTCCTATAAACACTCTATAGTGGATGCCTGCTGTATTATCCATCTCTACAAACTTTTATAAAGAGCAACACACATTGAACTGTTTTGGGCACAAAGTGTGTATAGCACTGGGAGAGCGCTGCTAATGCTAAAATGACCACAGATGTAAAATTATATGCTAAAATCAGGAGAAAGAAAAAACAGAGTGCGCCAATCTGAGTGCAGTAAGCCCAAATTTAATAGCTGGAGTAAAATAAAATAAATGAACATATACAAAATGCCTACTCACAAATTTGAAGTAGATGGTAGGCAAAGAGACCAAAATTGGGAGATGTGGGCGATCAGCAAGTAGATATGTGCCTGGAGTCCTGCAGTGGTCTTGGCTGGCGGTCATCCGGAATGTAAGCTGTAGCAGATGGATTGGAATCGGTGTCAGGGGACAGAAACACCGGAAAGCCACAGAGGATGCAGCGTGCGCTTAAGCGTGGAGCGTAGCGTGCCGTCGTCGCGCCGGAAGTGACGTGCAGGTCCGTGCTGGCCAATAGGATAACGCGTTTCACAGCGTCAGCTGTTTCATCAGATCCATGGATCATGGATCCGTTTTTTGCATATGCTAAAATCAGGGCACAGCATATTCTCCCTGTGTTATCCTTTCTGGTCAAACCAGAGCCTGGAAAGCAAGCAGTATTATTAATATTATCCATTATGCTGGGTCAAGTTGGGTGCCTTTTTTGCTTCTTTTATTTGATGCAGAGAAGGTATTTAACAGAGTTAATTGGGAATACATGACCCATTTTTTTTGCTAAATATTTTTTATTGAAGTTTACAATAGCATACAAAACTAGCCCACGCAGGGGCCAAACATTTGCCCATGCAGGGGCAGGTCCTCTGTTGCAGCAACATACCGCAACAGGGCACAACACACAACATAAACAACCTAACTTAACTTATACTATAACCCCAATGTGGGGAGAGGTTTCGTTTAGGATAATCTGTGCTCAAATTGGTACCGACTAGGGTTGAGAGTGAACCCGAACTGTACCGGACTTTTGGGTTTTTGGTAACTGGACCCGAACCCGAACAATTTGCTGTAAGTTCGGGTTCGGTGTTCGGCAATGTAATGGCGCGCTGCAGGGCAGCCAATCACCATTTGTTTTAATTGTGTGACCTAGAAGCCATCACAGCCATGCCTACTAATGGCATGGCTGTGATTGGCCAGTGCAGCATGTGACCCAGCATGTGACCCAGTCTCTATATAAGCTAGAGGCACATAGCACAGCTTGTCACTCTGCTTTAGTTAGGGTAGGGAAAGGCTGCTGGTGCTGCTGCTGCTGCTGCTTGTAGGGAGAGAAATATATAGGAGTGAGACTGTCCTGCTTCAGAAATCAAATTACACCAGCACTGCATATGTTCCTGTGAGATACTCTGCATTAGATACTTTAGGGAAAGGTTCCTGATTGTGCTTTTTATAGGGACAGAATTATTTAGGAGTCAGTCAGAAATCAAATTACACCAGCACTGCTTATGTTCCTGTGAGATACTCTGCATTAGATACTTTAGGGAAAGGTTCCTGATTGTGCTTTTTATAGGGACAGAAATATATAGGAGTCAGTCCTGCTTCAGAAATCAAATTACACCAGCACTGCATATGTTACTGTGAGATACACCCTTTACATATTTTTCTTCTATTGTGCTATTCAAAAAACATCCATTTAGGGCAAAAATAAAAATAAAAAATTGCAGTGTTTCCTCCAGTGTTTTCAGTTTTTCCTCCATATCTGTATGTGTGAGATAAACACTTTAGCTGGTGTTCTTCTATTGTTCTATGCAACAAACACCCATTTAGGGCAAACAAAATATATTTTTGCAGTGTTTCCTCCACTGTTTGCAGTGTTTTTTTTTATATCTTTTTATGTTATTTTAAGTTATTTCCCTATCCACATTTATTTGCAGAGTACTTGCCATGCTCTTACCAACATTTTACTGCCGTTTGCAGCCCTCTAGCCCTTTCCATTAGTGTTTTAGAGACATTTTAGTACTGAAAAGTTCGGGTCCCCATTGATTTCAATGGGGTTCGGGTTCGGGGTCAAGTTCGGGTCCCGAACCCGGACTTTTTCCGAAATTCGGCCAAACCCGTCGAACCCGAACATCCAGGTGTCCGCTCAACTCTAGTACCGACAGAATAATGCAACATGAGAATAGTTGGGTAAATAAACTAACAGACTAAAGATATATTGTCAATCTAGGCATTGGTTACTGCATCAGTTGCTGTGGTATTATCATCTTTCCAACAGTTCCATACTGTCTCGAATTTTTGTGGACATCCCCTGCCCGAGTAGGTGGCTTTATTTAGGGGCAAACTGGCATTCACTAGGCTTTTCCAGATTCTGGAAAATCACCCGGTTGGTAGGAGCAACGCCAGCACGCCGGAGAATGCCCTGGCGACATTTGGTGCAGCCTGTGAGGCGTGTAGTGAGCCCTATGTACAATTTTGTATTGGACCAGTTTGTCCTTTGCTGAGACCAGAGGGAGAAGGTAAAGTCCCAAATCTCTCTCCAGTAGTCCTCGTCCAGCTCCGGTATGTCCCCCACCCATTTCCTGTGGAGGGAGGACAACTCGGGGGTGGCAGCAACCAGCAGGGACCCGTAGAGCTGAGACGTGGGTTTCTCAAAGCATTTCACCCGAAGCTCCGAGTATGCCAATTCCACTGGTCGGCCTAAGAACTGGTACCTGTAGGCATGCACGACTTGAAGTGTAAGGCTTAGGGTTAGTGTTACAGATAGGGTTACAGACAGGGTTAGGGTTAGGGTAACAGATAGCGTTAGGGTTACAGACAGGGTTAGGGTAACAGATAGGGTTAGGGTTACAGATATGGTTAGGGTTACAGACAGGGTTAGGGTAACAGATAGGGTTAGGGTTACAGACAGGGTTAGGGTTAGGGTAACAGATAGGGTTAGGGTTAGGGTTACAGACAGGGTTAGGGTTGCAGATAGGGTTAGGGTTAGGGTTACAGTCTGTAACCATAACCCTAACCCTATCTGTAACCCTAACCCTATCTGTAACCCTAACCCTATCTGTAACCATCACCCTATCTGTAACCATCACCCTATCTGTAACCCTAACCCTAACCCTATCTGTAACCCTAACCCTGTCTGTAATAAGGTTAGGGTTCACAGTGACAGACCAAACTCTGACAGACCAAACTCCCCGTTTAACGCACCGCAAACACCTGCAAACAGTCCATTTGCACAACCGCAAACTCCCCATTTACACAAGGTTGGATACAAAGCTAGCCATGTCCCGTTCCTTGTCCTCACTGACGTCAATGAACGTTTTGGAGATTGCAGGCGATGGGGGTTTTTCAAAGCCTATGGTCGTGCTGAGGTAGTTCAGTGACAGCTAAGAGACCCAGAAAACAATGATTCTGCAGTTTGGGCCCATAGTTGGCCTAGTAGGCTTTAATGATCACCTTAGATGATCACAAAGAAAATTAATGTTTTTTCAATGCAAAATTATCCAGCCGATCGCTTTTGGTCTGTTCACAATGAAGCAACGACCTTATCATCTGGGGTGTGCCAACATTGCCATTTCCAACACACTCATAGAGGTGGTCGCTTCATTGTGATACGCAAACCCCTTCACCACAAGGTAACGATCATGAAGGGGAGTTGACACATGTATGTGCCTTTTTTTTGTTTTGTTTTTGCAGCCACAGTGCAGCACCAGAGGCCAGAAAAATTAGGCATGTACACATGCCTGAAAAAGTAGGTATTGTTGCAGCTGCTGCTGTAGCAGCGGCCAGAATAATTGATGTTTTCCAGGCAGAAAGTGCACTAAAACATTGCGGCTTGAACCCTATTTGGTGGCGGATAAGTCACGCAAGTCATCCGGCATGCAGAGATAAAATACAGCAGCGTGTGGACCATTTGTAGCCAAAGGAAGCTCATCTCATCAGGCCTTTAGTCAAATGTATTGCCCACTGTCAGTCCCTTCGGGATCCATGCCTCATTCATCTTAATAAAGGTGAGACAATCTAGACTTTTTTGACCTAGGCGACTTCTCTTCTCAGTGACAATACCTCATGCTGCACTGAAGGTCCTTTCTGAAAGGACACTTGAAGCGGGGCCGGCCAGAAGTTCTATCGCAAATTGGGATAGCTCAGGCCACAGGTCAAGCCTGCACACCCAGTAGTCAGGGCCATTTGAAGGATTTTGGTGGCCCCAAACAAAATGGACAATGACAGGGCGGGGTTGGGAAGCTTGGGGATGTGCTGCTGTCGGAAATGACATCCAAGTCTTTTCAAGTTCAGAAGCGGGGGTGGGGGGTTTCGGCCGCTACCGAAAATGGCTTCTTAGTACTTCCTCCTCCCATGCAGCGAGCGAGTTGCGAGGGAGGGGGGACCAGCATGCCAGATCGGGGCCCCAGGCCAGCTCTGGGGCCCCAAGCGATTGCTTGGTTTGCCTGTCCTGTCGCAACGGCCCTGCCAGTAGTCAAGGGGTTCATCGCTCCTCAGAGTGTCGATATCTGCAGTTAAGGCAAGGTAGTCAACTACCTTTCGGGCGAGTCATTCTCTGAGGGTGGACCCCGAAGGGCTGTGGCGACGCGTAGGGCTGAAAAATCTCTGCATGTCCTCCATCAACAACACGTCTGTAAAGCGCCCTGTCCTTGCCGGCGTGGTCATGGTAGGAGGAGGATTACTTTCACCTCTTCCACTGTTAGATTCCCGTTGTGCTGTGACATCACCCTTGTATGCTGTGTAAAGTATACTTTTTAATTTATTTTTGAACTGCTGCATCCTTTTCGACTTCTGGTAATTTGGTAACATTTCAGGCACTTTCTGCTTATACCGGGGGTCTAGTAGCGTGGCCACCCAGTACAGGTCGTTCTCCTTCAGCCTTTTAATATGAGGGTCCCTCAACAGGCACGACAGCATGAAAGACCCCATTTGCACAAGGTTGGATGCCGAGCTACTCATGTCCCGTTCTTCGTCCTCACTGATCTCACTGAAGGTCTGTTCTTTCTCCCAGCCACGTACAACACCACGGGTACCAGATAGGTGACAACGACTCCTCTTCCTCACACTCATCTTCCAGCGTTTCTGCAGGTCCAGCAAGTGATGCTGATAAGGCTGTTTCTGGTGGTGATGGTGATCACAACTCTTCCTCTTCCTCTCACTCATCTACGGCCTGATCCAGCACTCTTCGCAGGGCACGTTCCAGGAAGAAAACAAATGGGATGATGTAGCTGATGCTGCCTTCAGTTTGTCATCTCCTCAAAAGGACGCATGAGCCTACAGGCATGAGCCTACAGGCATTGCGCATGAGCGTCCAGTAAAGTGGCAAAAAAATTCCCAGCTGCACAGAGGCTGTCCTAGCACCCCGGTCATACAAATACTCGTTGATGGCTTTTTCTTATTGAAGCAGGCGGTCGAACATTAGGAGTTTTGAATTCCAACGTGTCGGGCTGTCGCAAATCAAGCGCCTCACTGGCCATCCAGCTCAGTCAGTCAGTCAGTCAGTCAGTCAGTCAGTCAGTGTCAGAGGTGGAGTAGGGTGCTTCGGACCTTCCGTTACGAGCCTGCTCCCACCCAGACCTGACAGTCAGCTACTAGGCAGACTACCATTACCTGTCCTGCACAGGGAACAGCTACTAGGAACTACTAGGAACCAGGAATCCAGGAATCCAGCTCTCTTCTCTCCTCGTGGACTCCTTCATTCGCCGCAGGTAAGACCCTGCCTCTCAGGGCCTACCATCCAGGGGAACCACTGACGGCCGTCCTTCTCAGGGCAGCCGTCCCTCAGACCCCTCACTGCGGCTCTCTATTCCCCTCTTGGGCTCGGCATCCCCACTCGCACGGCCACCCACGATTGTGGTGGCCCCTAGACACCCCACCTGGGTGTATTTTCGGCGCTTCTCGGCGTTTTTTACACGCCCGCGCCAGCCTGCTACTTTCCGCGGCCGCCGCGCCTCAGGAAAGTCCGCGGCTTCAGCCGCGGCCTACCGGCGCTCCGTCCGTTTTCTCCCTGCGCCTGCCACCAATAGTGCGGGTCTTTCTGATTATCGCCCCTGCACCCCCAGAGGTCCCCTCCACCCCCCTGCTAAGCAACCAGATCGGTGGAATCATTTTCTTACCAACCTGGTTGCCCCCCCCAGCCTGGGTCCTGTATCTTTGCCTGGCGGCCATCTTGGTGCACCCCAGCAACAGTGACACCCAGCATCCCCCCCCCCTCTTTTTCCCCTCATTAAGTTCAGCTGTCTTTGATCCAGGGCTTGAGCCGATCGCCTTTGGGATCAGGAAGGAATTTTTTTCCCTGCCGCAGCACATTGGCCAGCTTGCCCAGGGTTTTTTTGCCTTCCTCTGGACCAAGGATTGCTGAGAGCGAGGATTCTGCGAATCCTCTCTCACCGATCACCCCCACCCCCGCCCACGGTGACTGGCAACAATGGTTAAATTGCGATACTCTGCGGAAACCATTTGGGGTCTGAGACAATTCGCAACAATATTACCTGCCGTCACCAAAAAAGCCTTAAAATCAGATCAACTTTTGAGAATCGATCGACGATCGATCATCAAAAATTTCAACCATTCAACACAGCTCAAGCACATATCATGTGCGTTGCTTAACACTAGATCAGCAGTTAAACACCGATCAGAAATCCATGATTTCTTACTACAAAACGATCTAGACTGCCTCTTCATTACAGAAAGTTGGCTGTCAGACGATTGCAACACCATTCTTGGAGAACTGGTACCAGCAAATTATCATATCCTAACGGAAAATAGAATAGGGCAAAGAGGAGGAGGCCTGGCGGTGATTCATAAGTCTCATATTGCAATCACTAAACCGGTCCTTCAAAATCCTCTACCTTTTATGGAAACCCTCACGCTTCAACTTCAAGCTCACTCTCAGGAGACCGTTCACATTCTCCTCTGCTATAGGCCCCCTGGGCCAAAATCGCATTTGATTTCAGCATTAACGGAGTTCATATCCACTTACTCCCTTAACAGCAATCATCTTTTGCTGCTCGGGGATTTCAATTTGTGGGCCAACTCCTCACAGGATCCCATCGCGGATGCCTGCATCGACCACCTGGAAGGGTTAGGTCTTCAGCAACTTATATGCGGACCCACGCATGCTTCAGGTCACACTCTCGACCTAATTTTCAGACAAAATCTGAAAATAAACATTCTGGGTATTGAACCTTTGCCATGGACAGACCACCATGCAATTAGCTTCATAATTCCCAGAATTCCACTAGTCATGAAAGTACCCATGCCGGTGACAATACACTGGGCTAGATCTCAGAGGAAGCTCCACTCGGAACTCTTCAGATCTACCCTGGGAAACCGAATTGGGGCTATTCCTCCTCAGCTAGCAGCCTCAGATACATTGGATGCCATAAATGCAGCTCTGTTACAGTCAGCCGACTTAGCAGCACCAAAGCGCAAAGTCCGCAGCCGGGCAAAAAAGTCCAGCTGGTTCAATAACCAGCTGTCGCTATTGAAGCAAGAGCGCAGAAGGGCGGAAGCCGCCTGGATAAGAAGTCCTTCAGAAGACCGCCTCAACTTCTACAAAGCAGTAACAACGCGTTATCACAAGGAAATTTTCAAAGCCAAGAAACTTCACTTTTCCACGGTGATTAACAGCGCAATGAATCGCCCACGTGAACTCTTCAAGATGGTCACCCAGACCATGAATCCGGGATGTCTTGAAGTCCCCACTTCAGACACCCAAGAGTTCTGCAATGAACTATCGGATTTCTTCATCAACAAAATTGAAAAAATTCGGGTAAGTATTCGGCAAAACAATACTCCACTCAGCCCCCTCTTCAATCAAAACACCGACGGAACGCCTCTACAATCAACTAAGTTCACTTTGGAACCCATCTCCATTGATACCACAAAAAAATTCATTGGTGCGCTGCGCAACAGCACAGCACCCAATGACATCATTCCCACCAAGCTACTGAAGGAATGTGCCGACATCCTGGCGCCTCCGATCACACAGCTTATAAATCAGTCATTTAAGGAAGGCATAGTGCCTTCCCTGCTGAAAGAGGGCACAATCCTGCCGATCTTGAAAAAACCTAATTTGGATCCTATGGACCCAACTCACCGCCGTCCCATAACAGGTCTAAATGCTCTGTCCAAGATAATGGAGAAAGTGGTGGTAAATCAGCTGCAACAGCATCTGGATACCCACAACCTACTCGATCCATTTCAATCCGGGTTCCGTCCCGGACACGGGACAGAAACGGCCTTACTGAAAATATGGGATGATGCCCTCGAGGCCGCAGACGAAGGAGAATCGTGCCTCCTGGTTCTGCTGGACCTAAGCGCAGCCTTTGACACAGTAGACCATAAATTGCTACTGAGACGACTAACAGAAGTCGCCGGAGTCTCAGAAGATGCCTTACCATGGTTCTCCTCTTTTCTCGGAAACCGTTCACAAACAGTGAAACTGGGATCTTTCACGTCAGAAAAACGCGCGGTGCCATGTGGGGTCCCCCAAGGATCCCCCCTATCACCGGTGCTGTTTAATATCTATCTTCGTCCTCTCTTTGATATTATCAGTAGCCAAGAACTACTCTATCACTCTTATGCAGACGACACGCAGTTGTACTTTCGCATCTGCCAAAAAAAGGATCATCATCTCAGATTAGAGAAATGTCTCTCTTCAATAGAAAACTGGATGACTAAGAGTTATCTCAAACTCAATAGCGCTAAAACAGAACTCTTTATGTTCAATGCCAGTCGGAAGAGTCAACCGACAACAAACTGGACACCTTCGCCCATCCTGGGTCAGACCATCTCCCCTAGCTCCAAAGTCAGAAGTCTAGGAGTCACGTTTGACACCTTCATGACAATGGACGCACAAATAGGGTCAGTAGTCAGCGGGACGCACCATTTGATGCGCCTTCTACGCAGACTTATTCCATTTATTCCCAAAGAAGACATAGCAGTCGTGGTGGGAACAATCGTGAATTCCAGACTGGACTATGCAAATGCCCTTTACCTCGGGCTCCCCAAGTACCAAATCGCTCGTCTTCAAGTCGTACAGAATACGGCCGCTAGACTTGTGACTGGGAAAAAATCTTGGGAATCAATCTCACCTTCGCTGAGATCCCTTCACTGGTTGCCAGTGAAAGACAGAATTGCATTCAAAGCACTCTGCCTGACACATAAGTGCATCCATGGGAAGGCTCCTAGATATCTATGCGACAAGATCAAACCGCACAATTGCAACCGCATTCTGCGATCCACCGACCAAAATCTGGTCAAGGTTCCTAAAACCAAATACAAGTCCAAAGGAGAAAGAAGGTTTGCTTTCCAGGGCCCCAGGCTTTGGAATGCTTTACCAACCAGCATTCGGTTGGAGCAAAACCACCTGTCTTTCAGAAGGCAGATCAAAACCCTGCTTTTCTGAAAGGCATGAGACACTAACAACAAGCGCCCAGAGGCGATTCAGTTCGCATGTGCCGCGCTATATAAATTTTTCATTCATTCATTCATTCATTCACTGGCATGTTGTTTCGCCGCTGGATATCTGAAAAGTCCGCCATGGCCGTGTAGGAACGCCTGAAATGGCCACACACCTTCCTGGCCTGCTTGAGGACGTCCTGTAAATCTGGGTACTTATGCACAAAGCGTTGTACAATCAGATTTATCACATGTGCCATGCACGGGACATGTGTCAACTTGCCCAAATTCAATGCCGCCAACAAATTGCTTCCGTTGTCACACACCACTTTGCCGATCTCCAGTTGGTGCGGAGTCAGCCACTGATCCACCTGTGTGTTCAGGGCGGACAGGAGTGCTAGTCCGGTGTGACTCTCTGCTTTCAGGCAAGTCAACCCCAAGACAGCGTGACACTGTCGTATCCGGGATGTGGAATAGCCCCTGGGGAGCTGGGGGGGTGCAGTTGATGTGGAGCAAGACGCAGCAGAAGAGGACTCAGCCGAGGAGGTTATCGAAGAGGATGGAGTAGGAGGAGTAGAGGAGGTGGCAACAGACCTGCCTGCAAGTCGTGGCGGTGTCACCAACTCCTCTGCAGAGCCACGCATTACATGCTTGGCAGCCGTCAGCAGGTTTACCCAATGCGCAGTCTAGGTGATATACCTGTCCTGACCGTGCTTTGCAGACCAGGTATCAGTGGTCAGATGGACCCTTGCCCCAACACTGTGTGCCAGGGATGCCATGACTTCCTTTTGCACAATAGAGTACAGGTTGAGGATTGCCTTTTGTGAAAAGAAATTTCGGCCGGGTACCTTCCACTGTGGTGGCGGTCTAATGCCGCGTACACACCATCACTTTATGTGATGAAAAAAAATGACGTTTTTAAAAACGTCACTTTAATTGACTGTGTGTGGGGGAAAACGTTGTTTTATGTCTTGTAAAAAACTACCAAAAAAAATTGAAGCATGCTTCAATTTTATGTGTCGTTTTTCAAAAGTGCACTTTTTACTTCACAGAAATTGACCGTGTGTAGCAAAAAACGTTGTTCTCTAAGACGTTTTTTCATCCACGCATGCCCAGAAGCTACTTATGAAGCAAGCTTCAATGGTAAAACGTGGTGAACGTAACCTCACTTTGCAAGAACATTGTGAGAAAAACGATGGTGTGTAGGCAACTTCGTCTTTGAAAATTGAAGTTTCAAAAACGTCATTTTTTACTTCACAGAAAGTGTCGTTTTTTTTCATCACATAAAGTGATGGTGTGTATGCGGCATAAGAGTTCCGACAAGCCAGCTGTCAGACGCCGGGCCAAGGGGGTGACTCTGTGACATTGGCTTCTTATGCTCAACCATGTCCTTGACAGACACCTGACTGTGGGCAGATGAGCAGGAACTGCTCAAGGTGAGAGATGGAGTGGCGGATGGTTGAGAGGGGGCAAGGAGGACAACAGTGGTTGACGTGACTGAAGATGCTGCACCAGGAGGAGGATGGTGGCTTTGAGCTTGTGTGCTGCTTGTACTCGTCATCATGTGTTGATCCCATAGGCGTTTGTGATGTGCGATCATGTGCCTTCGCAAAGCAGTTGTACCTAGGTGGGTGTTGGATTTCCCACGACTCAGTTTCTTTTGGCACAGGTTGTAAATGGCATCACTGTTATCAGAGGCAGACACACAAAAAAATGCCACACTGCTGAGCTTTGCAATGACGGCATTCTGGTGATTGGAAACAGCATGCGTTGATTGGCGTGCTGTCTGGCTGACCCCGGGTGCCGATACATGCTGTCTGACTGTGCCACTAGCTCCTTGCGACGACCTCCCCCTGCTTCCAACTCGTCTCCTCCTCCTCTCTGTCTCCCCATCTGAACTCTCCCCCTGTTCTTTTTCTCTTCGAGCGGGCACCCACGTGACATCCCCGGACACATCGTCATCATCAACCGCTTCACTTGTATCTGACAACTCAGCAAAGGAAGCAGCAGCGGGTACATCATCATCACACCATACGTCCATGTGTGTAATGCTGCCTGACTAAATAACTCCTCGGACAGATCAAGTGAAGCAGCTGTGATGCTAGTGTTGGTGGTGGCGGCATGTGGGCGAGTGGTAACTTGAGAGGTGCCCGAAGCTGAGCTGGAGGAGGATGGTGCGTCAAGGTTCCAAGCAGAAGCTGTAGAAGATTGGGTGTCCTGTGTTAGCCAGAAAACTATGGGCCAGATCCACAAAGAGCCGCCGTACCCCATACTGGGAAACACAGTGAAGATATGTGTAATAGCTTTCTCTATGATGGGTATGGATCCCAGGACTTCCCCATTATATCCAGTAATGGGGAACCCCCTCTTTCCCTTGGGATATGAAGATGGAGCTTTTCGACACCTAAGGGAGGGGGAATGTAGACAGGTGGCGAACTATATTCGAAGGGGAAGATGGCTCACAATAGCTGAATTGATGGAGCAAGAGGGCGGATTCCGTCTAAAGTTTTGGAATGCACTCCAGATGGTCCACTTCCTGAACACACTACCAAATCCGTTTTTTTTTCGAAAGACCACTCATGAGATTTGAGAAAATGTGTAGCGAGAGGGGAATATTAAAACATACTCTCTCACTAAGCTATGAACTACTTGCACAGTCAGGGAACCACCCTTTGAAGTGTGTCCAGGATTGGGAACAGGAATTAAAAAGGGTATTTAGTATGGAACAGCGACAACGTATATACAAACGAACATATAAAACATCAATATGTGCAAAGATACAAGAGACAAATTATAAGATTTTTGCAAGGTGGTATAGGACACCGGAGAGATTAAACAAAATCTTTCCAGAGGTGTCCGACAAATGTTGGAGGTGTCAAGGCAGTAAAGGGACGATGTTACACATATTTTGGGACTGTCCCCTGTTAAGGAGCTTTTGGCTGGAGATTAAAAGGGTACTTCAGACCTGTTCAGAATATGAGATACCGGAAGACCCAGAATTTTACCTTCTACACGTGAATCAAATCCAAGAGAAAGCGTATAGGGAGACAAGCTTAGGTCATCTATTAGATGCCGCAAAAGCATGCATAACAAAGAAGTGGAAGTCACCATCTCCACCTACAATAGAGATGTGGATAAACAAAGTAAAAGAAATCAGTAAATTAGAAGAATTAGTACAGACAGCACAACACCAAAAGGAAAGATATTTAAGAATCTGGACCTCCTGGAAATCCTTTTTGGATTCTAGGGAGGGGGGTAAGGATTAATATTACAGATGATAATTTGAACACGAAGGGGAGAGAGTGGGAATGCGGGACAATGGAGAGAGTTTAGGCGGATTTTCACTTTTTTTTTTTATGTTACATAGTTACATAGTTAGTCAGGTTGAAAAAAGACACAAGTCCATCCAGTTCAACCACACAAAATAAAAAAACAAAATAAAAAACACAGTAAAATCCTATACACCCAACTCTATACCCACAGTTGATCCAGAGGAAGGCAAAAAACCCCAGCAGAGCATGATCCAATTTGCTACAGCAGGGGAAAAAATTCCTTCCTGATCCCCCGAGAGGCAATCGGATTTACCCTGGATCAACTTTACCTACAAATCTTAGTACTCAGTTATATTCTGTACATTTAGGAAAGAATCCAGGCCTTTCTTAAAGCAATCTACTGAGCTGGCCAGAACCACCTCTGGAGGGAGTCTGTTCCACATTTTCACAGCTCTTACTGTGAAAAAACCTTTCCGTATTTGGAGGTGAAATCTCTTTTCCTCTAGACGTAAAGAGTGCCCCCTTGTCCTCAGTGTTGACCGTAAAGTGAATAACTCAACACCAAGTTCACTGTATGGACCTCTTATATATTTGTACATGTTGATCATATCCCCCCTTATTCTCCTCTTCTCAAGAGTGAATAAATTCAGTTCCTCTAATCTTTCCTCATAGCTGAGCTCCTCCATGCCTCTTATCAGTTTGGTTGCCCTTCTCTGCACTTTCTCCAGTTCTCCGATGTCCTTTTTGAGAACTGGTGCCCAAAACTGAACTGCATATTCCAGATGAGGTCTTACTAATGATTTGTACAGGGGCAAAATTATATCTCGGTCTCTGGAGTCCATACCTCTCTTAATACAAGAAAGGACTTTGCTCGCTTTGGAAACCGCAGCTTGGCATTGCATGCCATTATTGAGCTTATGATCAACTAAAACCCCCAGATCCTTCTCCACTACAGATCCCCCCAGTTGTACTCCCCCTAGTATGTATGATGCATGCATATTCTTAGCCCCCAAGTGCATAACTTTACATTTATCTACATTAAACCTCATCTGCCACTTAGTCGCCCAATTAGACAGAGCATTGAGGTCGGCTTGTAAATTGGAGACATCCTGCAAGGACGTTATTCCACTGCATAGCTTGGTGTCATCTGCAAAGACAGAAATGTTACTTTTGATCTCAGACCCAATATCATTTATAAATATATTGAAAAGTAAGGGTCCCAGCACTGAACCTTGGGGTACACCACTGATAACCTTGGACCATTCAGAGTAAGAATCATTAACCACGACTCTCTGAATTCTGTCTTTCAGCCAGTTTTCTATCCATTTACAAACTGATATATCCAATCCTGTAGACCTTACCTTACACATGAGCCGTGTGTGCGGAACTGTATCGAACGCTTTTGCAAAATCCAAATATATCACGTCCACAGCCACGCCTCTGTCCAGGGTTTTACTTACCTCTTCATAAAAGGAAATCAGGTTTGTCTGACAACTTCTGTCTTTCATGAATCCATGTTGTCTGCTGCTTAAATAGTTTTTTTACAGCAAGAACTCATCCATGTGGTCTTTTATTAAACGTTCCAGTATCTTCCCAACTATAGAAGTTAAACTAACAGGTCTATAGTTACTTGGTAAAGACTTGGTTCCCTTTTTAAATATGGGCACCACATTGGCCCTGCGCCAATCCAGTGGTACTATTCCTGTCTTTAATGAGTCCCTAAATATTAGATACAGTGGCTTTGAAATGACAGAGCTCAACTCACCTAGGATCCGTGGATGGATGCCATCAGGTCCAGGTGCTTTATCCACCTTTATTCTGTCTAAATACTTCTGGACCATATCACTTTTGAGCCATTGTGGATTTGAGGCTGTGTCACTCCCACCCCCATTTTGGACATGAGCTCCCCCATGCTCCATTGTATACACAGAGCTGAAGAAAACATTTAATAAATTTGCCTTCTCTTTGTCCCCAGTCACCCACTCTAGATTATTTTGTAAGGGGCCTACATGCTCAGACTTCACCTTTTTACTATTAATATAGTTAAATAATTTTTTGGGGTTTGCCCTACTATCTTTTGCAATCTGTCGTTCGTTTTGAATTTTTGCATCCTTGATTTCCTTTTTGCATATCCTGTTATATTCTTTGTAACATTTAAACAACACTAGTGTTCCTTCATTTTTATATTTTTTAAAAGCTACTTTCTTATTGTTTATAGCTTTTTTAACTTTGACCGTGAGCCACATAGGTTTTATTTTTAGCCTTTTAAACTTATTGCCCATGGGAACATACTTTGCAGTGAGATTCCACACAGTCTTTTTGAAGAATTCCCATTTCTGTTCTGTGTTCAGCTGTGCCAATAGTCCCTCCCAGTCCAAGTCCTGGAGAGCAGCCCTCATCCTTGGAAAATTTGCTCTCTTAAAATTTAGTGTTTTAATATTTCCTGTATGTATTTCTTGCTTATAGTTAACATTAAATGAAATCATGTTATGATCACTGCTACCCAGGTGTTCCTTTATCTGAACATTAGTAATAAGCTCTGCATGGTTTGAGATTATCAGGTCCAACAGGGCATCATTCCTAGTTGGGGCCTCAATAATTTTTTTCATGTTCATATTTTTTTTTTCTCTTCCAGTTTTCTAGTAGTGTTTTGGATGGTACCCACAGGTTAGAGGGGACACATGACGGTATGCATTTGCATGATTAGTGGATTTATTTGAGTTGTGTATCATAACAGTATTATGCACTACTACAATTGTATAATGTATTATTATTTTGCATTCAAATAAAAAAGGTTTAAATCAAAAAACAAAGAGCCGCCGTAACTTAAATATTCTGATTTAAGTTACACTGCCGCAAAATTTCTACCTAAGTGCCCGATCCACAAAGCACTTACCTAGAAATTTTTGGCTGTGTAACTTAAATCCGGCCGGCGCAAGGCGTTCCCAATTCAAATGGGGCGAGTCCCATTTAAATTAGGCGCGCTCCCGCGCCGGACGTACTGTGCATGCTCGTGACGTCATTTTCCCGACGGGCATAGAGCGAAATTACATTATGCCGTGTTTTGTGAATCGCGCCGGGTAAAAAAAATTGCGTCGGGAAAAAAAAAGATACGGCGGGAATTTTTTTTTAAAAAAATAAAAAAATCAGCATCGCTGCAAAGAAGGGTCTACTTTTACAAGGTGTAAACAGTTTACACTTTGTAAAAGCAGCCCTAATTTTACGATTGCAACGTAAGTATTTACGGAGATTTCACGAAGCTAAACCGCTTCGTGGATCTCCGGAAGTGCTCATTTGCATACACGAAGCAGCATTTCGACTCGAAATGCCCCCAGCGGCGGATGCGGTACTGCCCCTTACACATGCCGGATCTTCTGCCTATCTTTTGGAAACTGATTCTGTGGATCAGTTCCAAAGATAGAAACAGGGATACGACAGCGTATCAGTAGATACGCCGGCGCATCCCTTTTGAGGATCTGGCCCTATGTCCTCAGAACTTTTCGAGTTCAGAGTATGTGGCCTCTGAACACTGGGCATTATTCTAGGGCCAAAGGGAATCACAGCACCATGACCACAACGGCCCCTGTGGGGTGGCCTGCCTCTGCCAGTCATTTTTTTATTTGTTTAGTTGTACTATGCGTGCAAGATACTGTGACACCATATATGAGTGACACTGTGCACTGGCAGAAGTTGGCAGAGTAGGCGCTGTAGGCCTGACACACACCTGCAGACAACGAACTGCTATTCTATTGCAGTCAAAATTGTGTTTTTTTTTATTTAATCTACTATGCCACCAGATATATTAGTGGTGGCACTGGGCAAGTGAGCACAGTATACACTATGAGCCTGACACACGCTGGCAGCCAGGCAACTGACTACTATTCTATTGCAGTCAAATATATATATATTTTTTTAAATGTTATCTACTGTGCCACCAAGGTAGATGAGTGGTGGGTGGCACTGGGCACAGTGTATGCTGTACCCCTGACACATGCTGGCAGCCAGGCAACTGACTACTATTCTATTGCAGTAAAAAAAAAATGTTATTGTTATGGACCTTGGAATGCAGAAGTGTTCCTCCTTGAAAGCTGTTACACAGTGGGGGTCTACTTCCCTGTCTTAAAGCTCCAGACGGCTCCATTGTTCAGTGTCTGGCTATTGTGTACATTGATTGCCCCCTGAGGCTTCTGTCTCATTACACATAACAGTCCCTCCATTCAAGCTATCGGACCAATCCCTGCTGACTCATTTTCAAGTCCTCATTTGCATGGCTAAGCAGGACCTGAAGGAGGACTACATGTACTTTACAATTGACCAATAGGAAAGCGATTGTTGGGGGCGGGATGTTCCAAATTCTGTTTAAAAGTGTGTTGTGTACTTCCAATTAGTGTTGCTCACGAATATTCGCATTGCGAATATTCGACTCGAATATAGCATATTCGAGAAATCGCGCTATATTTCGAAATTCGCAGTGAATATTCGCAATTCCGAATATTCGATTTTTTACAATTTTTTTTTTTAATCAGATCACATCCTAGATATCTCCATCGACGTCTAAAAGCATTGCTGGTATCATTAGAGACCCTGGGCCGAGTAGCTGAAGCGTTCATTGAATTTTCCAGAAAGATCGCAATGCGATTATTCGGCAAACGCAATATCGCGCGATTATTTTCCTCGCCCCGATCTTCCGCATCAGAGCGATTTTTACAGTTTCATTTTTAAAACAGATCACATCCTAGTGATCTCCATAGACGTCTGAAAGCATTGCTGGTATGATTAGAGCCATTGGGCCGAGTAGCTGAAGCGATCATTTTATATTGCCGAATATTCGCAATGCGAATATTCGGCAATAGGAATATTGCGCGATTATTTGCTCCGCCCTTTTGCATCAGAGCCAATCAGAGTTCTCCTTCCACACTCGTCACAGGTTAACAACCAATAGGAACCTGCCTGCATGGACATTATATAAGCTCACTCCCAGCACCATTTCATTGCAGATTCAGAAGCTGGCTATAGAGTGTGGAGGCTGTTTCTGTGTTCCTGGTTTCCTGTGTCTTTGTTCTTGATTGATTTAGATCATCACCAGCATTGCTATTTAGTGATTCCAGTGGATCTTTTCCAGTATATCAACTGCTTTTTTCAAAGCAATAGACCCAAGAGCTTTTTTCAAAGCTACGTTTTGTGCTGTTTTGTGCTGTTTTTTTCATTTGTGTTACTGTTTGATCCTGCAATCCTCGCTGTTCAGTTATATTTGCAAGAGATTTCAGAACACATTTTGCTGAGCTTTATAAAAGAGCTTTTCTAAAAGCTAAGTTTTGTTCATCTTGTGTTACTGTTAGATCTTGCAGGTTCGCTGTTCAGTGATATTTGATAGGCATCTCAGTTCACATTTTGTTTAGTTTTCCCTAAAGAGCTTTTATAAAAGCTAAGTTTTGTGTTCAGTTTAGTTAAATTTTGTGTAGTAAGTGTACACACTGTTAGTGTACATTTATTTCATCTAGCTTAGCTTAGTGTGTGTTTAGTGTCTGTGTTTTGTGTTTAAAAAAAAAAAAAAAAAAAAAAAGTTAGTGTTTGTTTAGTGCTTTTTTTTTTTTCTTTAATTTTGTAGTCCTTGTCTGGTGTACTACTTTTCTTATAGTTTAGTAGCTGTCTGTGTACGTCTTTGTCTGCGTGCCTGTCTTGTAAAAAATACACAAAAACACATTTTGTTCACATTTACCCCCCCCAATAAAGTTTACCCCCCCCACACACATATTAGCAATAATGAGCGGCATCCGTGGCCGTGGCAGCAGGGGTAGGGGAGTTACTCCCAGTGCTGGATCGCTGCCAGCACGGGGTACCTCTCGTGCCCCTACTAGTGGTAGAGGATCGGGTGCAAGGGGAGTACGCCTGATCCGGGAGTTCTTCCCATCGGGCAGCCGCCCGATATTGCCATCTCAGGCTCAAGTAGTGGTGGACTACATGGGGCACAGCAGTGCCACTGAGTCGTCGGTCCCGACTCACAGGAGTACCACCATTACACCGGTGCCTGTACTACCCCCCCCCAGCCCCCAAGAGTCCAGCATCTTACTGTTCGACAGCGACAGTGAGAGGGATCTCTTGGGGGAGGCCATGCATCAGGCAGACCTCCAGCTCTGTCCTGATGGTCAGGACCTTTTTGAAGGGATGGATGAGGAGGATGGGATACCTGCTGGCAGTATCCCAGAGACATCCCTTCAAACTGGTGCTGCTGTTTTGGTGCAGGAAACAGCAGCACATAGTCAGACCCAGGCGTGGGTGAGGGGACAGCGGAGCCAGGCTAGAGGCTCCATGTCACGTGGTTCCCTCAGACCAACACATCTCAGCCCTTGGTCTGACATCTCTGGGGGCGAAGAGGGTGACCCATCATGGTTGCCATCTGACGCGTCGGCTCACTACGTCAGTGACGACGGGGAAGGTAGGCACCCTGGTGAAACGGTGCGCCAGGTCACCACCAGGGAGACCATCGTCAGGGTCTCCACTGGTGATGGCAGCAGGAGGTGTCAGGAGGAGGAGCAGCAGCAGCAGCAGGCAGCTCCACCTGTGCGCACCGAGTCCCAGCAGGTGCAAGTAAGCGTCACCCCATCTGACAGGAGGGCGGTGCTGAAGTCACCTGTCTGGAATTTCTTTACCCTGGTGGCAGACAACCCTACCGTGGCCATCTGCCGGATTTGTAAAGTGAGGGTGAAGAGAGGGAAGTGTTTGGCTCGGGTGGGTACCACAGCCCTGAACCAGCACCTGAGGATAAACCACTGGGCGTTGTATGACGAGATGAAGCGTGGTGGTGGTAGCAGCGCCACCACCACAAGTGAGCAGGGTACAGCAGCCCCTGCCACATCTTCATCTGTTTCCAGCAGGTCATGCCCCCCCGCTCCCTCTAGTAGAGGTACTGGTACCGGCAGCCAGACCTCTACTTCCACAGCACCCTCCACGTCTGTGTCCCGCACTGCCGTCCGGCGCCAGGCGTCGATTTCAGACGCCTTTGACCGCACCACTCCCTTCCCCCCTGGAGACCGACGTGTGCGTTCCCTCAATGGGCTCCTGGCAAGGGTTATTGCCCAACATCTGCTGCCCTTCAACATAGTTGACAGCAACCCCTTCAGGCAGATGTTGGAGCAGGCCCAACCCCAATGGCGTGTCCCCAGCCGCCATTTCTTTGCCAGGACTGGTGTCCCTGCCCTACACCAGCACATTGTGCAGAATGTAACCCTGTCGCTGGATCACGCTGTCAGCGACAGGGTTCATCTGACAATGGATGGCTGGACCAGCAGGCATGGGCAGGGACGCTACATCAGCTTCACGGCCCATTGGGTTTCCCTCCGAGGCGTCGGTGAGGGATCGTCGGCAACCGATCTTGTGGTGCCGCCCCGGGGTGTCCAGGGGAGAACTGCTGGTCTCCCTCAAGCCACTGTCTCCGCAGCTGCTGAGCCTCCCAGCAAGCGCCCCCGTAGCTACTCAAGTGTGGGGCACGTGCGCTGTCAGGCCGTGCTCCAGCTTGTTAGTTTAGGGGACCGGAGACACACTGGAGAAGAAGTGCTGAAAGCACTTCAAGCTCAGGTCCAGAAGTGGCTGACACCCCAAAGGCTCCAGCCAGGTATGGTTGTCTGCGATAACGGCAGCAACCTACTCGCCGCCCTCCATGCTGGCAGTCTGACGCACGTGCCCTGTCTGGCACATGTCCTCAACCTGGTGGTGCAGAAGTTCCTGCGCACTTATCCAGGGTTGAGTGACATTGTGGCAAAGGCGCGTAGGATTGCCAGCCACTTCAGGCGCTCCCCAACCGCTACCGCGTCCCTGTCCAAATTGCAGCGGAAGTACAATCTGCCCCTTCACAGGCTGATTGTGGACAGTGTGACGCGGTGGAACTCCACCCTCCACATGCTGAAGAGGTTGTGGGAGCAGCAAAGGGCGGTGAGGGAGTACCTGATGGAACTAGGCACTGAGAGGGCTTCACCACAACTCCCTTTCATCGCCTGTGCGCAGTGGGGGCAGATAAACCAGGTCTGCCAAGTGTTGTCCTCCTTCGAGCAGGCGACCAAGATGGTCAGCAGTGAGCAAATTGGCCTCAATAGCGTGCTGCCAATACTGTTCATGCTGGAGAGGACACTAGATCGCCTGCTCGAGGCTGGGGAGAGTGCCTTGGTGGAGCAGGAGGAGTCAGCAATGCTCCACCGAGACCAGGGCCAGGACGAGGAGGAGGAGGAGGAGGAGGATGATGATGAAGAGGAGGAGGAGGTGGTTGCTGGTGTCGTCCCGGAGTCAGGGCCTGGTCAGGAGGGAGAGCCGGTGTTGGGGGCACCGATAGTCCGGGGGTTGGGCATGTCTGAGTTTGACCAGCAGCGCCTCAGGGATGAAGAGTCGCACCTCATTCACCTGGCCAGCATTGAGGAGTCACAGCGGGCTGTGCTCTTCCCCATGGCTGCCCACATGCTGAGATGCCTCAGGAGGGACCCCCGGGTTAAGACCATCAAGACGAGGGATGATTTCTGGATGGCCACCCTTTTGGATCCCAGGTGCAAGGGGAAACTGGAGCAGTTCATCCCAGCCAGCCGGAGGCAGCACCGGATGGAGGAACTGCAGGCAGCCATTGTCAGACGGTTGGAGCAGGCAACTCCCCGGCCTCCAGTTGTCCCCCCTCATCTCACCCAGCAGGTGGCTGCACCCAGCTGCAGCCGAGCAGGGGACCTAATGGAAGAGATGAGGATGTTCTTCCAAACCGAGCGACCCAGTACCACCACCAGCAGCAGCAGCAGCAGTCACCACCAGCGGCTGGCCCACATGGTGGCAGACTACATGGCGTCCGTCGGTGCTTCTGACAGTATGAGCACCGACGACCCCATGGAGTACTGGGTTGCCAGATTGGACACCTGCCGCGAGCTCGCTCAGTATGCGCTGGAGTTATTGTCTTGCCCCCCCTCCAGCGTACTATCTGAGCGGACATTCAGCGCGGCAGGTGGGGTGGTCACGGACAAGAGGACCCGTCTGTCCACAGACTCCGTGGACAGACTCACATTCATAAAGATGAATGAGTCCTGGATCGGCGGTGACTTTCTGGCACCCGTCGTCGGTTCAGGGTGCTGAAGGGTCCCTTGCCATGCATTCCCTGATGAAGCCCCGGACCTGATGTATTTACAGTGCTGAATATAACTATTTCAACATCAGAGAAAATCAATGTTAATATTTGGTACAGTAGGCTTTCTTTGCAATTACAGCGGTCAAACATTTCTTGTAGTTTTACACCAGCTTTGCACACACTGGAGGAGGGATTTTGGCCCACTCCTCCACACAGATCTTCTCTACATCAGTCATGTTTCTGGGCTATCGCTGAGAAACACGGAGTTTGAGCTCCCTCCAAAGATTCTCTATTGGGTTTAGGTCTGGAGACTGGCTAGGCCACGCCAGAACCTTGATATGCTCCTTACAGAGCCAATCCTTGGTTATCCTGGCTGTGTGCTTTGGGTCATTCTCATGTTGGAAGACCCAGCCTCGACCCATCTTCAAAGCTCTAACTCAGGGAAGGAGGTTGTTGCCCAAAATCTTGCAATACATGGCCCCGGTCATCCTCTCCTTAATACAGTGCAGTCACCCTGTCCCATGTGCAGAAAAACACCACCAAAGCATGATGCTACCACCCCCATGCTTCACATTAGGGATGGCGTTCTTGGCATGGTACTCATCATTATTCTTCCTCCGAACACGGTTAGTGAAATTATGATCAAAAAATTATATTATAGTCTCATCTGACCACATGATTTTCTCCCATGACTCCTTTGGATCAGTCAAGACAATTATGTCAGAAGTTATTTCACACCCTATATACTCTTATTAAGACTGCTGTACATCATGGCAACTCCTGCCCATGTGATATGACTCTGTATCAACTACTACTGTTAATACTACTACTGCTGCTTCAGCTGCTGCTGCCGCCCAGTCAATACACCTATGTCAGCAGTTGTTTAACACTCTATATACTCTTATTCCTACTGCTGTTCATCATGGCACCTCCTGCCCATGTGATATGACTCTGTATCAACTACTACTGTTAATACTACTACTACTGCTGCTTCTGCTGCTGCTGCTGCCGCCCAGTCAATACACCTATGTCAGCAGTTATTTCACACTCTATATACTCTTATTAAGACTGCTGTACATCATGGCAACTCCTGCCCATGTGATATGACTCTGTATCAACTACTACTGTTAATACTACTACTGCTGCTTCTGCTGCTGCTGCCGCCCAGTCAATACACCTATGTCAGCAGTTATTTCACACTCTATATACTCTTATTAAGACTGCTGTACATCATGGCAACTCCTGCCCATGTGATATGACTCTGTATCAACTACTACTGTTAATACTACTACTGCTGCTTCAGCTGCTGCTGCCGCCCAGTCAATACACCTATGTCAGCAGTTGTTTAACACTCTATATACTCTTATTAAGACTGCTGTACTTCATGGCAACTCCTGCCCATGTGATATGACTCTGTATCAACTACTACTGTTAATACTACTACTGCTGCTTCTGCTGCTGCTGCCGCCCAGTCAATACACCTATGTCAGCAGTTATTTCACACTCTATATACTCTTATTAAGACTGACTACTACTGTTAATACTACTGCTGCTGCTTCTGCTGCTGCTGCTGCCCAGTCAAGACACCTATGTCAGCAGTTATTTGACACTCTATATACTCCTATTCCTACTGCTGTTCATCATGGCACCTCCTGCCCATGTGATATGACTCTGTATCAACTACTACTGTTAATACTACTGCTGCTTCTGCTGCTGCTGCCCAGTCAAGACACCTATGTCAGCAGTTATTTGACACTCTATATACTCCTATTCCTACTGCTGTTCATCATGGCACCTCCTGCCCATGTGATATGACTCTGTATCAACTACTACTGTTAATACTACTACTGCTGCTTCTGCTGCCCAGTCAAGACACCTATGTCAGCAGTTATTTCACACCCTATATACTCTTATTAAGACTGCTGTTCATCATGGCACCTCTTGCCCGAGTTATTTGACACTGTATTGTCAATGTCTACTACTACTATTACAGCTCAGTCAAGACACCTGTGTCCCAATTTTTTGGTACACTATTGACTACTATGACCACTACTGATGCTGTAAAGTATTCCCCAAGTGTTTTTATGCTATGTATTACTATTACCACTACTGCTTGTAAATCATGCCTGTGTGATACTTAGTGGGAATGCTTTAATAAGCATTCCTAGTATGGATACCCGTAAATGTATTAATCTTAATTAGTGTGAATGCTTTAATAAACATTTCCAGTATTGATATCCGTAAATTTAGTAATCTTATTATTCCTTACGTTTTTTGGTTCTGCGTAACTTCGGCATACTTTCAGCTATTGAGACCATTCAACTGTAAAAATGTTCGTCTTTTTCAGCAAATGATGGGACTTGTTCAAGTTTTTTCCTACTTTTTACACTTTTATAAATTTTTAGCTTTTAAGACCGTTTTTTTAACAATAAAGTCAATGAGAACATCCTTTTCCCCTTTGAATTCACATGCCCTGCCAAAAGTTTCAGCTACTTCATACTTTCACTTACAGACACTGAAAAAACTGTAAAGCGGTCACAAAATATTTAGCTATCCGGCTATGACTTTTCAGATCGTTATCGTTTACAATTTTTTGGTGAAAACGCAATTTACGTTTTGCGAATTTTTCACAAAAATGCGATAGGTTATAATGTAATCCTATGGAGGGGATTTAGAGTCTGTCATGTGACCTTAACATTCTAGATCTTTGTAATTAAAAATATCTTTACAAAAAGGGGAAACAAATTGGTCTCACGCCCACAAGATCTACTTTTCATACACAATTTTTATATCAAAACGTAGCTATGCTTGTCTGGTTTATGGCAATGTGATCAAGTCTGCGATACGTATTTTAGTTTTAGTTATTGGAGCAACAGCCAGAAATTATGTCTCATAGACTCTCATGTTAAATTATCTAAAAAATGTTGCTGCAGAACTCACAAAGACGCTCTTTTCTAAATCGCAGACATGGCCACATTTTTAAGTTTATCTACATAAATTTCATATCGATGCGTTTACAAGGGCCGTGTATTTCAAACGGTGTAGTCGTTGTATCAATTGCATGTACGTTTGAGGATTTATTAAGCTTTGTTTGGAGGCTTAAATCATGTATTAGATCTGTGAATTAAAAGCGTTTGTAATGTTATTTCTTTCTATAAATCACTTTCCTGACCTCAGTGCAATATTCCTCCTCACTGACCTGGGGGGGAGGGGAAACCTATTGAGGGGGGAGGGGCGACCAGGAAGTCAGCATACGCTATACTTTGCAGATAGAGAAAGAAGCTGTGTGTCCTAAAGATAGTGTAGTGGTTATGGTGAATGTCTTTGGCAAGGGGCTCACCAATTAAGCTATTCAGCATTCCCACTCGCATTTTCCTCAGGAAATGCATTGTCTAGTTATATTATATTTTAATACTCCTGCTGCTGCCTCCATGCTGAGTAAAGCTTCATGACCTCTCTGGCACAGCGGATCCACCAACAGCCTCCGCTACAAGCTACCAGACCGGATCTAAACAGCAAGTGTAACTATAACAATGAACCTTATGTTAAACACTGTTTTGCGGCATTTATACTGCAACCATTGGGCTGTCTGCAAGAGCTCATCTGCATTCTCTCTCTTTCTTGCTCTCCCTCTCTCTCTCTTTGTATATATATATATATTGTTGCTTTTGTTATGTTCATTTTTCAACTGTTTATTTTGTGTTCGTCGTGTCTGTGTCGTGTGCTTTAGTTTGTCCTAGGTTACTGTTAAATAAAATAATAGTATAAAATGTTTTTGCTTATTATGAAGTTAAATGTGTTGATGTTGATTTGTTTGATGTTAAGTTAGATGTGTTGAAAAACCTACAAATCTATCTCAAAAAGAAATGAAACATTTCCAAAAAATAATATTTATTAATAAAAACATAATTTCAGATATAACTCTGATTGAGCTTCTGAAGGCGCTCCAGCTTCTCTATATTTTTTAATTGCTGCTGCTCCAGCAGCACATTTTGCTGAATAAGGTAGCGGATCTGGCGCTGATTTGCCTGGATCCTCTGGTGGGTTGTCTTTATGAGCGCGGTCTGCCTCCTCATCTTTCCTGATACTGTTAGGATATAATAAAAAAAAAATTGGGATTTAAAATAACGTTACCAAATAAATAAAAATTTTTTTTTGCTTATTAATCAATCATTATCATGTGTATACACTTGTTATGTGTCTAACACATCCCGGGAGTGCAGAATTATTAGGCAAATGAGTATTTGGACCACATCATCCTCTTTATGCATGTTGTCTTACTCCAAGTTGTATAGGCTCGAAAGCCTACTACAGATTAGGCATATTAGGTAATGTACAACTCTGTAATGAGAAGGTGTGTGGTCTAATGACATCAACACTCTATATCAGGTGTGCATAATTATTAGTCAATTTCCTTTTCTTTGTCAAAATGGGCCAAAAGAAGGATTTGACAGACTCTGAAAAGTCCAAAATAGAGAGATATCTAGCAGAGGGATGCAGCACTCTTAAAGTTGCAAAGCTTCTGAAGCGTGATCATCAAACAAAAGAAGCGTGTGGAAAAACAAAGGTGCAAAATAACTGCCCATGAACTGAGAAAAGTTAAGCGTGCAGCTGCCAAGATGCCACTTGCCACAAGATTGGCCATATTTCAGAGCTGCAACATCACTGGGGTGCCCAAAAGCACAAGGTGTGCAATACCCAGAGACATGGCCAAGGTAAGAAAGGCTGAAAGACGATGACCACTGAACAAGACACACAAGCTGCAACGTCAAGACTGTGCCAATAAATATCTCAAGAAAGATTTTTCTAAGGTTTTATGGACTGCTGAAATGAGAGTGAGTCTTGATGGGCCAGATGGAAGAGCCCGTGGCTGGATTGGTAAAGTGCAGGGAGCTCCAGTCCGACTCAGACGCCAGCAAGGTGGTGGTGGAGTACTGGTTTGGGCTGGTATCATCAAAGATGAGCTTGTGGGGCCTTTTCGGATTGAGGATGGAGTCAAGCTCAATTCCCAGTCCTACTGCCAGATTATGGAAGAGACCTTCTTCAAGCAGTGGTACAGGAAAAAGTCACCATCCTTCAAGAAAAACATGATTTTCATGCAGGACAATGCTCCATCACACGTGTCAAAGTACTCCACAGCGTGGCTGGCAAGAAAGGGTATTAAATAAAAAAAAGTAATGACATGGCCTCCTTGTTCACCTGATCTGAACCCCATTGAGAACCTGTGGTCCATCATCAAATGTGGGATTTACAAGGAGGGAAAACAGTACACCTCTCTGAACAGTGTCTGGGAGGCTGTGGTTGCTGCTGCACGCAATGTTGATGGTGAACAGATCAAAACACTGACAGAATCCATGGATGTCAGGCTTTCGAGTGTCCTTGCAAAGAAAGGTGGCTATATTGGTCACTGATTTGTTTTAGTTTTGTTTTTAAATGTCAGAAATGTGTATTTGTGAATGTTGAGATGTTATATTGGTTTCACTTTTAAAAATAAATCATTGAAATGGGTATATATTTATTTTTTGGTTAAGTTGCCTAAAAATTCTGCACAGTAATAGTAGTCACCTGCACACACAGATATCCCCCGAAAATAACTAACACTAAAAACAAACTAAAAAATACTTCCAAAAAAATTCAGCTTTGATATTAATGAGTTTTTGGGGTTCATTGAGAACATGGTTGTTGTTCAATAATAAAATGAATCCTCAAAAATACAACTTGCCTAATAATTATGCACTACCTGTATACTTCTAGCATCAATACCATATTATGGTTCTACAATCTGACAGGTGCGCTTTATATGTTGTCCATTTTTATATCTACATTTTATTGTTGAAATGTTATTAATCATTGTGCACATATTTACCTTCCTGAACGAGGCTCACAGGACCGCTCTCTTCCTCCTGCTCTTCTGCTTGAGAAGTTGGGGTGGTGGGGGGGGGGAAGCTCCTCAGCTTGCTCCTCAGCAGGAGCTGGGGTTGGGGAGTGGGAGGGCCCTGGCTGCTCCTCTTCATCCATCTCCTCCTCTGCCGCATCCTCCTCTGCCGCATCCTCCTCCTCCTCCTCATCGGCCTGGCGCCTTCTGCGCTTGGCGCGGATAACTGGCATTGGAGCTCCTATAATAACACAATGTTCATATATTATAAAAATGTTTTCTAATGACGTATGCAAATTCTGTGTACTCTGCTGTATTGTATATGAATACAAATTGATTTATATAGACAGTTAACCAATGGGACAATGTTATATTAAAGGGTCTTGTGGGCACTACAGGGGACTGAGCGTGAGCTGGGATGCAACCATGTTAAAATGAGCTGTTTTTGTCTCCTTTGTTTTGTTCAGACCATCTCATGTTAAAAAAAGGGCCTGATGGAGCACACGGGATTACTATAACAACCCCACTCCTAACACAGGAATTTAGTGGTAATCTATATATATAAAACTCAACGTGTGTGTGTGCATAAATGTATGTATGTATGTATGTATGTATGTATGTTCCAGCATCACGTACAAACGGCTAAAGATATTTATATGAAACTTGGCACACAGGTTACTTATATGTCAGCCACAAACATAGGATAGGTGGTTTAAACCTTACCCACCCCCACTTGCCATGGTCGGGGTTTTTCTTTAAAGTCCCATGCAAAGCAATGGGAAAATTATGTTCCCACATAACTTCTGTGTTCCTGTCTGCTGTCCCATGTCTTTTTTCAACAGTACTATGAATACCTTGGCTGGTGGTGATATATGTTAGCACAACATGGCATCTTGGTTAACAACATCTGACCTTACATGAATTACATATGACCTTACATAACTGTCACCAAAGGAGCTGCGGTGGCTCCACACGATTGCCACTGCACTGACAAGTGATTCACCTCTGCAGCTAGGGGTTCGGATCCCGCTCTCGGCTACCTGTGAATTGAGTTTGGTGGTCTCAGCCCCGCCCCTGGTGGGTGTGCTATGCGAGGTTGGGTTGGGAGGACCCCCTCACACCCGCCATTGCCAACCGGGGCATGGAGAAAGGTGGCAGATTGCCTCTGGGGGAGGCCTCCCAACTCCTGCAGGCCGGCTCCTCTCTCTTTCGAGTTCACGCACAAAATACACTTTTTAAAAAAAAAACATAACTGTCAACAATAACTTACCTGGATGATATTTAGCCCGAAGACGTCTGACCTGATCCATTTGGCGCCTCTTCAGGTCAGACCACTTCTTAACAATTGCCTTGTGGTCATGTTGGCCGCCAAAGTCAGCGATTAGGGCGCTGACCACAGCCCTTTTCTCTGGCTGCCTCCGCAGCTTATCGTATCCTGTTTCCAGGAACTTCTGCAAGATGAAGAACAAAGTATATTGTAATACTTCTGTTGACAGCCTTATGGATATATGACGTAAATGTATGCTATTCAACAATTGGAAGCATTCTCGCCTTATTAATCAATGACAGGGGTAACATGAAAGATTTTATATCCTGCCATTTCGGTCGCCACCTTTTTTGCATAAATATAGCAGCCATTATCATTTGCATAATTATGAATATATTATTAACAACACAGGATACACGTATAGGGGAGATATGCGTTGCTAACTCTTTTCCCTGTCAGGAGCCTAACGCCCCGGGGGGTCAGAGACGGGACCTTTTTCGGAGGACCACTGACGTATGTACCCGTCGCAGTTTTTTGTGATGTCACTCTTTAGGTGTGTGCACATTTTTCACTGCATCCGGGTGGAGTTTTTGGGTTGTGTTTTGCACGCCACAGGCTTTTCAACAGGAAAAAAACAGCTGGAGGCAGAATGGTTGCAAAACACTACGTGTTTGTTACTTAACTCTGGGTTTCAAGACCAGTCCACCTCCAGCTGTTGCAAAACTACTACTCCCATCAGCCACGGTCTGTCAGTGCATGCTAAGAATTTTACTTTTGCTGCATCTAGGGTGCCACAGTTTAGAGACCCGTGCATAAAGGCCTGAAAAATGGGGGCCTGCAGAACTTACAATACTAGAAGTGCCAGCATTCCCAGGCATGCTGGAAGTTGTAGTTCTGCAACATCTAAAGGGCAATATGTATTCGAACGTCCTTGGGCCTTGAGGACACTGAAGTCAGGACGTTCGCATACGTCCTATGTCCAAAAAATTTTTAAATTCATTATGCTAAATAACAAGGAAAAGTGCCTAAATACACATTTGCCAACCAGGGTGTCTGCAGCTGTCCAGGCATGCTGGGACTTGTAGTTTTGTAAAAGCAGGAGACACATTTTTTGTGAAATACTAATATATGATCATATATACTAACTTTTAAACTAGACTAAAATGCTGGGCTGGGCTGGGACTTGTAGTTTTGTAAAAGCAGGAGACACATTTTTGGTTAAATACTAATATCTGATCATATATACTAACTTTTAAACTAGACTTAAATGCAGTTGAAGATGATGAAATAACAGTGGTCAAAATACTTACACAAATCAGCAACTTTTCCTCAGACTTAGTGAAATTGCTTCCAACCATGTTGCTGTGTGATTGCGCTGCGATCATAAGTTGGAAACTGGCAAGGCTCCAGGAAATGGTCGCGTGTTGTTCGCGTGTTGATTGCGCTGCTTGGACCGAGATGGGTCCATATGGCTTCGGCTGTATGGACCACAGTAACTCTTTTCCCTGTCAGGAGCCTAGGAGCCTAACGCCCCGGGGGGTCAGAGACGGGACCTTTTCGGAGGACCACTGACGTATGCAACCGTCGCAGTTTTTTGTGATGTCACTCTTTAGGTGTGTGCAAATTTTTCCTTGCACCGGGTGGAGTTTTTGGGTTGTGTTTTGCACGCCACAGGCTTTTCAACAGAAAATAACCAGCTGGAGGCAGAATGGTTGCAAAACACTACGGGTTTGTTACCTAACTCTGGGTTTCAAGACCAGTCCACCTCCAGCTGTTGCAAAACTACTACTCCCATCAGCCACGGTCTGTCAGTGCATGCTAAGAATTTTACTTTTGCTGCATCTAGGGTGCCACAGTTTAGAGACCCGTGCATAAAGGCCTGAAAAATGGGGGCCTGCAGAACTTACAATACTAGAAGTGCCAGCATTCCCAGGCATGCTGGAAGTTGTAGTTCTGCAACATCTAAAGGGCAATATGTATTCGAACGTCCTTGGGCCTTGAGGACACTGAAGTCAGGACGTTCGCATACGTCCTATGTCCAAAAAATTTTTAAATTCATTATGCTAAATAACAAGGAAAAGTGCCTAAATACACATTTGCCAACCAGGGTGTCTGCAGCTGTCCAGGCATGCTGGGACTTGTAGTTTTGTAAAAGCAGGAGACACATTTTTTGTGAAATACTAATATATGATCATATATACTAACTTTTAAACTAGACTAAAATGCTGGGCTGGGCTGGGACTTGTAGTTTTGTAAAAGCAGGAGACACATTTTTGGTTAAATACTAATATCTGATCATATATACTAACTTTTAAACTAGACTTAAATGCAGTTGAAGATGATGAAATAACAGTGGTCAAAATACTTACACAAATCAGCAACTTTTCCTCAGACTTAGTGAAATTGCTTCCAACCATGTTGCTGTAATATTGCGCTGCGATCATAAGTTGGAAACTGGCAAGGCTCCAGGAAATGGTCGCGTGTTGTTCGCGCAATTGCGCATGCGCGATCGAAAAATCGCAATCGCAATATGTATTTCGGTTAAAATATCATACATATTCGATTTCAGAGTGCTGCTACAGCAGTTTTCGAAATATCTGCAATCAATTTCGCATTCGCATGTTGCGATATTTCGATAAAATATCAGGAATATTCTGAGCCAATCAGAGCGCTCCTCCAGCATATCTCGAAATTGCGCAATAAATATCGCATTCGCATGTTGCGATATTTCGATAAAATATCACGAATATTCTGAGCCAATCAGAGAACTCCTCAAGCATATCTCGAAATTCCGCAATAAATATCGCATTCGCATGTTGCGATATTTCGATAAAATATCACGAATATTCTGAGCCAATCAGAGCGCTCCTCCAGCATATCTCGAAATTCCGCAATAAATATCGCATTCGCATGTTGCGATATTTCGATAAAATATCACGAATATTCTGAGCCAATCAGAGCGCTCCTCCAGCATATCTCGAAATTCCGCAATTAATATCGCATTCGCATGTTGCGATATTTCGATAAAATATCACGAATATTCTAAGCCAATCAGAGCGCTCCTACCGCAGTTATTAAAAAAATCGCAATTATTTTCGCATTCGCAATAGCGAAAAATCGCAATCAATTAATTTCGATAAAATATCACGAATATTCGAATTTAGCGAATATATCTCGAATATTCGAATATATATTCGAGATATATCGCGAAATCGAATATGGCATATTCTGCTCAACACTACTTCCAATAAAGGTCTTCCTGTTTTGAACTTACATACAGCCTGCCTACTGTTTGTTCTAATGGATTCCGAACGGCACATAGCTGTAGTTTCGGATCCCGGAGCCTTGGATGACCGAACCATCAGACGTTGCGATCTGCAAGCTGACTCAATAGTAGCAGAGGAGTGTCGGGAGAGCGGAAGCCAGCGAGCAAGGGACTCGTTACATTGGTGGCAGCAGTGGGATTTGCTCTCCAGTTACTGGGACACTCCAAACCACCACAATGAATGATCAGCTTTGCAGCATGCTGTAGAGCCACGCTGAAAGACTTCCTTGAGAGCCGTGGAGGGACCGGTGGGACAAAGAACAAGGCCACCCTGATCAGTGAGCTAGCCGAGATGGATCAGAGGGATGGTGATGCAGGACCCCGGTCAGTTGAAGACTTGTTTCAGCAACGAGTTCGAAAGCGGTTGGCATTATATGGTGCTAACCCATCAGAGACCGACATACAGAATGCCATTAGAGGCATCCAGCTGCAGGATGAGCGACAAGAGAGAGAACAAGAGCGACAAGAGGAGCTGGAGATCGCCTACAGACAGCTGCTAGTGGGATTTGCTCTCCAGTTACTGGGACACTCCAAACCACCACAATGAATGATCAGCTTTGCAGCATGCTGTAGAGCCACGCTGAAAGACTTCCTTGAGAGCCGTGGAGGGACCGGTGGGACAAAGAACAAGGCCACCCTGATCAGTGAGCTAGCCGAGATGGATCAGAGGGATGGTGATGCAGGACCCCGGTCAGTTGAAGACTTGTTTCAGCAACGAGTTCGAAAGCGGTTGGCATTATATGGTGCTAACCCATCAGAGACCGACATACAGAATGCCATTAGAGGCATCCAGCTGCAGGATGAGCGACAAGAGAGAGAACAAGAGCGACAAGAGGAGCTGGAGATCGCCTACAGACAGCTGCTAGACTCTGCTCAGCAGCAGGAATGGGTTCGAAAGCAGTTGGCATTATATGGTGCTAACCCATCGGAGACCGCCATACAGAATGCCATTAGAGGCATCCAGCTGCAGGATGAGCGACAAGAGAGAGAACGAGAGCAACAAGAGGAGCTGGAGATCACCTACAGACAGCTGCTAGACTCTGCTCAGCAGCAGGGTGGGGCTCCCTTTGCCTGGGACTGTCAGGAAATATCAGCTGACAACTTTGAAATCCTGGCTGAAGAATCGGCAATGTGGCAGAGTAACCGTGTGCTTTGCCAACCTGCCCCCGCAGCTATGGATGCGGAGGTCTTATGGCGGATGCAGCAAGTCCTGACTGACCTTGATGATCCGGTTTCTGCATGGGATGATCTTGAATGGAGGAATGTGCCTGTCCAGCAGTATGCCAGTGAATTGGCAGTGGAAAATCTGGAGATTGCCATTCCCAAAGCTGAAGTGCTGACCGCAGGGCTGAGCTCTGCTAACCTCTGCTCAGTACCGATAGCATCTTCTGGGTTCCATGGACAGGAGATGGTGAACCTCTGTCCCCAGACACAAGTTGCAGAGACAGGGGATTTAATAGACTTTTCTGCTGAGGAAGAACAACCTGATGAGCCTCCAGCAGAAGAGCTGGTATCAGGGCCAAACTTCACTGTGCTCTGTCCAGCACCAAGGGCAGTATCTGTGGAGTTACAAGGAACTTCCCCAGCTGAAGCGCTGGCCACCGGACAGAGGGTTCAAGACCTCTGCCCCACCCCTGTGGCAGTTCCGGAGGCTCTGGGTGAGAAGGTGGCGATTTCTTCCCAGCAGCAGATACAGGGGGAGAAGGGAGAGGAGGTGTTCATCGTCCCTCCAAAACAGTTTGCCAGGGTGGAGAAGGTGGTCTTTCCTCCCCAGCAAAGATCCGTGCATCTGGGAGACAGTACCTCAAACATGTTATCCCAGCAGCCAGATGAGGGAATGGAAAAGGAAGCAGCCAGCTCACCTCCCCAATGGCAGCCACACAGTTTGGGTGTTGCGGAATCCAGCCTCCTTCGCCAACGGTTAGCTGGAGCGGATGATATGAAGTCCCCAGCAGAAGTGCAGGCAAAAGGGCAGAGCGCCGCTGACCCGTGCCTAGCACATACAGTGTCTCTACAGCTCAAGGGAGCTGGGGTGGTCGGTCCCTCTGTCCAACAGCAGACCAAGCCTTGGAATGTTAAAAACCACCCAGCTGAATCACTGAGACAGGAGGATGGCAGCCTTGCTGTGCAAGCACCTGGGGATTTTCACCTACCACAAGTGGATGGGACTTCAGTCTCCACTTGTATACCCCAGGGATGGGGGGCAGTTGGCCCAGATCCCCAACAGCATGATGAACTGAGCCCAGTCACCCTGTCTTCTCTCCAGCGGCTGAAAGGACTCCAGGGAGAAGGGCCAGTCCAGGCTTCTCCCCAGCGGCAGGCATGCTCTCTGAGAGAGGCAGAGGTTGGCTGGGTGAGTAATGGACAATTTATTTGGGGTACTGTGTGGGTACCGGCATTGGGGTCTCCACCTGTGTTAGTCTCCTGCCAAAGGGGGAGATGTGTGACAGACCTAGCCGGGACAGAGGCTTTTGGAGAGGAATGAATGCGAGCCTCTTGCCTTCCGATTATGGGCCAGGGCCTCAAAACAGGAAAGCGGATGGGTTATCCCAGCAGACAGACCTGGAACCTTAAGACTACTTTTCCAACATCCGCGAGTTGACCCGTTCGGGGTCCCACTGTGGCTGTTGGACTGTTTCAAAGGGGAAGTATTGTCATGGACCTTGGAATGCAGAAGTGTTCCTCCTTGAAAGCTGTTACACAGTGGGGGGTCTTCTTCCCTGTCTTAAAGCTCCAGACGGCTCCATTGTTCTGTGTCTGGCTATTGTAAACATTGATTGCCCCCTGGGGTTTCTGTCTCATTACACATAACAGTCCCTCCATTCAAGCTATCGGACCAATCCCTGCTGACTCATTTTCAAGTCCTCATTTGCATGGCTAAGGAGGACCTGAAGGAGGACTACATGTACTTTACAATTGACCAATAGGAAAGCGATTGTTGGGGGCGGGATGTTCCAAATTCTGTTTAAAAGTGTGTTGTGTACTTCCAATAAAGGTCTTCCTGTTTTGAACTTACATACAGCCTGCCTGGTGTTTGTTCTAATGGATTCCGAACGGCACATAGCTGTAGTTCGGATCCCGGAGCCTTGGTAGCAGAGGAGTGTCGGGAGAGCGGAAGCGAGCGAGCAAGAGTCTTGTTACAGTTATGTACTGTGCCACCAAGATAGATGAGTGGTGGGTGGCACTGGGCACAGTGTACGCTGTACCCCTGACACACGCTGGCAGCCAGGCAACTGACTACTATTCTATTGCAGTCAAATATATATTTTTTTTATGTTATGTACTGTGCCACCACTGACTACTATTCTATTGCAGTAAAAAAAAACATTTTTAAATGTTATGTACTGTGCCACCAAGATAGATGAGTGGTGGGGGGCACTGGGCACAGTGTACGCTGTACCCCTGACACACGCTGGAAGCCAGGCAACTGACTACTATTCTATTGCAGTAAAAAAAAAAAAAAATGTTATGTACTGTGCCACCAAGATAGATGAGTGGTGGGTGGCACTGGGCACAGTGTACGCTGTACCCCCTGACACACACTGGCAGCCAGGCAACTGACTACTATTCTATTGCAGTAAAAAAAAACATTTTTAAATGTTATGTACTGTGCCACCAAGATAGATGAGTGGTGGGTGGCACTGGGCACAGTGTACACTGTACCCCTGACACATGCTAGCAGCCAGGCAACTGACTACTATTCTATTGCAATCAAATATATATATATTTTTAAATGTTATGTACTGTGCCACCAAGATAGATGAGTGGTGGGTGGCATTGGGCACAGTGTACCCCTGACACACGCTGGCAGCCAGGCAACTGAGTACTATTCTATTGCAGTAAAAACATTTTTTTTAAATGTTATGTACTGTGCCACCAAGATAGATGAGTGGTGGGTGGCACTGGGCACAGTGTACGCTGTACCCCTGACACACGCTGGCAGCCAGGCAACTGACTACTATTCTATTGCAGTACATTTTTTTTAAATGTTATGTACTGTGCCACCAAGATAGATGAGTGGTGGGTGGCACTGGGCACAGTGTACGCTGTACCCCTGACACACGCTGACAGCCAGGCAACTGACTACTTTTCTTTTGCAGTAAAACATTTTTTTTTAAATGTTATGTACTGTGCCACCAAGATAGATGAGTGGTGGGTGGCACTGGGCACAGTGTACGCTGTACCCCTGACACATGCTGGCAGCCAGGCAACTGACTACTATTCTATTGCAGTCAAATATATATATATTTTTTTATGTTATGTACTGTGCCACCAAGATAGATGAGTGGTGGGTGGCACTGGGCACAGTGTACGCTGTACCCCTGACACACGCTGGCAGCCAGGCAACTGACTACTATTCTATTGCAGTAAAAAAAATGTAAATGTTATCTACTGTGCCACCAAGATAGATGAGTGGTGGGTGGCACTGGGCATAGTGTACTCTGTGATCCTGACACACACACACACACACGCTGCCTAGCAGGCAACTGCAATTAGATTACAGAGAAAAAAAAAGCAGACTGATATACTAGCCCTAAAAAGGGCTTATTGGGGTGCTGTCCTTACAGCAGAGATCAGATGAGTCTTTTAGGACTGGAGTGGACACTGAAAACACTAGCCTAGCTATGGATTTCCCTATAAATTCAGCAGCAGCAACACTGTCCCTCCTCTCACTAAGAATGCATGTTCAGAATGAATCTAAAATGGATGCTGCTCGAGAGGTGGGAGGGTCAGGGAGGGAGGGTATGCTGCTGATTGGCTGGAATGTGTCTGCTGACTGTGAGGTAGAGGGTCAAAGTTTGCTCAATGTTAATTAATAGGAGGCGGATCGAACATCGCATATGTTCGCCCGCGGCGAACGCGCAAAAATTGCCGCAAATTATTCACCGGTGAACAGTTCTGTACATCTCTACTGCCCACCTGCCCACCTGCACTCCCTAAAATCACTTTTGAAATGTTTTATATGGCGTACTAAAAGGACACATTGCTCCAGGTCTATATTAATTAAGCATATATCCTTTGAAGGGATAGGACCTATTGACCTTAACAACTTTAAATCTGGGCACTTTCACGCCCTTCCTGCCCAGGCCAATTTTCAGCTCTCAGAGTTGTACCCAACACTGTACCCATATTACATATTTTACTTTTTTTTTTTTAGACAGATAGGGCTTTCTTTTGGTGGTATTTAATCACCACTGTTTTGCTAACAAAAAAGGGAAAAAGCTTGAAAAGTTTGAAAAAACATTTTTTCTTAGTTTCTGTTTGAAAATGTTGTAAATAAGTAATTTTCTTCTTCACTGATGTGTGCTGATGAGGCTACACTGATGGGCACTGATAGGCTTCACTGATGAGGTTGCACTGATGGGCACTGATGAGACAGCACTGAAGGGCACTGATGAGGTGACACTGGTGAGGAGGCACTAATATGCATCACTGATGGGGACTGATAGGCGGCACTGATATGCAGCACCGATAAGCACTGATAGGCAGTAATGATGGGCACTGATAGGTAGTACTGATGGGCACTGATAGGTGGCACTTATGGGCACTGATAAATTGCACAGATAAGCAGCACTTATGGACACTGATTGGCAGTACCAATTGGCATCACTGATGGGCACTGGTGGGCACCGATAGGCAGCACTGGTGAGCACTGATTGGCATCACTGATGGGCACTGACTGCAGTCATTGCTGCACAGATAATAGTGAATTGAGTATAGATAGCGCTGATTATCAACTAGTGCAAGGTGAGTACAATGAAATCAAAATAAAAATATTCAATAGTGTGAATTATAAATGTAGGAAACAACAACACTATGTCAATATTGCCTATCTACATGAGAGTGAGTCCGTAATGGGTTAACTAGACTGGACCCATATGCAGCCCTGCAGGAAAATCAGCTGATATCTCCTCACTGCTTCAGAATAGATAGGATAGATCTTCCCAAAGATTCCAGCCAGAAACTCCACATGTAAGTAATAAAAGAGAAGAACGAGAGGACAAGCCTCCTAGTGCAATATTGTTGGAAACAAGGAAGGGAGACAAGGACTACACCGACGGTGTGTAAACTCACAAATCCGCCGATTAACACAGGCTCTGAATCTGGTTGCCGCTCAGTGTGGTCTCCTCACTCGGATCGTGTCCCGTCACATAGGCTCCTCCCCCACACGTATCGTCACTCATTACGTGACTTAGTCAAGTCAGCAGCCCATGACTAAGTCACGTGACGAGTGACGATACGCGTGGGGGAGGAGCCTATGTGACGGGACACGATCCGAGTGAGGAGACCATCACACTGAGCGGCAACCAGATTCAGAGCCTGTGTTAATCGGCAGATTTGTGAGTTTACACACCGTCGGTGTAGTCCTTGTCTCCCTTCCTTGTTTCCAACAATATTGCACTAGGAGGCTTGTCCTCTCGTTCTTCTCTTTTATTACTTACATGTGGAGTTTCTGACTGGAATCTTTGGGAAGATCTATCCTATCTATTCTGAAGCAGTGAGAAGGAGATATCAGCTGATTTTCCTGCAGGGCTGCATATGGGTCCAGTCTAGTTAACCCATTACGGACTCACTCTCATGTAGATAGTAGTGTTGCTCACGAATATTGGTATTGCGAATATTCGGCTCGAATATGGCATATTCGAGTATTTGCGATATATTTCGAATTTCGCGGTGAATATTCGCTATTCCGAATATTCGCATTTTTTCAATTTTATTTTTAAAACAGATCACATCCTATCGACGTCTAAAAGCATTGCTGGTATGATTAGAGACCCTGGGCCGAGTAGCTAAGCTGAGGCGATCCTTTTATGTTGCCAAATATAAAAAAAAAAAATTGCGAATTTTCGCTAATGCGAATGCGAAAATGATTGCGAATTTTCGATAACTGTGGTAGGAGAACTCTGATTGTCTCTGATGCAAAAGGGGGGGGGCTTTGTGTATGTTTCTGTTATGAATATTTGTATGTTTGATTTATTTTTTTTTGTAAGAAGGAAAAAATTGCGCATACCTTAAAAAAAGGGGAGAATACAGCAGCAACTCAAAAATGTTATACAACATAAATTAATACAAGACAGAAAATGGAGTCGCTCTACAAGAATAAAAAATATGTCTAGTGACAAGACATGTGGGCAAATTATAAAATAAGCAAGCGCAAATAACTTGTGAAATACACAGTGAAACAAATATATAAAGAAATATAGTCCCAATAATAGAAAAAGAATCTTTCAAAAAAATGTCTTTGGCATGTGAAGTGAAAAAAAGTCCAAAGCATGCAGCATGAACGTGTTCAATCTTCAAGGTGTTTGATTGACAAACGGCTGTGACAGATGGATAGAGTAAAGAATCACCACCAATGCAAAACACTTTTTATTTTCTATTGTAAAATATCAAGAATATTCTGAGCCAATCAGAGTGCTCCTTCCGCATTTGCCGAATATTCGCAATTATTTTGTATTGTAAAATATCAAGAATATTCTGAGCCAATCAGAGTGCTCCTTCCGCATTTGCCGAATATTCGCAATTATTTTGTATTGTAAAATATCAAGAATATTCTGAGCCAATCAGAGTGCTCCTTCCGTATTTGCCGAATATTCGCAATTATTTTGTATTGTTAAATATCACGAATATTCTGAGCCAATCAGAGTGCTCCTACAGCATTTGTCGAAATTGCGCAGTAAATATCGCATTCGCATTTTGCGAAATTTCGAAAAAATATCAAGAATATTCTGAGCCAATCAGAGTGCTCCTACCGCAGTTATCGAAATTTCGCAATTATTTTCGCATTCGCAATAGCGAAAATTCGCAATCATTTCATTTCGATAAAATATCACGAATATTCGAATTTGGCGAATATATCTCGAATATTCGACTATATATTCGAGATATATCGCAAAATCTAATATGGCGTATTCTGCTCAACACTAGTAGATAGGCAATATTGACATAGTGTTGTTGTTTCCTACATTTATAATTCACACTATTGAATATTTTTATTTTGATTTCATTGTACTCACCTTGCACTAGTTGATAATCAGCGCTATCTATACTCAATTCACTATTATCTTTGTTTGGTTCACTTTTTTTGATACGCAGCTTTTATCATTTGTTGTTTTTTGCTGGGTTGTTCCTATTTTGGTTTTATTTGGTAGCGCATTAGTACCACTCTTTTTAGTCATTGCTGCACACTGTTGTGGCTGCACTGATCATCAGGGCACTAATGATCTGTGCCCTGATTATCTGTGAAGGTCACCCTTGTGAGGAAATGCCAACAGCCACCATTTTCTTGTTTACATATGATCAGCTGTGATTAAACACAGTTGATCACATGGGTGAAAAGCAGCGTCATCGGCGCTTTACCAAGATCTAAGATTCGCCGTGTCCCAGGGAGACAGCATGCCACCAATCACTGTGCTTGCAGGCCCATGGGGGCACAAGCGCAGCAAGAGTGGGACAACGTCATATGACATAATCCCAAGGGAGCCACCCCACCGATGTTATTTGACTATTTTCAGCAAAATTTTTAGACCAACTCAAACATTGGTTTGCTTCCTCCTCCTAGATTCTATGGAGCAAAATTGAACAAGACCCATCCCACAGTAAAAACTTACATTTCCTTCTACTAGACCTTATGGCTAACATAGGATAGAATTAGAAATAGACTTGAAAAACTTAACATTAATAAGTCACGGAACTCAGTCAAGTAATTGCCAGACCATTGTTCCTAATTTTTAAGAACAGTCTACTGATTGGAATGGTACCAGCAGATTGGAGAAATGCCAGTGTAGCTCCAATATTTAAAAAAGGGCAAAGATATACCCCTGGGAATTACAGATCAGTTAGCCTAACATCAATAGCATGCAAGCTCCTGGAAAGAATGATAAGGGACTATATAGAAGATTTCAGTAATGAAATCAGTATCATTAGCAGTAATCAGCATGGATTCAGGAAGAATTGTTCTTGCCACACCAACCTATTAACCTTCTATGAGAAGGTGAGCTGCCATCTAGATAAAGGAAGGCCCATAGACATGGTGTATCTGGATTTTGCAAAGGCATTTTATACAGCTTCTCATAAACGTTTACTGTACAAACTAAGGTCTGTCGGCATGGACCATAGGGTGAGTACATGCATTGAAGACTGGCTATGGGAGCAAGTTCAGAGGGTAGTGATAAATGGGGAATACTCGGAGGGGTCCGGTGTGGAAAGCAGAGTCCCCCAGGGTTCTGTCCTGGGACCAATCCTATTTCATTTATTCATAAACGACCTGGAGGATGGGATAAACAGCTCAATCTCAGTATTTGCGGATGAAACTAATGTGGTGGGCAACTACATGGCAAATGAGGTTTAATGTAGAATTTTTTTTTAATATTCCATTTGGGTGGCAAAAATATGAATGCAATCTTATCATTAGGGGGAGAACCTCTGGGGGAATCTAGGATAGTGGATGATATGCTCGGCAGTGGCATGCAAGCAAAGCAAACAGAATATAGGCATGTATTAAAAAGGGGATTAACTCCAGAGATAAAATGATAGATCTCCCACTCTACAAGACTGGTCCAGCAGCACCTGGAGTATGCCATCCACTTCTGGGCACCAGTCTTCAGAAAGGATGTGCTGGAACTGGAGAGAGTCCAGAGAAGGGAAACAAAGCTAATAAAGGGACTGGAGGACCTTAGTTATTAGGAAAGGTTATGAACACTAAACTTATTCTCTCTGGAGAAGAGACGCTTGAGAGGGGATATGAATTAAATGTACAAATATCGTACTGGTGACCCCACAATAGGGATAAAACTTTTCTGCAAAAGGGAATTCCAAAAAAGACACACGGCCATTCACTAAAATTTGAAGAAAATAAGTTTAACCTTAAACCTTAGAGAGATCTTTACAGTAAGAGAAGTAAGGATGGGGAATTCTCTTTGACAGGCAGTGGTTTCAGAGGGAGCATGGATAATTTAAAAAAACTATTAGATAGGCCCCTTGAATGACCACTAGGGATGAGCTTCGAGTTTGAGTCGAACAGCGAACAGTTTGGGGTGTTCGTGGCAAATTCAAAAAGCCGTGGAACACCCTGTAGTCTATGGGAGAATTCTAAAGTTCTCATTTTAAAAGGTTAATATGCAAGTTATTGCCCTAAAAAGTTTTTGGGGGAACTGTATCAATGCAATTTTTTTTTTTAAAAAACTAACAAAGCAGTGATTTTAATAATACCTAAAGTGAAACAATAAAAGTGAAATATTCCTTTAAATTTCATACCAGGGGGGGGGGGTAGTATGCCTGTAAAGTAGCACATGTTTACTGTGTTTAGAACTGTCCCTGCACAAAATGTAATTTTTGAAGGGAAAAAAGTCATTTAAAACTACTTGCGGCTCTATACGACAATACAGAGAAAAGTCATTAAAAAAAATGGCAAGGGTCCCTGCCAGTCCATTACCAGGCCCTTTGGGTCTGGTATGAATATTAAGGGGAACCCCTGCCATTTTTTTCAATGACTTATCTGTATTGCTGGGACCCCGACAATTCATTAATAGCCGCAAGTAATTTTAAATGGCTTTTTTCCTTCAAAAATTTCATTTTGTGCAGGGAACCAAAATAAAAAAAAAATCATGGGGTCCTCCCAAAATTCCATTACCAGGCCCTTCAGGTCTGGTATGGATATTAAGGGGAACCCTGTCACCAAATTAAAAAAAATGTCGGGGGTCCCGCTTAAAATCCATACCAGACCCTTCAAATACACTGGATGACAACACTCATGATGCCTGCATGGCAAATCACTAAAATGGATATATGTACACACAAAGGGGCTGATTTACCAAGCCTTTGCTCCATGATTCATGGAGCAAAGGCTGGAGTAGCAGCCGTTTTGACATTTACTAAAGAAATGCGCTGGCAAAGCAGCGCATTTCTTTATTTACTATAATGCTGAGTGCGCCCAGGAGGGGGCGCATGGTGCGCCTCTATGGACCTGGCGCACGGCATATAGAAATGTAGATTGAAAGTGAAAGTGATTTTTCTGAAAACGAGCGTGTACGCCAGCAAGTACATGTAAACCTCCGGGAGGTTTATTTGTGTACTGCGCATGCGTGAGCGGCAATTTCGGAGATTCAAGCACGCCGCTCCACTACGCTGACAAAATCTTGGTAAATGCCAAGCGGCGTAGCTGCCTTTGCGCGACTTGAAGCGCCGCATGTGAATTCCCGAATCGTTCTCAGCTTATGCTGACCAAGAAGGCGAACTCCGCGCCAAATAAAAAAAAAATGGTGTGGGTTCCCCTCCAGGGGCATACCAGGCTCTTAGGTTTGGTATGGACTGTAAGGGAGAAAACCTATGCCGAAAAATGGCGTGGGGGTTCCCCCAAGATCCATATCAAACCCTTATCCGAGCACGCCGTCTGGCGGGACAGGAATGGGGGTGGGGGCAATCGAGCACCCCCTCCTGAGTCGTACCAGACCGCATGCCCTCAACATGGGGAAGTGTGTGCTTTGGGGCAGGGGGGCACCCCCCCACCCGGGGCACCCCCCCACCCCAAAGCACTCTCTTGTCGATGGGGACAAGGGCCTCTTCCCCCTCTTCAAGTACCCCCTACAGGACATGTTTTGTGGATTTATCTTATCAAGAATTGCTGTCCAGACTGTCTTTTTTTAAAGCACATGTGCAAGATGAAGGAAAACCTGCAAAAATGGCCTGTTGGGGGGGGGGGGGGGATTAGCGGACAGGCTTTAAGTGCTGATTTACAGCACTGTGCTTAAATTTAGTGCAAGGCAATCCTATTCTCATTGTGGGTGTTTGAGGGAAGCCAAGTGAGTGTTAGAACCCCCGCTTGTGTTTTTTGGGTTGGGCTTTGTGTCCCTTTTCTTAAAATTAGCTTCACTTCCTGTCACACAGCTGAACAGGAAGTGAGGTTAAAACCCTACCAATGTCTTTTCTTGGGGACACACAGGTCAATCTAACTAGTGTCCCCATTAAGCAAATTGCACTCCAGCACTGCTGTGTACACCCCAAATGATTAATTAGTTTGGGGTTTAGTAAAGGCAAAACCACTCTACAGTACAAGCGTAGTCGCTGAAAATCAGAGGGGAAGCACTGATGATTTTAACATCCAATCCTGTAGAAGCAAAGTTTTTTTTTTGTACTTTTCTTCCTTGCTTGTCCACTTGTAGTGCAAAGTGGATTTGCCTAAATGGACCCCAAAGTCCAAGATCCCTAATAATTTGGGGTGTACACAGCAAAATGCTAGAGTGAAATTTACAAAATGGGAAACTATTTAGATTGATCTGTGTGTCCCCAAGAAAAGACATTAGTAAGGTTTTACCCTCACTTTCTGTTTGGCTATGTGACAGGAAGTGAATGAATTTGAAGTAGAAAGTGCCAAAATTTGTGAGGTGTCTTCACCCTATCAGGGGTGCAGACATCCCCAAAAAATGAGCAGATGATACTTATTTGCAAATTAAGAAAATTCTTTATTTAACATTGGGTGGTGTTTGTGGGGGTCCCTAAAACACATTCATACATATTAGCAACGCTGTATCCTGGCCTATTGGCATGGTTATATTTTCTTAATAAAATTATCAGAAATTTGTGCTTAAAGTAGAACTATAATCAACACTTTTTTTCCTTTCATCATGGATAAAGTGAGGGAGGAAGGGTTATAGGCCCTGTCAGTTTATTTTGTACCATCCCTGTCCAATTGCAGAGATTTGCCTTCACTTCCTGCCCCATAGCCAAACAGGAAGTGAGAGAAAAACTATGCAAATTAAGGGAATCCAGTGCCCCCCTCCCCCCAGAACTAGTGTGTGTGTGTCCCTGAACATTTCTGGGCGGGTCATAAAAAAACAGGGTGTGGCCTTGACAGGAAGGGGTGGGTCATTTTTCTATTAGGAGGTGCAGAAGTTTAGTCAGGCCTAGGGCAGCACAAAACCTGTGGCAGCACAAATATACTACTGCATTCTAGGGCCTATTTAGACAGGATCCGATTTACAGCATGTTTTTAGATTGTGGGAGGAAACCCACGCAGGCACAGGGGGAACATGCAAACTCCAGCAGATGGTGTCACGGCGGGATTCGAACCAGCAACCCCTTTTTGCTGCTAGGTGAAAGTGCTATCCACTACATCACTGTGCTGAACGAACATGATTGCGGCTGAAAGCATGAGATCAGTGTTTTTTTTTCCAATCTCATGCTTTGCAGCCTGGAGGACAGATGTGGGGTCTTATTGACCCCGCCTCTCTCCATAAAGAGGACCTTTTACACACTAGTTCTATTTCAAGGGATGTTTACATTCCTTGTAATAGGAATAAAAGTGATCACAAAAAAAGGGACAAAAAAGTGCAAAAAGAAAAAATATTACGTAAAAAAAATAAAAAAAATAAAAATTAAAACGCCCCTGCCCCTAGTAGCTTGCACTCAGAAGCGACCACGCATGTAAGTCCCGCCCACATATGTAAACGCTGTTCAAACCACACATGTGAGGTATTGATGCGTGCGTTAAAGCGAGAGCAATTATTTTAGCACTAGACCTTTTCTGTAACTCTAAACTAATTAACCTGTAAAAAAAATTCAAGTGTCGCCTATGGAGATTTTTAAGTCCCGAAGTTTGGCGCCATTCCATGAGTGTGTGCAATATTAAAGCGTGACAAGTTAGGTATCTATTTACTCGGTGTAACATCGTCTTTCACATTATCCCTAAAAATTGGGCTAACTTTACTGCTTTGTTATTTTTTAATTCATGAAACCGTTTTTTTTTTGGCAAAAAAAAAAGGCGTTTGAAAAATTATTGCACAAATACCATTGGAAATAAAAAAAAAAATATGACCGGCACTTTATTCCCTAGGGTGTCTACTAAAAAAAATATATATAATGTTTGGGGGTCCTGAGTTTCCCGTGCTTAGAACTGTCCCTGTACAAGATGTCATTTCTGAAAGGAAAAAAAAGTTATTTAAAAGTACTATAGGCAATAAAGAATAGCTCATAAAAAAAAAGTGGGGGTCCCCACAAATTCATTTACCAGGCCCTGGTATGAATATTAAGGGGATCCCCGCCGTCAAATTAAAAAAAAACATGACGTGGGGTTCCCCCCAAATATCCATACCAGTCCCTTCAGGTCTGGTATGGTTTTTTGGGGAACTCCACCCCAAATAAAAAAAAATGGCGTGGAGTTCCCCCAAAAATCCACACCAGACCTCTTATCTGAGCACGTAACCTGTCCGGCCGCAGAAAAGAGGGGGAACAGAGTGCGGCCCCCCTCTCCTGAACCGTACCAGGCCACATGCCCTCAACATGGGGAGGATGCTTTGGGGTCCCCCCAAAGCACCTTGTCCCTATGTTGATGGGGATAAGGGCCTCATTCCCACAACCCTGGCCGGTGGTTGTGGGGGTCTGCGGGCGGGGGGCTTATCGGAATTTGGAAGACCCCTTTAACAAAGGGGACCCCCAGATCCCGCCCCCCCCTGTGTGAAATGGTAATGGTGTACATTGTACCTCTATCATTTCACTCTATCATTTCACCCAAGAAAAGTGTAAAAAATGTAAAAAATTACAATAGCCTGTTTTGACAATTCCTTTATTAATGTCTTCTTTCCGCGCTTCTTCTTCTTCCACCTTCTTCTTTTCTGCTTTCATTTTCTCCCTCCATCTTCTTCCTCTGCTTCTTTCTTGGGTCTTCTCGTCCGCATCTTGCACAGGCTTCTTCTTCCATCTTCTTCTCTTTCCGTCGGCCTTCTCGTCCGCATCTTGCTTCTTCTTCCCCGAATGATGCGCTTGCAATTGAAGTTCCCGCCGTGTGACGCTCCTGTTTCCCCGCCCCCCTCTGACGCAGCGGGGAAAGTTATAAGAAAGTCCCCGTGTGGTACATGTGCGTCAGAGGGGGGTGGGGTCACAGGAGCGTCACATAGCGGGAACTTCAATTGCAAGCGAAGCGTCCGGGGAAGAAGTAGAAGCCGTGCAAGATGTGGACGATCCGCTTGCAATTAAAGTTCCCACTGTGTGACGCTCCTGTGACCCCGCCCCCCTCAGACGCACATGGGGACTTTCCCAGTGGCGTCAGAGGGGGGTGGGGTCACAGGAGCAACACACAGCGGGAACTTCAATTGGAAGTGCATCGTCCGGGGAAGAAGAAGCAAGATGCAGATGAGAAGGCCCAGCCCAGCTCCATCCATTCCCCCATCCATCCCAGCTCCATCCATTCTCCCCGACCCCATCCCTATCCATCCCCTGATCCCATTCTGGCTCTGTCCATTCCCAATCCCAATCTAGTTCTATTCCCCCCTCCACCTTTATCCCATCCCTGCTCCATCCATTGTAACAGGTTAAGGGGGGAGAGCCACACTGACACACTAGCCTGCTAAGTGCAGGAGGTGACACCATGTTTTGCTGCACCAGGTTACGCCAACCCTAGTGATGCCACTGTGTGCTAGGGGGCACTTGAGGACTTGGATATGAAATCCACCCCCCAGCACATGTCTTCTCCCCTCCCAAAGCCCCCCTAGCACATATCCTCCCCCCAATCAAACAGATGTTGTCATCCCAGCTCCATCCACCCCCCATACCACCCCAGCTCCATCCACCCCCCATACCATCCCAGCTCCATCCATCCCCCCATCCCAGCTCCATCCTTCCCCCCATCCCAACTCCATCCTTCCCCCTATACCTTCCCCCATACCATCCCATCTCCATCCCTTCCCCCATACCATCCCAGCTCCATCCATCCCCCATCCCATCCCAGCTCCATTCATCTCCCCATCCCAGCTCCATCCACCCCCCATACCATCCCAGCTCCATCCACCCCCCCATCCCAGCTCCATCCACCCACATACCATCCCAGCTCCATCCACCCCCCATCCCAGCTCCATCCACTCCCCATCCTGGCTCTATCCACCACCCATCCCGGCTCCATCAACCCCTATCCAACCCTGGCTCCATCCGCCTAACCCCAATCCCATCCCAGCTCCATCCATCCCCCTGATCCAATCCCAGCTCCATCCCTCCCCCCATACCATCCCAGCTCCATCCATCCCCCCATACCATCCCAGCTCCATCCCTCCCCCATACCATCCCAGCTCCATCCATCCCCCATCCCGGCTCCATTCACCCCCATCCCATCCCAGCTCCATCCACCCCACCCCAATACCATCCCAGCTCCATCCACCCCCCATTCAATCGAAGCTCCATCCACCTAACCCCAATCCCATCCCAGCTCCATCCATCCAATGATCCAATCCAAGCTCCATCCACCTAACCCCAATCCCATCCCAGCTCCATCCATCCCCTGATTCAATCCCAGCTCTATTCCATCCCCCCATCCTATTCCAGCTCCATCCACCCCCATCCCAGCTCCATCTACCCCATCCCACTCTCGGCTCCATCCACCCCACCCCGATCCCATCCCGACTCCATCCATTCCCTGACACAATCCCAGCTGGATCCATTCCCCCATACCAGATGGGTACTCATATGCTTTATGTTACTTTTGTTAATATTTATTTTTGGAACGTAATTCTGTTTAAAATATTTAACAGTGTAATTTCATGAGATAATTTACAAGGTTGTGTTTAGGGGCGGACTTAGGGGTGGGGCAGGGGAGGTGTTGGTTGGGGCAACTGGTGGCGAGTAACTCTTAACGCCTGGCTAGTGGCTCAGGACTGGAAATTTTGAGCCCTGTATATGACCCGTGACAAACAGAGACTTTGGAAGGATGAGGGGTACTCCTGTGCCAGCGTCACTAATAACTCTTGTGTCCAGGGTCGCCCTGTGTCCCTTTTGGGCATAGGGGGCCTAATCCACAAACAGCTGCGCAAATTAAGTTAGTCAAAACTTATGTCATTTAAGTTACGGCGCCCTAATTTGGTGTCGTAAGTGCCGTATCCACAGCGCATTTGCGCATAAAATTGCGCAAGCGTAACTTAAATCCCGAGGCGTAAGGCGGGGTTATTGCAAGTGGGAAGGAAGTGGGCGTGCTTCATTGTAATGAGCCGTGACCCCATGCAAATGAAGGGCCGGCCGTACTGCGCATGCGCGCACGAATCTGCTGCTCACTGGGCATGTGCAGAACTTGGCTTGGCGCAATCAGTGAGATAGGTAAAAGGCCAAGCGTACTTAGTTTGAGGATCGCCCTGTGTATAAAAAGCCCCACACAAACACACTTCCCTTGCAAAAGTATTTCCCTGTGTTACCCTTCCTAGAGCAAGTTGCTTCTGCTCTGAATGTTTGTCGGTGTTTGTTGGTGAGTTGTGTGTGATAGTAAAGTTTTGGAGGAGTATTAGATTGTAGTTGGTGTTTGTTTCTGCTAAGTGTATTTTGTGTTTGTTTTTTTCTGAGTGTATTTTGTGTTTGTTTTTTTCTGAGTGTATTTTGTGTTTGTTTTTGCGTGTTTGTTTTTGAATTTGTAGTGGCTGTCTGCTTGTGTGTTTTGCTTTTCGTGTGTTTCTTCTGTAAGTTTTTTTGTTTGTTTGTTGTGTGTGTATTTTTGTTTGTTTGTCCTGTGAGTTGATTCTTGTTGCTGAGTGGTGTCTGTGATGGCACCCAAGCGCAGAAAGCTCAATTTTTTACAGGTAGAGAAGCACATTCTTGCTCGGGCCATCGTCCTATATGGGCGATATTTACATGGCCCTGATAGCCGGAACACCTCCCCGGCCCAAAGGAAGGCGATAATAAAAAAGATTACGGATCAGATCAATGCGACGGGGGGGGGGGCGAGGACCCCCGCTGGCATCCAAAAAAAGATTAACGATCTAAAGAGCTTGGTCCGTAACAAGGTGGCCCAAATAAATGCCCATACCACGGCACTGGAGGAGGCCCAGCCTGCCCCATCAGGCTCAGTGAGGAGGAATGGGCAGTGGCCCGGTGTTTCCAGCCAGAGCAGGTGGTGGGCCTGCGTGGATATCAATCTGATGTTCCTGTGAGGCCAGGTAAGTTTTTGGTTTTTCTATCTGGTGATTAGCATATGTGGGTGGGGGAAGGGAAGATGTGCCAAGTGTGAGGCTGCTGCACCACCCCAAGGGCAAGATGCTGCTGATGAGTCCCAAGAAGGGCAGGATTCCCCAGGGGAGGGGAGTGGCCAAACCTCCCCTCATGAGGAGGTTGAGGGGGAGGAGGATGAGGGGGTGGAGGAAGAAGATCTGCAGATTGGCCGGGAAGTCCTTTTGGCCTCGGATATGTTGACCCTTGAGGCTACCCTTGAGGCTACCCCTGAGGCTACCACTGAGGCTGCCAGCAGTCAGGCCACCATCAGGGGTAGCCCCTCCCACTCATCCCTTAACAGGCCTCAACCCACAAGGGTCACTCTCTCCCCTCCTCCAGGGCCACAAGCCTCAGGGGCAGGCAGGATGGCGACTCAGGAGACCAGGGGGGTGGCCGAGCGTCTGCCGGGCAATCTGCAGAGGTACAATGCCCGGCAGACCCGCCATCTGGGTCAGATAAAAGAGACTCTGACCCAGATGGAGCACAGCCTGGGTGCAATGAAGGAGTCACTCAGTGATGGGGCCACAAACTCATTGGTGGTCATCACATGTTTGTGGGACCTGAAGACCGCCACAACAGGCGTGGCCCAGGAGGTGACTGCCCTGACCCAGGCTGTGCAGGACAATACCAGGGCTGGCCAGGTCAATACGGCTGTCCTCACAATGTGTCTCACAAGGATAGCAGTGGCCTTGGAGGGAAGGCCAGCAGGAGGACAGTCACCAGGGGAGGCTCCTCCTTCCCGTGCTCACCCACCCCCCCATGAAGATACTCCCTCCCCTGCTCACACCCCCCCCATGAAGATACTCCCTCCCCTGCTCACACCCCCCCCATGAAGATCCTCCGGTTGGCCGTGGGCGGCCCAGGCGTAGCAAACGCCGCCGCTATTAATTTGGCAGGGATACTTTTGTTTTTTATTTTTATGATTTTGTTTGGTATACTGTACTTATGATTTGTTTTATGTGTGTGAATGATGTGTGAATGTGGGGGGGGTGGCATTCCTGATTAAATAAGGGTGTCACCCTCAGTTTTGGTGGAGAAGGGATCCCCAGGACCAGGGAGAAGTGATCCCAGGTCCCTGAATTGTGTATGAATGCACAGTGACATAATTGGAGCCGTGGCGGGGCGTTACTGCTCCCAAGTACCATTGGGGGGGGGGGTACTTGGATCTAATCCAATTCGATGTGCATGTGATGTGTCTGTGTTAGGGACCACAGTGGTGTTTATTCATGCATTCTCATTGTGACATAATTAATGTGCGTTCACTGTGCAAAGATGCCTTCTGCGAGGCGTCTCCTGGCTGCTGTGCCCTCAGCAGACCGGGTAGAGTTGGTTGGGGGGGATTGTCTGGTTCAGGGGTCAGGTCATCACATATGTCAATCTCCAGGCCCCTTCTCACTGCGAAGTTGTGCAGAATACAACATGCACCGATGATCTGGCACACAAAGTCTGGGGAATACAACAGGGTACCCCCAGACTTATCCAGGCATCGGAAACGTGACTTCAGGAGGCCAAATGTGCGTTCCACCACTCCACGGGTACTTATGTGTGCAGCATTGTATATTTTCTCTCCTGGGGTTTGGGGGTTCCGGTATGGAGTCATAAGATGGGGTCCCAGTGCATATGCAGAGTCACCTGGAAGGGAAAAGACAGGAGGATGTTAGTCATGCATGTGCCCCTCGTGATGTCTGCATCATGGGGGGAGACAGTCATACCTATCTCCCATGTCACTGACCAACCAGCCAGCTGTCCCCATACATGTTCTGTTCCAATTCTCTGGAGATGTTGCTGTGACGGAATATATAGCTGTCATTGCTGGATCCTGGGAATTTGGCACAGACGTGCCATATGAGGCATTTGGCATCCACTATCACCTGTACATTGATTGAATGCCAGTGCTTCCTATTCCGGTACATGTGCTCTGTCTCATGGGGGGGTTGTAGTGCCACATGGGTGCAATCAATGGCTCCGATGGTGCGTGGGAATCCAGCAATTTTGAAAAAATCAGTCATTGTGTCCATTCGCTGGACCTCCTGGGAGGGTTTGATTAATTGATTGGCCATGCGTCTGAGGATTGCAGGGACAACCTGGTGCACACATCTGCTAATGGAGGAGTGTGCCATCCCAGCCACACCTCCACTTGTGCGCTGAAAAGAGCCAGTGGCAAGGAAATGCAGTGTTTCCATTACCTTGATCAGTGGCTGCACTGCATGTGAGCGTTGTGTTGGGCTGGTGAGATCATCCTGCAGGATTGTGGTTAATTCCAGGATGGCTTCACGGTTGAATCTGAAGGTGCCATACACCTCAGAAGCAGTCATGCCAAACACATCTAGGCATCTGCGGTAAACCCTCTCCTGTGCCCTCCTCCTCCTCCTCCGTTCCCTCCTCCTTCTTAGCACATCTAAAGTCACTAGTGCAGTTATGATCATGGATGGCCCTGGCATGTTGGCATACAGATTGTAGTCCAGCAAGTGTGTGTGCTCAGCTCTTCCTTAATGGTGTTGCTGTAGCAGACCTTTACACGGCAGGTGTAAAATTAGGGCTGCTTTTATAAAGTGTAAAATTGCTCCGGGAAACTAACAGAAGCGCACAGGGCGTAATCTACGGCGCACACACTTAATTTTGTGGATCGCCCTATCTCCCTCATTTGCATATTTGCCTATCAAAACAGCGGCGTGTCTATCGTAATTTGCGCACGAAGAAGCGCCGGTGTAATTATTTTAGGTAGGACGGAAAAACCTGGATTTCAGGCGTAACTCATTATGAGGATCAGGCGCAAAGATACGCGCGGTGTAAATTTCAATTACGCCGCGTATCTCGAGTTAAATCGGCGCATCTGCTTTGTGGATTAGGCCCAGGGTGACTGAGAAATATTAATTAGAAATTACATGAGATGGGACATTACTGATAGTTCATATTGCAGATGAGGGGGGTGGAGGGTCTCTTTGTTCCTTTCATGCTTGAACTGTATAAAACCCTGAGAGTGTACCATTAAAGATGTCATTCATTTGAAACCAGAACCCAGAGCTGTGTGTCTTTGCTATTCTGGGAAATGGGATGGATCGGGTCCTGTTGGTTGGAGTGTCAGATAAGCTGTCGTGGTTGATGGATGGGATATCGTAAACGGTGGTGACCGTTACATATATATATATACTGTATGTATATATAATTTTATTAAAGAAGAATTGGTTAGAGAAAATTCTATAAACGGTGAATTCATATAGCCAGGTTCTTAAAGACTTACGACAGCGTATCAGTAGATACGCCGTCGTAAGTCCGAATCCACGCCGTCGTATCTTTAAGCGTATTCTCAAACTGATATACGACCGGCGTCGTATCTTAGCTGCATATTTACGCTGGCCGCTAGGGGCGTGTACGTTGATCTATGCCTAGAATATGTACAGTAAATAAGCAAGATTCGCCTATTCACGAACGTACTTGCGCCCGATACGCTGTTTACGTAAGGCGTTTTTCAGGCGTAAAGTTAAACCACCAAAAAGATGGCGCAGCCCATGCAAGGTATGGACGTCGGAACAGCCGTCAAATTTTACGTCGTTTACGTAAGCGTACGTGAATGGGGCTGGGCGTAGGTTACGTTAACGGCGAAAGCAAGGAGTATTTGTGACGTGATTGTGAGCATGCACGCGCATACGCCGTACCAACGGCCCTCATTTACATGGGGTCACGGGTAATTTACAGGGAGCATGCCCCCTACCTGCCTATTTTGAATTAGGCGGGGTTACGCCAGGCCATTTGCGCTATGCCAACGTAACTTAGGAGGAAAGTGCTTTGTGAATACAGTACTTGCCTCACTATGTTACGTCGGCGTAGTACAAATGGGATGCGCTATGCCGGCATAAAGATACACGGATATACGTGAATCTGGCCAATAGTTCATAGAATTGAAAACTCTTAATATATGCAATTTATACAGTTAATTTTTACTGCTTGAATTATTTTTCCCATTATGGACGTGAGTGGGGCCTCATGTCTCAGATTTGCCTAAGGCCTCACAAAGCCTAGAGCCGCCTCTGCCGGCCAGGTTACATGCTCGGATAAGGGGTCTTGTGTGGATTTTTGGGGGAACTCCACGGTATTTAAAAAAAAAAATTGGGGTGGAGTTCCCCTTAAAATCCATACCAGACCTGAAGGGCCTGGTATGGATATATGGGGGAACCCCCCTTTTTTTTTTTTTTTACGGCGGGGTTCTCCTAATATCCATACCAGACCTGAAGGGCCTGGTAATAGAATTTGGGGGGACCCCACGCTTTTTTTTTTTTTTTATGAATGAATTCTCTCAGAATTGCCGGGAGCCGACAATTCATTATAGCCGCGAGTGATTTTTAAATTACTATTTCTCCTTCAGAATTTCATTTTGAGCGGGGACAGTTCTAACCACGGGAAACATGCGCTTTTTCACATGCTTACTTTACACCCCCCCCCCAGGTACGAAATTTAAAGGAATATTTCACTTTTATTGTTGCACTTTAAGCATTATTAAATTCACTGCTCCCGAAAAAACGGCCATTGTAAAAAATAAAAAAAGCATTGATACATGTCCCCTGGGGCAGGACTCAGGTCTCCAAACACTTTTTAGGACAAAAACTAGCATTTTAACCTTGACAATGAACACTTTTGATTTCTCCCATAGACTTCTAAATTGCATTGCGCTGGCTGCTGCGCCGGTTCATGCGCCTAATTAAGGATTAATCCGGCATGTCAATTAAGCCATGAACCGGCGCAGCGCATTGCTTTTAGTAAATCAGCCCCAAAGTGTGTATACACTAAATGGTAAATAAAAACAGTCCAAAAAAATAAGTCCAAAAGATGAATTTTCCAGTCCATAAAATATTAAATTAGATAATAATAATAGTAGTAGTAGTAAATCTTCAAAGCAAGTGTGGGTGACTGACAGGTACTCAGGGCTGCTCTTTTCAGGAGTAAAGCCAACTCAAAATGAACACAAAGAAAAAACAAACAGAAAAAGCGCCTCTGAGTAAGCTGTTTAATATAGTTGCAATAATATATATCCAACACTTACATAAAGGTACTAAGTCTGTTGGTGGAGGTGGCGGCTGAACCGATAACTTGTGGAACAGCGTGTGACGTCAGCTGGATAGGATGAAAGCAGGGAACCACAACGCGTTTCAGAGCATGCGCAAGTCAAGGACAGAGCATGCGCGCTCCTTTGTCAAGTGTACGGGAAGAGGAGAGGGACGGGATTTAAATGCTTCTGCTTACAAGAGTCGGCCAACCAATCAAACAATGGATTAGTAAACTCGGCAATGATCAATGATATGTGGGGACAATTTACCAATAGGATAGGAGTAAAAACAACGTTTTAAAAAATAATTATATAAAACAACACATTTAAAATCTATAATAGTGTGTGATCATGTAGTGAATTAATGCAGATATAAAGTGCATATGCGCAATGCATGGGCGCACGATGTGCATATGTGTGTGCATGCTGTACAAACACACATAGGGAAAACATACACGCACATACACATGTACCATCACACATGTAAAATTATCATATAAAGTCAATATGGATAAATTAATTAAAATGATGATAGTTGATCAATTGAAGGAAAATAATAATAATAATAATAATAATAATAATAATAATAATAATAATAATAATAATAATAGTATAATAATAGTGAATTACTAAAAACTTTGCAGGGTGATAATTATGTAAAGTAAAAAAAAATATAGATAGATAGATAGATAGATAGATAGATAGATAGATAGATAGATAGATAGATAGATAGATAGATAGATAGATAGATATAGAAAGTTAGAAAATATATATAAAAGAAGGGGGGCATATATATGTTGGATCATGAATGCAATGTCCAGATGCCCAATGTGCAATGCCCAGAAGCGATTCAGTTCGCATGCGCCGCGCTTTATAAGTTTTTCATTCATTCATTCATTCATGATCGGTAGCAATTAAAAACTACTTCATATGGGAGTAGTTGGCGGTGAGAGATGATAAACATCTCCCAAACAACTGGCTACGTAATATACAATGATGGTAAAAAAGATTAACAAAGAAAGTGGCATATAGAAAATATAGCAGCAACAGGGAACAATTAAAATTAGACGTGGAGATGGGAGATTTAAAGAATGGTATTTACTTCCAGCTCCTCATTGAGTCCATTGGGCACAAGAGTGTCCAAATTAAAGATCCAAAAGGTTTCACGCTCGCAAAGTCTGGAAAAACGCTCAGCTTCAGAGAGGCCCCTGGGTATGGCTTCAATAACCCACACCGTAGACTGACCATGGTGTTCCAGAAAATGGCGTGGCACACTATGTTCGTAGCAACCAACTTCAACAAAGCACAGATGCCTGCCAAAACGCCGTCTAAGTGGATTGATAGTGCAACCAATGTATAGCAGTTTACACGGGCATGTGAGACAGTAAACTACATAACAATTATAAAAATTGTCAAGCTGATAAGTCTTGTCTTTATGGGTAAATTTCTTCTGTCCATGTAAAACAAAGGAGCAAGTTTTGCAACGGGATTTATTGCATCTGTACATCCCTTTAAGAGGGATCAGACAAGTAGTGCTAACTTGTTTGTGGCTTTTTAATTTACTAGGCACTATCTTGTTTTTTAATGTGGGAGCCCTTTTATAAGTGACCTTAGGTTTGTCGCACAAAGTAGTTCTCAGATGAGGGTCTTGTTTTAAAATGTTCCAATGCTTGTTAATAATGGGGTAGATTCAGGTAGATTTGCCCATTTATTACACATGCGCAGCGCAGCTCAATTGCGCTGTGCTGGCGCAATCGTGCGAGATTGCCACCTGATTCAGGATGCCTTTGTGTGTAAATTTGCGCCTGCGTAAGATAAATTTGAGGACGCAAGCCTGCGCAAGTGAAAGTGGGTGTGCCCCTATGCAAATGATGGTCTGTCCGTTCAGCAGTGGCTTGCGCCCGGCGCATCCTCGACAGAGCATGCGCAGTTTGGACGCTTCCGTGTGCGCATGCGTGCAACTGCGCCTGTCCTACTTCCTGGGCTACGCCGGCCCACCTGCTTGCACTGAGCAAATAAATAGGGGCAGACATGCACAGGTCCTGTGCAAAATTACATCCTGCTTTTTTCACCCCCCCTGAGCAAGGTCATTTTGCCCCTTATTTGCAATGGCACCTCCTCAGAGGGTAAAAAAGAGGAAAATAAATTTAATTCTTCTGAGATGGAGATTATGCTGGCGGGACTCACTAGACATACTGCTGCCCTGTATGGTGCCCAGTGCAAACACACCACCATAGCCCAAAGGAGGGCAATCTATGATGCGATAACGCTGGACATCAATGCGCTCGGGAATGAGGAGAGGACCTGGGATGAGATCCAATTTTTTTTTATCATATGCAGCGTCGGGTCCGGGATAAACTGGTAATAATCCGCAAACATACCAGGGGAACGGGAGGAGGACCAGCCTGCCCATTGCGATTGAATGCGGAGGAGGAGGTGATCGCCCAAAGTTTATCGCTGGAGCAGGTGGAGGGAGTCCCAGGCTATGACTCCACTGTTGGGGACTTGGGGACAGGTAAGTGTGTTTTATCTCCTATTTGCTGTGTATCATGGGAGGGGGTAGAAGGGAACATGTGAGGGGGTAGAAGGGAACATGTGACAAGTGTGTGGCTCCAGCAACATGTGTTTTTTTGTGTCATCCACAGATGTTGAGGATGAAGCTGGGCCGTCGTCGACGGCAGGGCGACCCACGCCATCCCCACAACATCATGGGGTCCAGTCAACCCCCATGCAGATCCTGGCCATGTTGGTGGAGGAGGAGAGCACCCATAGGCCATCTATGGAGGAGGAAGTGTTGGAGGAATCTATTGACCTCCACCAGGAGGACTCCATATAGCTCCAGGAGGATACCACCATCCCTGACCAAGCCAACACCCCCCCGACCATCACGTCATCCCCCTCCAATGTCCCTCCCACCATTGTCGCCCCCTCCAGTGACCCTCCCACCATTGTCGCCCCCTCCAGTGTGTCCCCCTCCCCTTCTTCTCCCTCAGTCCGTGCCCCAGCCTCTCCTCCCAGGAAGGCTCTCTCTAAAACGAGGGGTGTCCCCTCAGGCCTCCGAGAAGGGCTGCAGGAGGAACAGGGCCAGCAGACACGCCATATAGGGGCCATGGTGGGAGATTTGAGGCGGGTGGCGGACAGCCTGGCCTCCTCCTCCTCCTCCTCAGTGCAGCAGGCCCTCACCCTGCATGCGGAGCTGGGAAAAAAAGACTGTGAGAGCTTGCAGGTAGTCAGCTCCAACTGTCTGGCCATGGTCACCTGCATGGTGGAGCAGCAGGGCGACACAGCTTTGCTTACAGCGGAGGTGAGTAGGTTGGCAGGGGCGGTTGAGGCCAACACTGCCGTTGTGCGGGAGGAGGGGAGACTTACCCGGCGGCAGCAGCAGCACAATACCACCCGGCAGCTGCGGATGTTGGCCCAAAAAAATTGTGTGCTCAGCCGCCTGGCCAACGCCATGGAGGGCAGGCAGGCACCACCTGCCAGGAGTGAGGAAGTAGGGAATGCTGCTCCCCCCCCCTTCATCCCCACCCCATGCTCCATCCCCACCCCAGGCTCCATCCTCAGACCAGGCTCCATCCTCAGACCAGGCTCCATCCTCAGACCAGGCTCCACCACGCCGACTGAGGAGCCAGAGCCAGGGCACCCTTGGCACCAGGATGTCCAAAAGAAAAAAACAATAAATTTCATGCGGATTTTTTTTTTTTAACCACTTGACAACTGGGCACTTAAACCCACTTAATAACCAGACCAATTTTCAGCTTTCGGTGCTCTCACATTTTGAATGACAATAACTCAGTCATACAACACTGTAACCAAATGAAATTTTTGTCCTTTTTTTCCCACAAATAGAGCTTTCTTTTGGTGGTATTTGATCACCTCTGCGGTTTTTATTTTTTTCGCTATAAATGAAAAAAGAACAAAAATTTTGTAAAAAAATGAATTTTTCTTCATTTCTATTATAACATTTTGCAAAAAATGAAATTTTCTTCATAAATTTGGCCTAAAATGTATACTGCTACAAATCTTTGGTTAAAAAAAAATGGATATTATTTAGTCTGGGTGAAAGTTATAGGGTCTACAAGCTATGGTACCAATTACTGAAAATTGATCAATTTGATCACATCTGATGTACTGACAGCCTCTCTCATTTCTTGAGACCCTAACATGCCAGAAAAGTACAAATACCCCCTAAATGACCCCTTTTTGGAAAGAAGACATTCCAAGGTATTTAGAAAGAGGCATGGTGAGTTTTTTGAAGTTGTCATTTTTTCCCACAATTCTTTGCAAAATCAAGGTTTTTTTTATTTTTATTTTTTTTCCACAAAAGTTTCATATTAGCAGGTTATTTCTCACACACAGCATATGCATACCACAAATTACACCCCAAAACACATTCTGCTATTCCTCCCGAGTATGGCGATACCACATATGTGAGACTTTTACACAGCGTGGCCACATACAGAGGCCCGACATGCAGGGAGCACCATCAGGCGTTCTGGAGCACCCAGACCAGTTCTGACATTTCTCTCCTACATGTAAAAATCATCATTTATTTGCTAGAAAATTACATAGAACCCCAAAACATTATATATGCTTTTTTAGCAAAGACCCTAGAGAATACAATGGCGGTCTTTGCAACTTTTTATCGCGCATGGTATTTGCACAGCAATTTTTCGAACGCATTTTTTTGGGAAATAAAACAGTTTTGTGCTTTTTAAAAAAAAAAACATTAAAGTTAGCCCAATGTTTTTGCATAATATGAAAGACGAAGTTACGCCGAGTAAATAGATACCCAACATGTCACCCTTCATTATTGCACACGCTTGTGGAATGGCGCCAAACTTTGCTACTTAAAAATCCCCATAGGTGACGTTTTAAATGTTTTTACTGGTTACATGTTTTTAGTTACAGAGGAGGTCTGGGGCCAAAATGATTGCTCTCGCTCTAACTTTCGCAGCGATACCCCACATGTGTGGTTTGAACACCGTTTTCATATGTGGGCGGGACTTACGTACACATTCGCTTCTGTATACGAGCACGCGGGAACAGGGGCGCTTTAAATATTTATTTTTTATTTTTATTGTTCATTTTACTTTATTTATTTTAGTTTGACACGTTTTTCCCCAAAAATAAATGTTTTGATCACTTTGATTCCAATTACAAGTAATGTAAACATCCCTTGTAATAGGAATATAGCATGACAGGTCCTCTTTACAGTGAGATATGGGGTCAATAAGACCCCACATCTCACCTCTAGGCTGGGAAGCCTGAAAAAAACAAAAAAAAAAAAACGATCCTGGCTTCGATCGCAGCAGTGAGTCGGAAGAAGCACCGGAGGGCGAAGGGAGTGGGGACGTCCACTTTTGCCTCCTGTAAGAATGATCAAGAGGCGGAACAGCCACCATGATTTATGGTGTAGAGAATTGCCGGCTGAAAAAAATGATATCTGAATGATGCCTGTAGCTGCAGGCATCATTTAGATATCCCTGCACAAAGTCAAGGACCTCATATGACGTGGACGGGAAGTGGTTAAAACACATTTTTTTCCCCAGAGTATTTTCTGGGTATTGCAGAGTATTGGCCGGGGTATTGCAAAGTATTGGCTGGGGTATTGCAAAGTATTGGTGCAGGGGTATTGCAGAGTATTGGTGCGGGGGTATTGCAGAGTATGGTGCGGGGGTATTGCAGAGTATTGGTGCGGGGGTATTGCAGAGTATTGGTGCGGGGGGTATTGCAGAGTATTGGTGCGGGGGTATTGCAGAGTATTGGTGCAGGGGTATTGCAGAGTATTGTGTGGGGGGTATTGCAGAGTATTGTGTGGGGGGTATTGCAGAGTATTGTGCGGGGGGTATTGCAGAGTATTGGTGCGGGGGTATTGCAGAGTATTGTGTGGGGGGTATTGCAGAGTATTGTGTGGGGGGTATTGCAGAGTATGGTGCGGGGGTATTGCAGAGTATTGTGTGGGGGGTATTGCAGAGTATTGTGCGGGGGGTATTGCAGAGTATTGTGCCGGGGGTATTGCAGAGTATTGTGCGGGGGGTACTGCAGAGTATTGCGCGGGGGGTATTGCAGAGTATTGTGCAGGGGTACTGCAGAGTATTGCGCAAGGGGTACTGCAGAGTATTGCGCGGGGGTATTGCAGAGTATTGCGCGGGGGTATTGCAGAGTATTGCGCGGGGGTATTGCAGAGTATTGCGCGGGGGTATTGCAGAGTATCGCGCAAGGGGTACTGCAGAGTATTGCGCGGGGGTATTGCAGAGTATTGCGCGGGGGTATTGCAGAGTATTGGTGCGGGGGTATTGCAGTGTATTGTGTGGGGGGTATTGCAGAGTATTGTGCGGGGGTATTGCAGAGTATTGAGCGGGGGTATTGCAGAGTATTGCGCGGGGGTTTTGCAGAGTATTGCGCAGGGGTTTTGCAGAGTATTGCGCGGGGGTTTTGCAGAGTATTGCGCGGGGGTTTTGCAGAGTATTGCGCGGGGGTTTTGCAGAGTATTGCGCGAGGGTTTTGCAGAGTATTGCGCGGGGGTTTTGCAGAGTATTGCGTGGGGGTATTGCAGAGTATTGCGCAGGGGGTATTGCAGAGTAATTGCGCAGGGAAGGCAGAGCATTGCAGAGTATTGCGCAGGGAAGGCAGAGTATTGCAGGGGTTAATGCAGGGATGGCTGAGCAGGGATGGATGGATCTGTGACTGCAATAGTCACAGATCCATCCCACACTGCTGCTGCCATCCGCGCTCTCCTCTCACACTGTACCGATCGGTACAGCGAGAGGAGGGAGGAACCGGCGTCATCAAATGACGCCGGTTTGTTTACCTGTGATCGCGCCGTCATTGGACGGCGCGATCACATGGTAAAAGACCGCTGTTGTCGGTCAGTTACCGTGATCTGTGTAGCGCCGGGTCTCATAGACCCGGCGCGCACAGAATTTTCTGTGTGCGCGCCCGAGGCGGCGCGCATTACTGCTTCTGCTGGGCGCCGTTTCAGAACGGCGACCCCCAGTTAAGCAACCACCTTGCCGCCGTTTTTGGACGGCGGCTGGTGGTTAACTGGTTAAATAGCGATTTGTGCTCAGATCACAGTATGAGCTTTTTATATTTAGTTGTCTTATGCTCATATTATGAGCTTTTTTTTGATTTTGTATAATGCTCAGATTATGAGCTTTTTTTTATTTATTTTATGCTCAAAGTTTGAGCTTTTTTTTAATTTTGTAGTCCCTACACACGGTGAGGGGTGTATACTACAGTGTGCCTGGTGTGTGAATGGGGGGGGTGTCACTCCTGCTGGAAAAGGGGTGTCATCCTCTGCCATGTGAAAGGTGTATGAATGGACAGCAACATAATTGGAGCCTTGGCGCGGCGTTGCTGCTCCCTAATACCATACGGTATCCTTGGGTCTAATCCAATTGTGGGTGCATGTGAGGTGTGTGTGCTAGGGACCACAGTGGTGTGCACGCGTGCATTCTACTTGTGACATGATTAATGTGTGTTTAACGTGCAAAGATACGTTCCACGAGACAACTCCTGATTGCTCTTCCCTCAGTAGACCGGGTAGAGTGTGTGGTTCGGGGGTCAGGTCATCACGTAGCTCAATCTCCAGGCCCTTTCTCTCGGCAAAGTTGTGCAGAATGCAACATGCCCCGATGATCTTGCATACAAAGTTTGGGGAATACAACAGGGTACCCCCAGACTTATCCAGGCACCGGAAACGTGACTTCAGGAGGCCAAATGTGCGTTCCACCACTGCATGGTTACGTGCGTGTGCTTCATTGTATCTTTCCTCTCCTGGGGTTTGGGGGTTCCGGAATGGAGTCATAAGATGGGGTCCCTGAGCGCATGCGCGGCGCGAATGGAGATGGACGCCTGTTAGACCTGCTCCTGGCGCGGCGGGACTAATTCATCCTCTCGGGGGCTATAATCCGTCTGCCTATCTTCCAGACTAACACCCCCCGACCCCGGTTACCACGGTGCATGTCGGCGGCGAAGAAAAAGAACAAGGGAGCAGCCCAATCCTCTCTCACCCACTATCTTCTCCGTACGCGGGAGCAGTACAACATGTCCCAAAATGGCGCTGTGGTTCCGGCCTTGCCTCCCGAGCTGAGCTCCTCTCCACAGCCCACAAACTGTGAGTATCCTGCAACGCTCTCTAAAGCTGACCTGGACGCAAGCCTCGAGGCCATGTACACCCGACTGGCCTCAAAGTTCCAATCGGAACTAAACAAGACCTCACACACTCTATCTCAGGAGATCTCCTCTCTGGGCTCCTGTACGGACCTGCTCGAGACGAAGCACGATGAGCTGGCCTTAGCATACAGCGACCTAAGCAGGGAACATGAAAGCCTGGCTGCGGCATTTAGTCACTTACAATCACAAGTCGAGGATCTCGACAATCGGAATCGCCGCCATAATTTGCGTCTGAGGGGGATCCCGGAAACGGTTATGGATCTGATCCCGGCGGTTATCAGACTCTTTAAATCCCTACTCCCTGACAGGGAGGCTGCAGCTTTTACGTGCGATAGGATCCATAGGGCCCTAAGGCCTAAACCCCCTGATGACAAGCCTCCTAGGGACATAGTCCTTTGCCTTAAAGACTTTCTTATTAAATTCTTAGAGCTGCCAGGAATACTCAGAGGATCACCCTGGATGAATTCACAGTGCAAATCTTCCCTGACCTGTCCCCCGCCACTCTGGATAGATGACGGGGGATGAAGGAAGTCACGGCTGTCCTGCAAGCTGCTCGGATCCGCTACCGTTGGGGGTTCCCATTTAAATTGTCCATCCCTCACAATGGAACTACGTATGTTGCCACCTCAGTGTTTGAAGGGAAGGAGATCCTAGTCAAGCGAGGCCTGCTGGATGCTGAAGAGATTCGCCGTCCTCCCTTAACACCTCGCCCTTCTCAGATCTGGCAGACGCCACCTTCTAGACGTGACAGGAGGAGGATTCGATACGGTGAAGGTTCTCCTAGGAACTGATTAGCCCTTGCTCTGGCTCTCGACTCTGAATCTCTCGGCTTTGCCCTAATGCTATTAGAGTCCCTCTCGGTTGCTGATGTTTATGCCCTCCTCTTTGAGTTTGCTAAAATGGGCTCCCTGGTAAAGTTTTCTACGGTGTTCTGTTTTTCTTCCCTGCCTATGGCTCCCTGACACTGGATTTCTTTACACTATATTGTTCTGCTCCATAGCGCCAAGGCATGTTTCCCCCCCCTCCGGTGACCCCAGTGACTGCACCTAGAACTGTGGTTTCTGCTCCTTTTTTGGATTGCTGACTGGGACTGACTGGAGGTGAGACGTGAATGTCTCAGGATTTCGGTTTTCTTTTGTCAGGAGATATTCTTTTCCTGATCCATTTTTTGATGACTTTGCTCTCTTTTTTCCAATTTTTCTTTTTTCTACATTTTTTTTGTGTTTTTTTGCTTCTATTGCTGAATAGCCTCTGGTTGTAATTTTTTTTTAGATTATTATTATTATTATTTTTTTTTTCTCTTTATGTCAATGTCATTGTCATGTGAATTTGCTCTCAAGCCAACATCTTGGTGCTTCTACATTGATCACCACGATCCTTGGCTTCAACTTTGTATCCCTGATGCAACTTACTGTGCTTAGCCCTGAATTTTTGGTGCAGGGAGATTTGTTGGATGTGGATGGGGTGCCTGCCTGGAGGGGTTCTAGTTTGGGGCTTTCAGGTCTAGTTGACCTCTGGACCTATCCGGTTGCCTCTCTTTTTTTTATTTTTTTTGTTATATTTTTTATATTTTGTAACCATTAATTACTATGGCGATTAAATGTGTATCACATAATGTTAAGGGATTCAATTCCCCTCTGAAACGCAAGAAGGCGTTCTCCCAATACAAACAACTCGGAGCGAAAATTATTCTATTGCAGGAGACCCACTTCTCGCAGGCATCCCACCGGAAGTTTTTTAACAGGAATTTTCCCCAGGCTTATTACTCCCTTCATACTACTAAGTGCAGGGGTGCGGCTATATTTTTGCACTCCTCTCTCCATTTTGATGTTCAACACACGTATAGAGATAAGGACAGTAGATTTGTTATTATTAAGGGCCTTCTCCACAATAGGGAATGTACAATTGCTAGCGTTTATGCCCCTAATGAGGCTGCTGACGCTTGTTTTTCTTAATTTTTTGCAGTCCTGGAAAAGTTTTTGTCCCCCCATATGATTGTTGGGGAGACTTTAACTTAGTCTCTACCCCCTCCCTGGATAGGAGCCATGTCTTCCCTTTTTCTAGGGCCTTTCCCAAAACCCTTTCTCGCAAACTGACTGATTTACAACTTATTGACACCTGGCGCGCCCTTAATGTAGGGGCAAGGGAATATACATTTTTCTCTCATCCACACCGTAGTTATGCTAGGCTAGACTATATCTTTTCTACCCCAGTTATTCTTGCCAATTCTAGCTCTGCCAGTATACATAATTGTGTATGGTCAGACCATCACATCACCTCCTTCTCTACAGAATTTATTAGGCTCCCTCCCTCTGCGTTCACATGGCGGTTGAACGAAGCCCTTCTCTCTGATCTAATGGTCGAGTCCGAAGTCACCAAGGCCATTGAGTCCTACTTTTCCATCAATGATATTCCTGAAACTCCAATTCCAACTCTCTGGGTCGCGCATAAGGCGGTGCTCAGGGGGGTGCTCATTAAATTAGCCACGGCTCGTAACAATATGAATAAGCTCCAGATTGTACAACTTTCTTCGGAACTGGATAAATTATATAAGAACCCCACTTCCTTACTATCAGAATCTACGAGGACCCTAATTGAACAGAAGAGGTTGGAGTTGGATGCTCTACTCTCGGCCAAAACTGAAAAGTCCTTACGGTGGTCTAAAGCCAAATTTCTGCTCCATAGTAATGCGGCATCTACTATGTTTGCAAGAAAATTGAACCAATCTTATAGGCCCCCTCATAGTTATAAATTATGCTCCCCTTCTGGAGGGATGGTTTCCCATCCTCAAGAGGTCCTGGCTATTTTTCAAGATTTTTACTCCTCTTTGTTGGGCCCTCAACACTCTCCCCCTTCAGAACCCTCCCTCTCATGGTTCAGGGATCTCCCGTTACCCTCTCTTTCCCCTGCACAACTACAGAAGCTTAATGACCCAATATCGATCACTGAGGTTCTCACTGTGATTAGTTCCCTCAAGAATTCTTCCTCTCCAGGCCCTGATGGATTCTCTGCCCCATATTATAAGAAATTTTCGGCCCTCCTCTCCCCCAGACTGGCACGCCTCTTTAATTCAATCTTAAAGGGTGGCTCCTTTCCTGACGAAATGCTTTTGGCAAACATGTCCCTGATTCCTAAGCCCAATAGAGACCATACTATGCCCCAAAACTATAGACCTATCTCGGTTATGAATAATGATGTGAAAATTTTCAGCAGAATTATGGCAGATAGATTAGGTACTATTATTTCTTCTTTGATTTCCCCCTATCAGGCATGTTTTATCCCCCATAGATTTATCACTGACAACATTCGTTTAACCACAAATATCTTACAAGATGCCAATCTCAATTCTAGGAAACTATTCATGTTAAGTCTAGATATAAATAAGGCCTTTGACTGTGTTTCTTGGAACTATGTCTCTCTTTTACTACAACGTTTCGGTTTCAATGGGGAATTTCTTAATGTGTTTAGGGCCCTTTATTCCAATCCCTGTACTAGAATTAGGATTCCTGGTTGCAATTCCGAATTCTTCCAGCTTGGTAGGGGGACAAGACAGGGGTGTCCACTCTCCCCTTTAATTTTTGCCCTTGCAATTGAGCCCTTAGCTGTCGCAATATTGAGTCACCCTTTAATTTCTGGTAACACCAAGGCAGGTTCGGAATATAAACTCTGTATGTATGCAGACGATGTGCTGCTCTTTTTGACCAACCCTGAAGAAACGTTGCCAATCCTTCTGGAGACCCTTTCTTTTTTTGCGGGCATCTCAGGTCTTACGGTGAACGTTTCTAAGTCATTGGCCCTCCCGGTGGGTTTCTCCCAGGCGGAATTGATTCCTATTAAACAATCGTTCCCTTTCTCTTGGGCCAGACCTACCCTCCCCTACCTCGGAATAAAGCTCTCTGGAGAGTATAATGATTTGTTCAACCTTAATTACCCCCCTCTGATTACCTCCCTAAAAAAGCTGCTGAAGTCCTGGTCCCTTTATAATATCTCCTTTATGGGAAAAATTACTGCTGTCAAAATGACCATCCTCCCCAAGCTATTATACCTATTCCGTGCCCTTCCCCTTCCGGTCCCTAAAATATTTATCCTTAAGTTTCAATCCTATATCAACAGATTTATCTGGGGAGACAAACCGGCTAGGTTCTCTAGGGAGGTCCTTTATAGATCTGGTAAACTCGGTGGTTTGGGAGTCCCACAGCTGTGGCTTTACTATTTGGCTGGCCGGTTCTCCCAGCAAGCACAATGGTCCATTAGAAGACCTAGGGTCCCTTGGGTCAGGTTTGAACATGACTCTATCCATCCCTTATACTTACCGGGCCTTCTGTGGTTTTCGGGCACGCGGCCTCCGGAGTTGGCGGATCGCAACCTTTTGGTGGCTCAGGGTTTGAAACTTTGGAGACGTTATTGCTCTTCTCTTTCATTGGCCTCAGCTGCTCCCCCGGGATCTTCATTTCTGGGGGACCCCAGACTGCCTTCTGCTTTTTTGAACCCTGAGTCATTTGATTGGTGGATTTCCTCCGGTCTGACAACTCTAGAGGATTTTCAACATAATGATGCATTCATTTCCTTTACTCAACTACAAGCTATTAAGGGGGCCCCGGTTAGTGAGTTCTATAGGTTTATGCAGATTAGACATTTCTTTTTGACACATTATTCGCTGACCCCCCTCTCCCTCCTGCTCATCCTTTGAGTCTATTTGCAGTAGACATGTGCACACTGAAAAATTTCGTTTCGTAATTTCGTTTTCGTCCAAAAAATTAATTTATTTAGTTACTCCCGAAATTCGTTTTTATTTATTTCGTTTTTCGTTAAAAAATGCATTCGTCCGAAAATCCAAATTAAGGTCGAATCTGTCTCTCTATGTCGAATCTTCATGTCTTTCTATGTCGAATATGTCATTGAAGGCTATGGTGTCTGTCGAATGTTATAATAGAAAAAAAAAAAAAAGATTCGATAGAATCTTAAAAAAAAAAAAAAAAAAAAATTGAAGGCTTATGGTGTCTGTCTAGAAAAAAACAAATTGAGGCTATTGATGTATCATATCATATGTAATGGTCATGTGGTTCAGTCCTTAACTGCATATATAAACACATATCCCAATAAAAGAGAACTGGGAACAAGTAGGACCATTATGAACACACTGACTAATTGGTTATGCAAAAAATATAATATTTATTATCAAAAAATGATGGTGGAAAGATACATGATAGGGACTAAAAAAATATTTCTGTGGGACCTGATTCCATAAGAACTTAGTACAGGTAGCCACATAAACATACACACATGGACAGAACAAATAACATAAAAAGACTGTCCGGACATCGAGAGGTTAACGAAGGGTGTCCGTCTCTTGCTGGGAAATCCCAAATTAGATACGGCTAGCTGTAAAAGAGATAGGCTCTCCTCCCTGACCTCCCGAGAGCGAGCCACAGTGAAAGGGGAGAGAGATTAGATAGAGAAACTAGTTGCAGGCTTTCTACAGATATTTGACATATGTGTCCGTGGAGAAAAGGGAGAGAATCATTTGTGGTTTAAATATTCAATTGTATTCACTCCTATTAACACACTTCCTTGCAACGGGCAGCAGTTCATCAGTATATATAGTTTCAGAGAAAACAGTGATTCAGGCGTTGTACATTACTGCTCCTGAAGTTTTGCAGTTTTCACATAACAGATAAATGAAGGAAGATGTGAATTGGTGACAGCTCTCCGTGTACTATCACTATCTGCAGTGCACTTCAAAGGCTTGCACTCTGTGTATAGAAGGCAATAAAACAACACAGGCTGCTGTCATATTGCAGGGGGAATGGATATCAGAGCCGGTCTGATGAATGGATCACATAGTAGTGTTGTAAATCCCGAGAATTAGTACAGATAACTGCACTGCACTTCAGTGGGTGTATGCTGTGCTCGGACGCCGACAAAGCGGCACGGAATGCTGTTGGAATGTTACTTGGGAATGAATGAGATCCACGGAGCCTGTTTAGTAGAAACACATCAGTGTAATAGCTAGTATAGCAACGGGTCATTCCATGGATGTTCTCTTATATTCTCAAGAACCATCTAGTGGTTCATCTCCTCAAAAGGCTCGGCGTCTCTTCTAGTCGGGCAGTCATACAAACGCCGATTAGATGGTTCTTGATGTGTTTCTACTAAATTGGCTCCGTGCGTGGATCTCATTCATTCCCCTGTAACATTCCAACAGCATACACCCACTGAAGTGCAGTTATCTCAGCGTATTAATAAGGATGAACCTTAAGTAGGTAAAAAGGATTGTAGATTCAGTTCATTGTTTAAACCGTGTGGCATAAGGGAATTTAGGCGATATATTATTACCATTTTATGGTGTCTGTCAAATGTTTAAAAAAAAAAAAGATTCGACAGAATCTTTAAAAAAAAAAAAAAAAAAAAAAAAATCGAATCTTTTCTCTATGTAGAATAGCACATTCGACCACAAAACGAAAACGAAAATAAAGCATTTGTTTATGTCGGATCTTTCGTTTTTCGTTTTCTGTGCTTTCGTTATCGTTTGTTAAAACGATAACGAAAATAGCTGAAATTCGGACGAAAATGCATTCGGACGAAAACGAATGCACATGTCTAATTTGCAGGTCTGGTCCTAGACAGAGGGGTCTGATCTCCCTACTGTATAATGTTCTGTCCTGTGATCGTAACCGGGACAAATTGAAGTATATGACCAAATGGGAATCTGAGTTGGGCTTGGAATATGAGCTGGAGGATTGGGAGAAGAATTGGCTGAATCTTCGTCAAAGTACTGTACAGTTTCACTATCATTTAGGGAGACAGCGCTTAAATTCTACACTCGCTGGTATTATGCACCCCAACGCCTACACCAGATTTTCCCCCAAGCATCACCAAATTGTTTCAGGGGTTGCCCTACCCTGGGCTCCTTTTTTCATACCTTTTGGGATTGTGGGCAAGTCTCCCAGGTCTGGAAAGAGGTCTTTGATCTCATAGGCAAATTGGGGGGTGGTCCGATTGTCTTGTCATATAGACATTGCTTGCTCTTTGAAAAGATCCCAGACATTCCTAGACCTTTTAGACGCCTGATATACACTTTCTGCACAGCAGTCCTTTGGGTGGTAGCTCTCAACTGGAAGTCCCCTGCTGTCCCCTTCTCTCAGGTTCTTTCCAGGATGGATCAGATTATGCTCTCTGAACGGATTTTTCATAAATTACATGACTCTATGCCAATATATGATGCCAAGTGGAATCCATGGTGGTTGTTTCGTATCAAATCCCAAATTGCAAATGACCCGCTTTGATTTGTAATGACAACGCTTGACAAATTCTCTTTTTTTTTATTATTATTTATTTCTTCTGCTGTCACGGCTTATTTAGGCTATGTCTCTATTATTCTCTCTTTTCTTTACTTATCCTTCTTTTCTTTACTTCTTGACCTTGTATATCCTGTTCTTTAGGTTTACATTGCAATTCTCCTCTTAAATTATTTCCTTAAATTGATACTGATTGCCTTACAATCTTAGCCCGCTGCATGGTATTGGATTTGTCTTATTTTTTTTTTTTGATTGATCTACATGTCTCAGGCCCTGTTTGGTCGATTTGTGTTTATCGGATGTGTATACCATGCATAATTTTTATGTACAAGTACGTGTTTCGCTTTGTTCTTGTCGCAATGTACCCCCTTGTATTTTCACTATTTTGCAAATAAAACTTTGAAAGTAAAAAATAAGATGGGGTCCCAGTGCATATGCCGCGTCACCTGGAAGGGAAAAGACAGGAGGATGTTAGTCATGCATGTGCCCCTCGTGATGTCTGCATCATGGGGGGGGGGCAGTCATACCTGACACCCATGTCACTCACCAACCAGCCAGCTGTCCCCATACATGTTCTGTTCAAATTCTGTTGGGATGCTGCTCTGACGGAATATGAAGCTGTCATGACAGGACCCGGGGTGTTTGGCACGAACGTGCCATATGAGGCCTTGGGCATCCACAATCACCTGGACATTGATTGAATGCCAGTGCTTCCTATTGCAGTATATATGCTCTATGTCACGGGGGGGGCCACATGTGTGCAATCAATGGCCCCCACGGTGCGTGGAAATCTGGCAATTTGATAGAAATCTGTCACTGCCTTCTGCCGCAGGTCATCCTGGGTGGGTTTGATGAAGTGGTGGGACATGTGTCTCAGGATTGCAGGGATAACCTGGTGCACACATCTGCTCATGGAGGATTGTGACATCCCAGCCACAATTCCACCTGTGCGCTGAAAAAATCCACTTGCCAGGAAATGCAGGGTTGCCACTACCTTGACCAGTGGCTCCACTGCATGTCCACGATGTGTCTGGCTGGTGATGTCATCATGCAGGATTGTGGCTAATTCCAGGATGACTTCAGGGCTGAATCTAAACATGCGATACACCTCCGATTCCCCCATGTCAAAGATGTTCCTGCGCACTCGGTATATCCTCTCCCGTGCCCTCGTACGAGTCGGTTCACTCAGTAGTATTGCTAGAACCATGGCTGCCCCTGGCATGTTGGCACACAGATGTGAGGTCCTGCAAGTGTGGGTGCTCTGCTTGTTCAGCTCATCCGTAACGGTGCGCAAACTGCGCCTCACACGCGCTGGTTTTTGAATCAGCGTTAGTTCCTCATTTGCATACTTGCTGAGGTAAAATAATGAGAGTGCAAGTTGCACCCTGCGCAAAAATGCACATTACATGCGCCGGGGCAGAGAAACTACGTCCGTAGGAAAATGCCTAATTTCAGGCTTAGCTCTTTTACTGGGTCACCAGCATAGTTGCGTGGGCGCAAATCCGTACTTACGCGGCGCATATCGAGAATGCGTGGGCGCAAGTCGTACCTGAATCTACCCCAATGTGTTCCATTTTCTTATATTGGCCATGAAAGCCAGTAATAAACCGGACAACAGGTTTTTCGGGAGGTTTGACCTTTTTGGGTTTCTTTCCAGGAAGAAAAGTAATGTAAACTTGATCTATTAAGTGTTCGGGATACACTTTTTCCACAAATTTTTGTTTCAAATGTGTACTTTGAGAGAAATATTCTTTATCTCATGTATAATTTTGTCTCAATCTACAAAATTGGCCCTTCGGTATATTTTTAACCCATAAAGGGTGATGGCAGCTGTCAAAGTGCAAATAAGAGTTTCCCGCAGTGGGTTTCGTATAATTGCGGGCAAAAATATACCTTTGTTCATGGTTGAGCTTGAGGTCAAGGAAATCCAGGACTATCCTTATTCCACACAGCTGAAAAGAAGAGTCCTAACTCATTGGCATTGCAGTGGGCGACAAAATCGTCAACCAAAGAAGAAGGGCCGTCCCATATAATCACAATGTCGTCGATATACCTGCCGTAAAATATAAGATGTCTGGCAAAGGGGTTATTTTTCCATATGAGCCAATTCTCCCACAGACCCATGGTCAGGTTGGCATAAGAGGGGGCAAAATTAGCACCCATCGCTGTACCATGAGTCTGTAGGTAAAAAACATCCTTAAAATGGAAATAATTATGCGTAAGGACCGTGACTTTTTTTCTTTTTTATTGACTCTCTTTTTATTTTATTTTTATATAGATCCTTCCCTAATTGGTACATGACGTCTCTAGTCTCTCTGGCTAGGATGCTGCTGGGTTTGAGACGGATGCGTCTTGGTTTCTCATTGTTCTTGTCAGGATCCAGTCTGTTCCTGATCTGTTTTTTTAAGTTTTGTTTATTTATTTTTATTAATTTTTTGCTGCTTTTTCCAGTTACCTTGAACTGGGCTACTTCAGGTCATTGTGTTTTTTTGTGTATATGGTCAAATCCTAATTCAGTGTGTCTTACTTTTGAATCGCACTGCTTTGCCTATGATTGGGATTCAGGTCTATGTGATTGTTATTTGCACTATATGGCGGCGCCTAACGTAGTCAAACTGCCTGTGGGAGCTGGTCCCCTCTTTTTGGGCTTGCTCTCAGAGGTATGTCGGTTCCCCTCCTGATGGCTTTTTACTTCTAAATTATAAAGGCTATTAAATGTATATCGCATAATGTTAAAGGTTTTAATTCCCCTGCGAAAAGGAAAAAGGCCTTTGGGCAATATAAACAACTTGGGGCTAAAATATTGTTAATTCAAGAAACTAATTTCTTTCAAGCTTCCCACCCCAAGTTTTTCCATAAGAATTTCCCGCAGGCCTTTTATACTTTGCACTTATCTAAAAGTAGAGGCGCCACCATATTTTTGCACTCTTCTCTCTCTATGGAGATTCAACAAATCTATAAGGATAAGGACAGTCGTTTTGTTATTATCGAAGTGCTTCATAACAGAGAATGTACTATTGCAAGTGTCTATGCTCCGAATGATGCTACTATTTCTTTTTTCTGTCTTTTCTGTCTACGCTTGAGAAATTTCGGTCCCCTCACATGATAGTGGGAGGCGAGTTCAACTTGGTCGCTAACCCCACTCTTGACAGGAGCCACGCCTTCTCTATTTCTAAAGCCTTCTATAAGTCTCTGTCCCGGAAGCTGGTGGACTTCCAACTGATAGATACTTGGCGTTCTCTTAACATGGGAGCTAAAGTGTTCACTTTTTATTCATACCCCCACAATGGATAACTGCAGTTCAGCTTCTATCCATAATTGTGTCTGGTCAGATCATCACATTACCGCTTTCACCACAGAGTTTATCAGGTTGGCCCCTACATATTTCACTTGGAGACTGAATGAGGCTCTTCTCTCTGACCCTACTGTAGAGTAAGAAGTGGCCCGTTCTATATACACTTATTTTGCCTCTAATGATTTACCTGAGACTCCGATTTCCTCTGTATGGATGGCCCATAAGGCTGTACTGAGGGGTGAGCTTATTAGTCTGGCCTCCGCCCGTAACAAATCCAACAAGCAGAAAATTGCAGCTTTCTGCAGAATTGGATAGCTTAAATAAACCCTATTACTCTGCAATTGGAGTCCACTAGGAGGTCTATTGACCAGAAGCGGTTGGAATTGGACTCCCTACTCTCGTCTAAGACTGAAAAGGCTCTGCGTTGGTAGAAAGCCAAATTTATACTTTATAGTAACACAGCTTCCACCATGTTTGCCAGGAAGCTAAACCAGTCTGTCTGACCACCCCACGTATATAAATTGGCCTCCCCTTCTGGTGGTTCTCAAGAAGTCCTTAAAATATTTAAGGATTACTACTCCTTACTATTGGGACCTCAGCACTCTGTCCCCTCATGAGAGGCCGAAATGTGGTTTGAGAGCCTTCCACTACCTACCCTTACCACCACGCAACTGAATGATCTCATGCGGCCTACCTCTGCTGCTGAGGTCTTGAATGTTATTAAAGCGGAGGTTCACCCAAAAAACAAGTATCTAACATTACATTCAGTATACCTCAAACATGTACAGTATGCCAGTGTTTTTTTTTGGGGGTGTACATACAGTCTTATCGGCATTTTCCTCCTGGCTTCCGGGTACTCGCTCCCATGGGACTGGGCGTTTCTGTGCAGTGCCGCAATGTCATCTGGGACTTCGCCCATATGATTGACGTGCCTGAGAAAAGTTCCCCCGGGCGGATAAGGCACGTCACAACTTTCCGAAAGTAGCCGAACCGCGAGTCGGCTCTAGACGGCACCTGCGCACCGACTAGGAGCCGCGTAGAGCTGACTGCGCAGGCGCTATATAGAGCCAACTCGCGGTTCAGCTACTTTCGGAAAGTCGTGACGCACCTTATCCGCCGGTGGGAGTTTTTCTCAGGCACGTCAATCATATGGGCAAAGTCCCAGATGACATTGTGTCACTGCACAGGAACGCCCAGTCCCACAGGAGCGAGGAACCAGGAAGCCAGGAGGAAAATACAGATAAGACCGTATGTACACCCCCAAAAAAGGGTGAACCTCCTCTTTAAATCCCTTAAGAATGGCTCCTCTCCCGATCCTGATGGCTTCTCCGCCATCTATTATAACAAAAATTCTACACAGCTATCCCCCAGACTGGTTTGGCTCTTCAATTCAGTTTTGCAGGATGGGGTCTTTCCTGATGAGATGCTCCTGGCAAACATGTCTCTAATCCCCAAGCCCAATAGAGATCACACTTTACCTCAAAGCCTTAGGCCTATTTTGGTCATTAATAATGATTTAAAAATCTTTAGCAGAATTTTGGCAGATAGACTTGGGAGTATTATTTCCCCTCCCCGTGTCTCTTCTTTTGCGGCGATTTGGCTTTCAGGGAGAATTACTTAGAGCTTTCCATGCCCTCTATCTAAACCCTAGTACTCGCATTAAGATCCCAGGGTGTAGCTCTGATTTCTTTTAGCTTGGCAGGGGCACTAGACAGGGGTGCCCGCTGTCCTTCTTAATTTTTGCCCTAGCTATCGAACCCCTTGCCATAGCGATTCTGCAACGATCAGACATTACTGGTTACTATAAAGCCGAGTCCGAATATAAATTCTGCATGTATGCAGATGATGTCCTGCTTTTTTTGACCAATCCTATAATCACGTTACCGAATCTTCTTCAGACCCTTTCTATTTTTGCGGACATCTCAGGCCTGTCAGTTAACCTATCTAAGTCCCTGGCCCTCCCTGTCGGGCTCCCCCCTGCTGAGCTTTTAAAACATTGCTTCTCCTTTTCTTGGGCCTGATCCTCCCTCCCCTACCTTGGGGTTAAGGTCCCTGGGAATTTTGACGATTTATTCCATTTAAATTCCCCCCCCCCCCGATAGCCAATGTGAAACAACTATTGATAACATGGTCCTCTTATAAGATCTCCTTTCTCGGTAGGATTACTGCAGTGAAGATGTCCATCCTCCCAAAACTGCTCTACTTATTTTGCGCCCTACCCCTCCTGATCCCCAAAGCATATCTCTTGAAGTTTCAATCCTATATAAACAGATTTATTTGGCAAGACAAACCTTCTGGATTCTCTAAAGATGTACTATATAGACCCTATAGATTAGGTGGCTTGGGAGTTCCCCAAATGTGGCTATATTATGTAATGAGTAGACTCTCCCAGCAGGCAGAATGGAACATTAAGAACCCTAGAGTGCCTTGGGTACGATTTGAGCTATATTCTATTGCCCCTTTTCACCTTCCCAGATTATTGTGGTCCTCTGTCCCATGAGTTGACAAGTAAGAACCCTTTGGTCGACTTAAACTCTGGAACCGTTGTAAATCTTCTTTAGCCTTGGTTTCAGTAATCCCCCCTGGGGTTTCATTTTTGGGAGACCCTAGACTGCCTTCTGCCTTTACTGACCCAGACTCTTTTAGGTGGTGGTGCTCTCAGGGCCTCACTGCTCTGGAGGACTTCCTTTGTGAGGGTAGATTCATTTCCTTCCCACAGCTACGAACCCTGAAGGACATCCAAGATAGAGAATTTTATAGATTCTTACAAATACGTCACTTCTTTCTCACTCATTATGCTCAGACTCCCTCAGATTCACACACCCTGTATGAGTCTCTATGCAGAACCGCTCCTAGACAGAAGGGATTGATCTTGGTTCTTTATAAATCTATTGTCTCTGGAAAGGTAGCATCCAAACTTAAACATATGTCCCAGTGGGAATCTGAATTAGGCTTAGACTACGACCTACGAGATTGGGAAGCTAATTGGCAAAATCTACGTAACTGTGCTATCTCCCTCACTATCAGGGAAACGGCGATTAAGTTATTCACTAGGTGGTATTACACTCCCCTGCGATTACATCAGATGTTTCCACAATCTTCTTTACTTTGCTTCCGGGGTTGTGCCACCCCTGGCTCATTTCTGCATATATTTTGGGAGTGTGGGAAAGTCTTGCCTGTTTGGAGGGAGGCCTTTGACCTTATAGACAAACTGACAGGTAGTCACATTGCTCTGAAACATAGACACTGCTTACTGTTCAAGAAGATTCCTGATACCTATAAACCCATGAGGCAACTGTTGCACACCATTTGTATTGCAGTGCTCTGGGTTATTGCCCTGAACTGGAAGTCACCAACGGTCCCATTTGCTCCGGTCCTTACTAGGATCAATCAAATAATGTTGTCTGAACAAATTTTTCATAGGCTTCATGACACCACCCCCATCTGTGATGCTAAGTGGAACCCATGGTGGCTGCTGCGCTTTCAAGAATGACCTGACATTGTTTTTCCTGTTACATATGATTTTATTCTATATCTTTTTCTGTTCTTCATTTTTTTTTCTTTTTTTTGTTGTTGTTTGGTTTGTTGAGATAGACTGGTTTGCACATGTCTATTTACCTTAATGAATGGTGTTCTGGTAACAATGACATTTGTGGATTTAATACATTTTATAGACCATGGCCCAGATTCTCAAAAAGTTACGCTGGCGTATCTCAAGATGCGCAGCGTAAGTGTAAATATGCGCCGTCGTATCTATGCGCCGTACCCACAGAACCAGATACGCCTGAAAATAGGCTTCTTCCGACCGGCGTAACTTTTCTGCGCCGGCGTAGCGTAGGCGCATATTTACGCCGGGAGCATCTTGCGCTCCCATTGATTTCCTATTCAAATATGCAAATGAGGGAGATGCGCCGATTCCCGGACGTACGACCGCCCGATGCAGGCTACGCGCGGTGCGCGTAAGCTGTACGTCCGGCCTAAACTTGCCCCTCATAAAGCAGGGGGAACTTTGCACCAGACGTGTGCAGGTCAGCTGGAGAGCAGCTTCAGCAGCACCGTTACAGACGAGCTGAGCAACCACACTTGCAGGACAAGACTTCTGTATGCCAACATGCCAGGGGCAGGCATGGTCATAGCACTACTAGTGTGCGCCCAGGCGCGTAGAAGGAGGAGTAGGAGGGCACGGGAGAGGATATACCGAACGTGCATAAACATCTTTGGCATGGGTGATTCGGAGGTGTATCGCATCTTCAGATTCAACACTGATTCCATCCAGGAAATAGCCACAGCCCTGCATGATGACATTACCAGCCAGACACAAGTAGAGTTGTGGCTGGGATGTCACAAACCAGCATGAGCAGATGTGTGCACCAGGTTGTCCCCGCAATCCTCAGATGCATGTCCCACCACATCATCAGACCCACCCAGGAGCACCTGCGGAATAAGGCAAGGGTGGATTTTGTCAGAATTGCAGGATTCCCACGCACCGTGGGGGACATTGATTGCACCCATGTGGCACTACAGCCCCCCCGTGACACAGAGCACATATTCCGCAATCAAAAGCACTGGCATTCCATCAACGTACAGGTGATAGTCGATGCCCAAGGCCTCATACAGCACGTCCGTGCCAAACACCCAGAGTCCAGCCACAACAGCTACATATACCGTCAAAGCACCATCCCAACAGAATTTGAACAGAACTTGTATGGGGACAGCTGGCTGGTTGGTGAGTGACATGGGAGTCAGGCATGACTGTCTGACCCCATGATGCAGACATCACGAGGGGCACATGCATGACTAACATCCTCGATCAGCAGCACCAAGACGGCTCACTGGTGAGTGGAGGGCAGCATTATTTTAACTTCAGTTCCTGACTGTACCTGACTGTGTCCCCTGGAGTGACTTTCTTCAAACAGCCCCTTTCCCACTGCTGTGTTAAGTCGCCTCTGGAGAGGCTGCACAGGTGCAGTGTCATCAGCAATCAGCTTTCCCTCTCTGGGAGGAGCTGGGACTAATTCCCCACTGTGGGTGAGGTCTAGCAGGCCTTCAAAGGCGGCGGGACGCTGTGCGGAGCAGTATCACGATCAGCAGCACCAATACGGCTCACTGGTGAGCGAAGGGCAGCATTATTTTAATTTCAGTTCCTGACTGTACCTGACTGTGTCCCCTGGAGTGACTTTCTTCAAACCTCCCCTTTCCCACTGCTGTGTTAAGTCGCCTCTGGAGAGGCCGCACAGGTGCAGTGTCATCAGCAATCAGCTTTCCCTCTCTGGGAGGAGCTGGCACTAATTCCCCACTGTGGGCAGGGTCTAGCAGGCCATCAAAGGCAGCAGGACGCTGTGCGGAGCACATCGGGCGCCGGCGGCGCGCCGGAGGCATGCCAGAGGGAAGCCCGTCTGTGCCCGTCCAGGACGGGTGGGTCAGGTGGGTCGGGTGGGTTTCCCCCCCCCTTTTTTGAGTTGGGCACAAATTTTACCACGCAGCAGTCGAGGTGAGCCTTGTACTTAATTTGATTGTGATTCTTGGTAGCAGTTGCTTTTATAGACATAGTACGGCTAATTACAACAGCGTAGTCTTCCTGGTAAGAGTTTTAGTATTTTTTTTACATTTATTTATAATGGAAACTGGTGGTAGGCGGGACGTTATGGTATCGACCATCCATGATATTCCTCAAAGTCAGAGCAGAATTGTGTACTCTGCTGTCCAATTAAAAACCTTTAATATGGAAGGACATGTTCCCGTTAGAACCTTGATGAAATTGAATAAATTTAATTTGCTTGATTTTAATTTTAATCTTATAGCTGAGAAAATCTTGTCAGCGCCAAAAGTTGCTAATGCAGTTACTTTGATAGATGAAAAAACCCTAGCCCATAAACAAATAAATTCTACAATAAAAGGAGGACTTCTTAATGCGCGGTCTGCGGTAAAAAACGCGATAGCCATTTATGACACCTTATTAGAGTATGATTTAGATTACCTGCTAATCACGGAAACCTGGTTCTCTCCTGCTTCCCCGCCCAGACTGGACGAATTGGTCCCGCCTGGGTATAAGCTACTATCTTGTGACCGTAGCTCTGGGAGAGGTGGAGGAACTGCCTGCATATACAAGGCTAAGTTGAAAATTATAAAAACTTGCACGCAGGATTCTTATGCGTCTATGGAGACACTTTTCCTACAGTGCAACTTGAGCCCTGAAGTAACCATAGGAATGGCAGTGATTTATCATCCTCCTAACGCCAAAGCTAGGTTTGGAGAGGAGATGAGCGAACTCCTAACGACCCAATCCCTGCGATATGCCCAATCTATAGTCTTGGGAGATTTCAATTGCTGGGCTGACGATGCAAATAATTCGGAAGCCCAGCAGTTGATTGCATTTGCAAACTCCATTGGCTATAGCCAAGATGTCATAGGGGCTACCCATAAAACAGGCCACACCCTGGACTGGCTTTTCCAGTCAGGATGTATAGAGAAAGTACATCCCCCGAAAGAGATTATATGGAGTGATCACAAATTAATATTATTTGATCACAGCCATAAATTTCTCAAAAAGTCACCCCATGTTCCCTCACAGGAACAGTATTCCAAAATTTTCGAGAAATCTTACTAAAATATCTATTAAGGCTTTTAGTAACCACTTTTTGTGAGATATTGACAAGGCATCTTTTGAGTCTACTAAGGTCGCAGCTGAAAAAATACATTTTTTTCAATACGGCTATTACAAAAGCACTTGACTATTTAGCTCCCCTAAAGAGAAATCATTGCATTAGGCAAGCAAACAATAATCCCCTCTGGTTCCCCCAGTTGACCAGAAGTTTAAAATGGAAGTGCAGAGCAGCGGAGAAGGTGGGGAGAAAAAATCTGGCGCCCGCCTCCTAGGAGGTATATACCGCAGCCCTGAGGAGCTATAAACTAGGGATAAAAACCGCCAAAAAGCATTTTTTTCTGAAAAAATTGCTAATGCTAAAAATGTTGCAGCTGAACTCTTTAGAGTTGCGAAAAACTTAGCTAATCCAGCATGTAGACAGCCGGAAGAAGAAGCTTCACCGGAGTTTTGTAATATTTTACCAAATTATTTTAATGAAAAGATAGAAATTATAAGAAATAGTATCAAAGTAGTAGATATCGAGGAATCTTGTCCCATTTATGGAGGTACACGATTCTCTAGTTTTGTGGACGTCTCTACTTTTGATATTTTGAAC